>NC_047519.1:26039172-26346573 GCF_902827115.2 Pseudochaenichthys georgianus
CCTCTCCCTCCGGTCCACATTAATACAAATGATCCCAATACGTATGATTGTATGAACTATGAAAATATCTTAAAATCAATACAAATGTATTTATTATAAACGTTAGTCCTTAACATCTATCACTGTGTATATCACCATCCAAACATCTTTTAAAAGTTGAACAAACCCCACACAGCTCAGTAAAGACTGTGAAATGTTGACTTTATGTGATCATTTCAGTAAAAACTAATGTTCATATTTCTCTTTTTGATTATAATACTGATGAACTTTCAAAACAAGTTACCACATACGTTTTAAAAAGCTTAATAAGCACCGTAACTTTCATGATATAATTTCTCGGTCATAATCGGTTGTTTCCGTGAACGGCCTACTGTTGAGAGACGGCAAATGCTGCGGCCGCAAGGCATTGTGGGGCAGCATTTTCTTCTCTCCTTTCGTCAAGGGAGGTCCAGTGGTTCTTAAACTAAAGGAGGTTATAAAGGAAGTTTTAAACCTCCTTTCCTATCATCTAGAGAATTCGAACGGCACTTATCATGGCTGCCACTGAGGGACTTCCGGGTCATTTCACTCCGTTAGGAAGGTTCCTAAGCTAAATGGACTATTCGACTGCAGCCACAGACAGGAAACCAAAGACAGATCTAGACAAGACAAAACACAACACAGACAGATCGTGACAATGCATTTGTTATTCAATACTGTATAACAAAGAATCAAATGTTTAAATGTATTTATTTTTTCTTAGTTAGGCTATATCTTTGCATACTATATGCAGCTTGACCAACGCAGCAGTTTTATTTTTGGTCGTTCAAACTTTCTTATGAAGTTGGGATGCATTTCTCTGGGGATTTTCACGAGCCCATTTCTGTGTAGAGATATTTATCTTCATGGCTTTCGCGAGAATGAGGAGATTAACCCCATAACAAGCAGACATCTTCTAGTTGATCTGAGCATCATTAGTCCACATTAATAACCCATGGAATGGCAAATGGGCTTTTTTTATCATCTTAATTACATGACATCTGAGCTCTCTATCTAAAGATGACTCTCTTTAGAGATGAGACGGGCTCCGTCACTTCGAGGTAGGCTACTTGTTCTTGTGTTCAAATCTGATTTACAAAAAAAACTGGTGCTAAAGAACACACACACACACACACACACACACACACACACACACACACACACACACACACACACACACACACACACACACACACACACACACACACACACACACACACACACACACACACACACACACACACACACACACACACACACACACACACACACACAAAGCCATCTAAACTAAAAAGGATGCCATTGCCCATTAGAGAGATGGATTGACAGGAGTGCAGAATAAATCTTTGTGGCAGTGAGTCAGAAATATAAATAGAGCACCTAAGATAGATTTGTCTCCAGTGTTGATGAAGTTACCTTTGGGGGTAGAGCTCTATCTTTTTAGTAATGAGGACAACCACAAACTGTTTGGTCTCCTAATGAGAAATGATAGTTTCAGAGGTGCCATACAAAAATGCTATGGAATAACACCTCATTTATGCATTTTGTACTGTGTTTCTAGAAAAAATGCCAGAAGAGGGATTCATTTGTGAAAGAATCAGCCCCACCTGGTGGTTTTGATACACTATACAGTCCTACAATGAAGAAAAATAAATGTTTTTCCTTTATATCAGTAATCCACAAGACTTCTGTATAATTGCAATACCTTTACGTAGATATTTTATACATGTTTTTTTCAGCATCACAAGCTGATAGCAGTTAATAGAACAAACTGAAGCAGGCACAAAGAATCTACCTTTAAATTAAATGTGTTGTGTGCAATGTGTCTGTTCACACGTCTCATCTTTTAAGTGTCTGTAATCAAAACTTCCTTTCCATAACGAAAAAAACACACCATTAACAGCGGAATTATTTTAATTAGATCAATAAACGCTGGTAAAATCAGGTAGGCAGGGGAAGGAAGGAATGCTCTATTACCCATTTTATCATCAAAGTGAGTGCTGTGCTAATTATGCTAGCAGCACCCAGTCAGAGCAGCCCACCAGAGACAGATAACAGAGGACTGCCCAGGGTTACAGTGATTGCACACCACCAACTCCCTCTACGCCGTCTCATTGAACGCGTTGGGTTGCTAATATTCATGCAAAAAATAGGCTTCATAATGATATAGAAAAGCACTAAGAATTTGTGGTACACAATGGTTTTTTAATTTTTAACCTGAGTTTGAGAGCTGGCATCCCATTAGAGCTCTATTGCTAATCAATGTGAGGCATTATAGGTTGTATAAATCACACTCTGACACCTGCTGTATCGGTCGTTAACAGAGAACTCACTAGGGAGGACTAGACAGAGCAAAAATGCAGACACAGAGCAGAAATATCTGAAGCTCAGGCTGAAGCATTAATACCAAAGCATTATTATTGTGATCAAGGAGCTGATCAATGGAAAGATCTGCTACGACTTAGTGAGGTCGTACCCTGAACGACTATAGGCACTTCTCATTTAGTAAAGCAAATATTGGTTTTGCTCTTCTATGAAGATACACTCACAGTCTCACCGCTTTCTAATAGCGCTATGTAATCTAGGCTCGAATGATTATTTGCAATTTGTGCACCAAACATCCACAAACCACCGGAGGTGTTTCTCAAATATTAAGAGGCAAGAAAAAGAGGTTCCTGTGAAATTTTTTAATTGAGGATGTAGTTATTCTGCCCGAAAAGGCATGCAGGAAAGTGCACACGGAGGCATTTGTAACCTGAGTGTGGTACAGAGGGGGACCATCTGAAGACTCGCAGGCCCTTTGATGTCTTCTGAATGCGGGCATAATGCATGTGTAATTAATAAGCCATTTGCATATGATGAACTAGGGCACTTAGTCAATGTTCTCGGGATACAAATACCTGAGGAAAACAATAACAACGGAGAACATTAAAAAAGGGAGTCTACGCAAAAAAAGACAAATCTATGGCCCGCTTCGGATTAGAAATACATTAGCAGCTAATTATGTCCTAATTGCCAATATTTTTAGCAGGTGCTTGTACTTAACCAGTGGTAATGCCCTCCTGGAACAAGCTCATCAGGGTTATTCTCTGGTGAATTTTCTGCAGTCCTGGATGATTAGGATGCGACAAGATGGACTCATGGTCAAACAACATGGAAGATAATGAGGCTGCTGAATAGGATAGCAATAACAACAACAAAAACACTACAGCATCCAAAAAATTATGATAATACAAACACGAGTTTTAGTTAAATGCATCTAGAAAGAAGAATTGGAGAAAAAGTAAGAGATAAGATAAGATAAGACTTTATTCATCCCGAAGGAAATTGTTGTGCCAGAGTAACAGTAACAGTAACGAAATACAACAAACACAATAAACACAGCAGAAAAAGAGCAATCAAACATCCACCGACAACATGAAACATAGAAACATAGATGGTCACACAATCAATGCAATCATTATTAGCAGTATTCAGTAGTTTTCAGTAGTTAGTAGTGCAAAAATTAAAACGTAGTGGCAGTTACGTAATTGCACATTATCATAGCATTATTAATAATAATACTAATACTAATACTAATAATATAATATAATATTGCACATAGTTATATATAGCTGTGAGTGTAATTGCAAGGATGTTAATTATATAGATATATTGCACATAGTGTTGGTGTGGAAGTTCTCAGCGCCCTTTACTTAGGGGTGAAGAGTTAAAGAGTTTGATGGCCACTGGGAGGAAAGACCTCCTGTGGCGCTGTGTGGTGGTTATCGGTGATCTCAGTCTGTGGCTGAAAGTGTAAAGAGCAAAATGTAACTGTGACAATTATACACTGGTGCTAAAATATTAGTGGTGAGAGCACACAGTTCAAAGAGGAGTATTAATTTTTTTGGCTAAATATTTTCAAAGCAATCAAAGACTCTGGGAGGTAGAATTCTCTTACCTAATCAAACAGCAAATGTAATCCAGCGCTTGATTAAATATTGAGTTTAGGAGTTTCAGATATCTTTTTTCATTTGGCCTGCCGGCATTTGGCAGCGAGGGAGCATCAAACTCCCATAAGTCCCTGGAGTTGGTCCACTCTTGAAAAGTGCTGAGCTAGCAGATCAAACTGTAGAAATGTCATGGAGTGAGAGGAAATGGACCTCAAGCATACATCAATTGAGACTCTTCTTCACGTCTGACATTTAAGTTCTTGATGAGATCCCAATGAGTGATACTGTGGAAAGTAAACTGTGGTTGTTGAATCACAGAATGATGATGTGTTCAGCTAGTGTTAAAGTTATGCTGTCAAACACCGTTTACCATTTGTCACATTAGGGAAAAGATTGGTATTAATAATATGTTGGCTAAATTCAATTTAGCTGCTTCAGTCACAGCTTACTAGAAACACTTGAATCGAACAATGATTAAGGTGTAATAATACAAATAATACATGTTATTTATATAGCGCTTTTCCCAGTGCTCAAATCGCTTAAATCTCGCAGGTGATTATAATAACATGATTCTCATGAAATCTTATAATGATTCATATAAATATTATGGTAGCCCTTTTTCAGCAATAGTCATTCATTGTATTCTATAATATCCTCTCATATGAGTAGGCTTGTTTTATTGTAGGTGGCAGAGTTTGCTTTAACCACCCTGGTTTTCAAATGACTGCACAGGGAATTTGCAAGAAACGAAGTAGCATGTAATCCAGTCCAAATGTCATCTCATCGATTGTAACAGTTCACCCCTGTCTATGCAAGCATCACATTTTCTTTATATGCTGCTTAATATTAAAAGTAATCCACTGGCGAAAAAATAAGGTGGCTTTTACTTTGAATCAGAAACAAGAAACGCAATGTTTATTGATGTTGTGCTGAAACTGATTGTTTGAGAAAAAAGGCGTCTCATAAACAAGAAAGTATTGTTTGGTTGCACTGTAGATAGTTACTACTTTGTTGACTCGCTGCACCCTCGCTGCGAGGGGGACCCAAGTTCCCATCAGCAAAAACACGTGGGTTTGCTATCCTGGCTCCAAAATGGTGGAATGAGCTCCCCATTGAAATCAGGACAGCAGAAAGCTTACACACCTTCCGGCGCAGACTGAAAACTCATCTCTTTCGACTCCACTTCGAGCGATAGAATGACTAACAAAGAACTGCTAACAGAGCACTTATATACTAATAAAGGACTGGCTTATCTAAAGCCAGTTGAGTAGCACTTGAACTGATTGGCTCTATGAAACCTGATGTACTTATATGATTCTGTTTTCCTCAAGGTTGTGTCTTCCTGGTCGAATGTACTTATTGTAAGTCACTTTGGATAAAAGCGTCAGCTAAATGCAATGTAATGTTATATTTCTGAAAAAGTTACTTTGGAAATATTTGTTCCACCGAGTTTCACCGAGAACCACAGCTGTGGTCAATTAAACCAGGACTGACATTTTAATAACATCGATGTTATTCGTATTCCATGTGTGCTGTAAAATAGTTGTTTGTTTGCACCCTCTCATATCTAAGTTCAGCTTGTGTCCATGGAAATATCTTTATGCTAATGTCATCTGAGAGTTTAAATTTCACTTTTGCCTCTTAGTTCCACAAGTCTGGACGTTCTCCAGTTCCTCACTTATTATCCAGTGTACATCAAATATCTGCTCAACTTTTTGTTCCATCTTTTTTTGTTCCACACTTACCATTGTATTGTTCGACCTTGAGTGAGATGCTGTCAGGCGCTTTTTAGAACATAAGCGTTGCAGTTCCCCATAATCCACTGGGAGTGTTGAGGTGAGAGCTGTGGCCCACTAGCACTCTGAGTGGCTGGCAGCGGATCAAAAGCAAACGAGGTTCCTGAGCTCATTCCAATTATAACAGCACACACTATCAACTACAAATACAAACAGCACGTAAGTGATAGCGCTGGTGGCCTGGAGGACTGCTGCCAGAGAGCAGGCAGCATGCTAATCAGGATACCTCTTGCCATGGGCTATTTAGGGAATAGCCTCTTATCCCACCAATTCCCCATGCCTTAGCCAGGGAAACGAAAGAGAAAAGGGGGAGTGAATTCCCCGAGTGCACAATCCAAGGACAAAATATAGAAAATGGATCTTTATCTTTGCTGTCGGCCAATATCCATATTAATTACGAAAAAAACACACCGCATATATACTGAATAAAATATAAAGGGATTTGTCAAACATATACAGCTACAAATTATGACCAACTTCTATAATTTCCCTTACTTATGTTAATTTCATAATCAAACAAAAGTTGAATAATGCCTTTTTATCTTACATGGCTTTTGTAAACTTCACTGAACTGGCATCACACACACTACACCGGTTAACCTTTGCAAAGCAGGATGTGGAAGAACAACATCCTCAGTCATTTGCACATCACTTCACACTGTTTATTGCAATTACACTGATTATTCATAACAACATCTTCCCAAGCTTCCCATTGTAGTCGGCCAATCCAGGAGAGTGATTTATATCCGGTCGACCGTCATGGGGGAAGGAAGTGAGATGTTTGGAGCGGTTCTGTGGTAACGTGCTCGCTCCCCCACTCGCACAGACAACCCCTCAGAGTTTGGCAAGTCTCCAGAGCCATGCAGGGGCGGCGGAGTACAGCGGGAGCCTGAGTGAGAAGCACACATTGTGCACCACGGGACCCCACCCGCCCCGGCCCGAAGGCACAACTCTCAAGGACATGGAGAACTGGGGCAGAGAACTTCCAGGCTTCCCACTGGTAGGGCAGGCGGAGAAAAAAAGAGAAGGAAAGTTTCCAAAGTGTCTCTGTGTGAGCATAGCTGGTGAAATGTGTTGTTAGGAGAGATACATGGATTCTCTTGATCAGTAAACACTAATCATGCTAATGTTTCTTACCCAAAAAATACAGCTCTTAGGGTTCCAGTGACATTTAAATGTGGTGTACAAGTAAAATTAAACTCCAAAATTCATTTTTAATCGAATTTGGTGGTAAAGGAAAGGGGTCAGGCCGGGGTCAAATGTCATACAGGTGGGTTGATGTCAGGAAAATATGGTTTAAATAAAGGAATACGAATCAAAAAGGTCTTTACTAAAACTATGTCAGTGCACGTAGATGCATATAACTGTGTTTGTGTTTCGATCTCTGTGTATCCAGTATCTGATCTCCTAGTCAAATATAATTACTGATTTCTCTGACACACAGCAAGTGATACATTTGAATCAATGGCTCGGATAGCCTCATGGTGTCCATGGAGGGAAATGTAATTCCAGGTTTTGCAGACACATGTTATCTAAAAATGGAAATTACAGCTTACTTTTGTACTACATCCTGCTACATAATACTTCAAACAAGATGGATATTTACTGTTTGCATTGTGATTTATAGGGAATGTGCATGGAAATCTCAAATTGAATAGTATGTATATTCTGTCTTTTGATATTTTGATATCAAATTGTGCAAAGGTCTTTGACATCGTTGGAGCATTTGAAGCAGCAGCTTTTCATTGTCCTTCCAGTCAGGAGATTAGGTTTACTGTGGGTCAGCCCCCTCTCTCTCTGCATCAGGGGGAAGGAACCACACTGATCTAAGATGGAGTACCCCCAACCAACCCTTACCACATCGACCCATGCCACCATCCTGGGCCTCTAATGGAAGTCCTGGGCATCCAGACACCTCCCCCGCTCCGACAAGGACGTCAAGTAGCGCACTACTCATCATTGGAAGCAGCAGGCCTCACAGCCCTCCTTTTCTCTCCCTGGGACTGGCTTTTTTGGAACATTGCAGGCAGATGTGTCCAGATGAGCACGTTCTAATTTGTCGGCCCAGGTTAATGCTCCACCAGAGGCCCCTGAGGATCAATAGCTTTATTTCCCTAAAACGCCGGCATGGTGAGAACCAGCTCACGGGGTTCTTTTAATACCGCCACAGTTCCAGTGGTTACTGGGCTGTATTGATTGTGCCCATGTGGAACTACGTGCACCTTCTGGGGAAGGATCTATTTGTGTCACCCTGGGCTGGGATGGGGGCTCCACTGGAGGAGTGGAGAGCTCAGCCAATGGAGGATGCCAAAAACATCGAAACAGCCATGTTTACAGATTACCCAAAGGGAAAGCAAATTACAGCAATTATGCAGGCTGTGGGAATACTGATATCAGCATACCTGCTATTTCACTCAGAGACTACCTTTATGAGGCTAGAAGACATACAAAACATCACACTCAATTTGATTTGATGGCTAAACCCTAAACAAACGATGGGATTTAAACAAAGCATTGCACATCAGATGCATGCAAAACAATGTCTTGCTAGGGGATCACCCTGTTTGTCAGGTCCAAAAAATATTCTCAGTCGTTCAAAACTGGATATGATGGTTTACACAAATATCTGTGAGGGAAGTATGTATCTGGCAGGCATAATAATGAATGTGTAATATTGAACATCTCTATGTCTACCTTAGTTTTTTTTCTCCAAACAATGGCAATTAATCATTCTTTGTAAACACTGCAAATTGCTTTACAGAAAACTAATTTACCCCTGCAGCATTTATCTCATATATCAGCGCAGAGACACCATACAGAGGGGTCTTATCCAAATCACGGGCCTTTGTTTGCAGCTGTCGTGACATATTCATGACTGGGGCCATAATAGTCAGATTCCTGTTACATTCCCCGGGGAGAGCAGAGAGAATGGTGTCACATCCAATTACTGCGGCACACTGTAGAGGTAAATCAAAACTCATGCCATGAACTCTGGAATCTAAGGTGCACATACACACACATCCGCTGCATGAGCATAGTGAGACAACAGTTATATCAACATTGATAGAATATTGGAAAACACATCTCCTGGCAACTTGGAGGTCATGTATGGATTATACAGGGAAATGGGATTGGCTGGAGGCTCTTGGCTGCTGTCTTCTCAAAACATAAATTGACATGCATACGATCTTGGAGCAAGTGAGGCAGACAGCATTTGCTGGAGATTTTACAATTATGGATTTGTTCACCAGTGTGCAGAAATTGAAATTGCAGATGAAGACCATGAGTTGACCCTCATTGGAGGAGAAACAATGGGGTCACCAAGTTCACCCACACCTTCTCTTCAGCACCAATACGAGGATTTTCTGCAGAGTTAAAATAATGTCTGTTTCCTCCACAGTAGTCTTCTGGTGGTTTGGTGGTTGGAGGGTATCTCAGCAGTGCATAGCCCCGGTTCACCCTAGAGCGGTGCAAAGCTCCTGCCCAATAAAACAGGCTGCCTCCCCAGGGCCCCTCCCTCAAGCCTCCAGTCAGCGCTTGTTTTTGCACCATTTATTTAGTGTGACACATCTCCAATTAAACTGTGGAGGCTGCTGCATTCCCCCCATAACTACCTCTTATACCTCCCCATAGACTTTCTGTCACACTGAGAGTGTGGGTATGAGAGAGAGAGAGAGAGAGAGAGAGAGAGAGAGAGAGAGAGAGAGAGAGAGAGAGAGAGAGAGAGAGAGAGAGAGAGAGAGAGAGAGAGAGAGAGAGAGAGAGAGAGAGAGAGAGAGAGAGAGAGAGAGCACATCTTGCCTGCCAGCTATGATCACAATGTCATTTTCTCCTCAGTGGTTCGGAGCCTCCTCTGAAAGGTGCCCTGAATTATAATTATCAAAATATTGAACAAGATAATCATCCTCTCAAATGATGTAATGCAATGCTGTCCTGCTGTATCTCCCCTAATAACTCATTTAGAAGAACACATCCCAAGTGATGTTTTCTGTGCAGGACTACACTAACGCTAATCATTTAGAGAAATTCTTGAGCAGAATTCCTCCTATACCTCACTTTTAGTTCTGTGTCCATCCATTTAAATTCATGAGAGTTTAAATGAGATCTTTCATAGGAGGTAAGAGTCTCCTTGCCACCTCTTCATCCTCCCCCAATGGCCTCAGATACAGTCACAGGAGGAGTGACTTTGTCCGACCCCAATACCGTCTGCGAGAGCGCAGCTGAGGGCAGCAGCTGCCAGGGAGGACTGGTGGGGGAGCGCCCAAAACGCCAGCTCTGCCAGGCAAAGGGGCCGGGGGGAGCCCCAGTGGCAGCTGGGAAGGGTGGGGCGGCCAGCTGTGGAGCAGCAGGATGGCGGGGTGATAGGAGATGCCACTAAACCTGACCAGGGATACACAAATGCACATATACATTTTATACGTAGGCATGCTCAAAAAGTTCACACTTCCCTTCTGCTGCAAGCACCTGCATCCCCCCCCCCACACACACACTCTCATCATCCGCACCAAGGCAACCCAAGCAGTCTGTGGCCCTCTTAACACCAACACCACTCTCCCATCATGTGCTTCGGCCACACATCTGGTGTACCATCTGTATCACTCCCCCCAATGTGACAGGTAGTCCCTCTCCCTCTCTGGAGGGAGCAGAGGGGGAAGGAGGGACACGGAAGGTAATTTTGGGTGTAAATGTGCTCTGGACCTCTCTGGATGCATCTGGACAAGGCAGACATGCTGCTGAGCGGTGCAGGGTCATTATCAGAAGCTGATTACCAGATACCAGATGTAGACAAAACAATTATATCATACTGTCACATTATGACAGCACCAATAGTGCACATCTTGTTTATGTATGTTGTCATCAGGATGAATGATTTAGCACTTCACATTTAATCTCAATATAAGGTTAATGCTATAAATAACAAGTCAAGGTGTATTAAAGATTCTTCCAATTTATTGTAATGTACAGTTATACATTGCCATGACACAAATGTGACCACTTGGGTGGGGTGCAGAATGCCAAATATTAAAACAGCCATATAAACAATATCGGAGGACAGTGAATTCCTCTTCTTCACACCGCTGTACAGATGGGATCAATAAAGTATGCACCATGAAACAGATATCAAGCCAGTGATATAAAACTGCACAACCAGTCTTTACTGTGAAACTAAGGAATCCATTTGAGAACATTATTTTCACATCTTATGTTACATATTTGACAGTAACAATCTCTATTATTCACACACAACACTATTTGAATGACATCAACTCAGACGTTTATTCAAAGGGAAAGGGGATTCCAGCATTAGCAAGACTAACAAAACAAAATGTACTTGTCAGAAATATTTGTGGTGCTTTCATGAAGAGAAAAGGCTCAGAGAATGGACTTACAAATTGCAGTGGCATCCGCTACATTTCACCTATTCGGGCATGATAGTCAAAGGCCTGTTGCATTTATTCTGTCAGGTTGTATGTGGAACAAAGTAAAAATCTGTTCATGACCAACATTTGATATTGACAGTTTTCAGACTTAAATGCACAGCTTAACACAGAATCCACCAAGTCCATGTGCTGCCAGACATTAAGCATTTTCTAATTCCAGGGATGACGTTTGTATTTTTCCTTCACGGATTATCTGTTCATGTCATTTAATGTTTAATTTGTACACAAATAATTCATACAGCGCACACGTCACTGACGTAGCAGATCCAATTGAATAGGAATACAACTCAACATTAAAAAAAAAAAAATGTGCTGGATGGCATCATCATTAAAAAAACATTGACACATACACTTCATGAAATAAACAACACAGCTTTAGTACTAGTTCCCAATGTCTTATACAAAGTTAGCTTGATCTAAAAAGCATAAAATATATTTATACATCATCACATACATCAAGACACGTACCATGGCCTAGCGGGAAGTTCATCTGGTGCATTATTTCATCTTCAAGCCCCCACACACATTTCCCTACTGCTGGCATTATTGCTTCTTATAAACATCGAGCTAAAAGGATAGAGAAACAATGCACCATAGTAGATTGAAACTGTTCATTTAAATTGTCTCTGATATCGAAAATGTTGTCAGTCCGTTTCACAATCTGCAATGCTAAAGGATAAGGCAGTTCCATTTTTTAAGGCATTGCTGCTGTGAGACATACTGGACCGGAGGGTGAATCGCGGACTTTGACATTATCAAGTCAATGTACATGATAAAAAGAATACATCTTATAGGCAAAGAGATGGGAAAACGTATCTTGTATTTTTGAGTGTTGTATGTTCATGTCAGAGAGAATCTCAGCGAGCTACAACCATCATTTGAGTCTGCTTTGCAATTGACCAGAGGTCAAAGCTCAGACAGATCAGAGCGGTGTGGGTTGCTGGGACCATCTCTCATTGCTGGTAATTTCCATACTGGCCCTGTGGAGAAAATGTGAAAGACTTGTGTTACTGGTCTATTAAAAAAACAGATATTAAAAGCTTATATTTACAAATGTTCTCAAAAGGGTGCAAATCATCCGTGGTTTCAACCATATCATAATGCAAACCATGAGTTATGGCTGCACCTGCTGGTTTTGACCAGCAGGTGGCAGCATGGACTCACAATTTGAGAGATTGAGAATTCTATATGTTTACTTCAGGCTTCTGCAGCAACATGGCTGAGGACCCAGGATAGTCCCATTTAGAAAGTGGACACTTGTTTTCAAGTGATACAGTGTAAGGGTACGAGTAGTATCAGATGCATTCTTAAAACAGGGGTCGAAGTATGTGTTTGGCGTTGATGGAAATGACAATGGACACCAATTTTGAAAAGAAACTTATTTAAAAAAAGGCATTTATACAAAACATTTGAATTCCAATACGCATTATGTTATCCTAAGCACAGTCATCCTTAAAACCAGTGTTGTAGATAGTAGAGTTTAAGGACACAGCCAAAGCAGTAAGCTTTCGGCTGTCTCCCTGCAGACTAAGCATGCTGTGTTTCTGACCTCATAACTTACAATTCGACCCCTGGTTAATAACAAAAGAAAAAAGAAACTTAAAAAGAGAAAGATAGAATAAAGATAAAGACAAAAGAGAGATAGAAGAAACATAACAAATGCAAATTAAAGCTAGGTGGTCAAACGTCTAGATTTGACGTTGAGGTCTTCACAGCAACCATTACCTTTGCTTCTTACAGAGCTAGTCAGGGGTTCAAATCCCCGGGTCTTTATTTCCTCATGTGCCCCTGAATATTCAAAGATACAAATATCAAAGTATAGCTGTGGTCCCCACATAAGACCACAGGAAATACAGGGCAACAAATGGATCTCCCTTTAAACACTGGAGCAGTCTTTATCAAGTTTAAGGAAGAATTCTCTTAAAGACCTCGTATTTCACTCAAGTGGCATTCCTTATAAGCCATGATACACAACTAAGACTCAATAAACAAGACAAAAGTAACACATACACTCTTTTGGGGAGAACAGGTTCAACCCCACAATATGATGAGCATGCAAAACACCCTACTTTTAATATTTACCTTTTAACACATTGGTCTCTGGTCTCACTAAACACAATATACAACCAAGTCTGGAATACACATAATACGGGACGAACTAAGAGCGATGTGGCAACTAGTCGCTGTGACTGTCCGGTGTTGTGGGAATACTCACCTGGTCATAGCCATAAGGGCGTTGTTGCTGGCCCTGTGGGGGTCCAGGCTGGGGGGGGCGGTACCCTCCGTACTGCTGCCCCTGCCCCTGAGGATAGTTAGGATACTGTCCTGGGGCACTTTGGGAAGGACCTACAACAAACATTGAAAGATCAATTTGACAGAAAATGCTTGAGTCGACAAAATTAAGTGTAGTCCCTTAGTTTCTTTTAAATAAGCAGAGTGCTATTCTTAATACCAACTTAAAATGAGATGGACAACAACTGAACCGGCCCATGTTTTGTTCATTAACTGTTTCCATGTCCTACTTGTTACTCTGAGAACTCTATGGAATCCCTCAGTATACTATTACTAATGGGCTGAAATAAAAAAGGCTGATGGATGTCTAAGACAGGATGGTGGGTATGTCAGACCCATTTGTTTAGGCTGCCTCCACGTCTGACTCGGTAATGATTGAAAATGAGAATGGGTGAGTCAGGTTGGAGGCTCCCTAATGCAAGAAGACATCAAGGAGATTCTGTTGGTCTTCATTAGAGAAGCAGGCTTCATTAAAAAAAAGGAGGGAAAAATAAAAATCACTTCATCAGCCCACATACACTGTAGCCATCTATGCAGGTGCCGTGGAGGAGCACGCAAAGCCTGACTGTGGCTGAAGTCAAATGAGACCCACACAGCATCGTTAGGAGCTCATAATGTCTTCTGCTGTAGAGCATAACCTTGTGGGGGCCTGCGAGAGGAAGCATGCGTGTGTGCCAGATGGATCTCACCTCACAGCCTCTCCACCAGCTCATTACTAACAGGAGCTCGGGCTCAGACAGACAGTGACTGATGGAAAGTTCTGGAGAAAAATGGGATGATGAAGGAAAAAGACCAAAAAGCTGCAAGAGCCCAAATAGCTATATTGCAAGTGGAATCCTTTTTTTTCCTTCCTTTATGTTATTTATGTTGGTCGTTCCAGAGCCTGGGGGCTACCGCTGAGAAGGCTCGATCTCCCCTGGTCTTTTTCTTAGTTTTAGGGACTACCAGCCGCAGCTGATCAGCCCTTGAGGGGGTGCACACCTGTAGGAGGTCGGAGATGTGCTGAGGGGCCAGCCCATTAAGCCATTTCAAAACAAACAATAGAATGTATGCGTAAAGATCTCCATGACTGTCATGAATGTTCAATTATTAAGAGTTAAGCCATAACCAGTCAAAGTTACAATCTTCGGTCATATACCTTACACATTTTTTTAATATGATTTCTTGTTAATTTTAGGATATGTACTGGTTACATGTTGCTTTACTTTTTATCCAAAATGCTAGGAGTTCAAAATGTTTGGCTGGCAGTCAACACACACTTTGCCCGATGTCTGTACCCATCAGCCAAAGCTGCTCTCCCACTCCCTTAGAACAGTGCGTCATATCAAACTGAAGCACCAGGAGAAATGCAAATGTGGTGCCAGCCACCACGATACTGATTACATTTCTCTTCCACCAAGCTCCAATCCCCAACCATTCATTAAGGTGCTTCTTTAATTCCCTGCTTTTGACGATGTCTTGACATGCATGTGGCACAGCTACATGTCCAAGGGGCAGTAAACAGCAACTTACCAAGGAGGAATTAGTATTCAACAGATGAACAAAAAGGTACATAAAGAGAGACGATACTGCCTCCTGCAGGACAGAAATGTGCCCCTATTCCAGAGAAGGCAACTCACCATAACCCTGCTGCTGTGGGGGGTAGCCCTGCTGCCCTGGGTACTGCTGCTGGGGGGGGTAGCCCTGCTGCTGGGGGGGGCCTTGCTGGTAGGCTTCCTGCTGTTGGCCATACTGGGCATTACCTTCAAGAGGCAACAGCACGCCATGTGAGAAACACGTTTACAACTACAGAGCAACAGCACAGCAAACAGCCACTCATAAACCAGCCGTGTATTAGTGACATGCGGATTGTTTTTGAAATGGCTGGACTTGAAAGAAAAAACACATGTAAAAGGTAAAGGTGAAAAAAAGAAAAGGGCAGTCAGTGTAGAGAAAAAAAATAAAGGAAACAAATAAGTAAATGTTAATTGAACAAAGAAAGAGAAGGAGTTGTTGGTTTGAATCTGTAATATGTCACCCCATAAACACACCAACATGGAGAACATTGGAAGTATATCAAGTGTTGTATTTAGAACCTACGGTAGTGTTTTCCTGTTTCTAAAAAACAATTGGGTTTTTTTTACAAGTCACTAGCTCTTCTGCAAATCAGTGTGCTCAAAATGTTCTTTATTCAATGACAATCTGAAGAATTAACCTTTTACTTAAAACACAACTTTTGCCATTGAGACTCACACAAGACTCTGTCCCTGACTTTCCTTTCAAAGCAACAGGTGGAGCAACAGCCACAGTAGGGGGAGACGGAAGACACTGGGTAGTTGCTAACTTATCTATGGACTGCAGCATCTTTTGGAAAGTGCACTCTGGCATGTGGGTGTTTTTCTCGAAATTAGAGGCCATATTATTTTTCTTTGATTGAGCCCAAAGTTACTTTTGATTTCCCAGAAAACAATGAAGAAACTGAAACATTGTCACAGTCTCTTTGCATCATTTGTGTTTTAACACAACACCTGGGTTTTATTTGGTTGTTGTTTTCTCCAAATGACTGGAGGGTTCTCCTACCTTCTGAGGCTCCCTGTCCTGCGTGACTGTACTGGTCCCCATAGTAGTCTTCCTGCCCTGGGTACTGCTGAGGGGGTCCTACATACACATACACACAACATACACACAAGTAGATTCAAGGTGTTGTTGGATCGGTCGTGTGAGGGGAAGAGTGGAGAGGATGGATTCCTTGTCGCTAGTTCTTGTTTGAAGGTTTACTTTTGGTCCCTTGACTAATTTTATAATTGGACCCTTTGGGTTACATGTTTAGTCATCAAGATGTCTGTGAGCTGCAGAAGTGGAAATTGAGGAAATTGAGAAGAACAAGAGTAAAAAAAGGGAGGGTTAGGGAGAAGAAAGGCCGACACTCACAACTCGCACGCTTCACAGACACACTTTGACGGGTATACCTTGCTGTGGGGGTCTGTAGGGAGGCATTGGCCTCTGCCCCATGACATGGTTCCCTTGATTGACCTGTCCCATCATAGCCATTGGGTTCTGCTGTCCTTGGTAGTGCTGTCCACTGCCACCAGGAGGCATGTTATACTGCTGAGAGGGAGGCTGCTGATGCATCATGGGGCCTATGGAACAACAATAACAGTTAACCCTTAAACTACACAAACGGAAAAAAACATGCAAGCAGTTTATCGCTCATCACACGCAGTTAAATTATGTGCGGGACACACCAATAAGAAAGATGATAAAGTAGAAAACAAGGGGAAACAAACAAAATTGGGTATTTTACCTTGAGTGGGCTGCATGTTCATGTTTGGCCGGGGCCCGTAGTTACCCATGGGCTGGCCCTGGGTCATGTTCATTTGGCTCTGGGCTGGTATGCCTTGGGATGAAGGGACAGTGTGGTTGTAACCACCCATCGAGCCATGGCCGCTGGGGGGCATATTCATAGAGCCACTGGGTATGTTCGGGGGCTGGTTGGGACCGGGACCTTGCATGGGCATGTGATTGGGCCCTGGAAATCAAAGATGATTCATGACTCTCCACATAAATATTTAATGCACATACTTTTGTGTTCATTTCCATAACACTGTTGCTCTGTAAATGACTGTTAGCTGAGGCTCTGTTTTAATATCACAGAAGAAAAAAAATATTTTAAATAAATAGAAATGACCATGGAGACATGTTGGAGGTTTGGGGTTCACCAAAGCTGTGAGTAACTGTTATGAATCACCTGCACCTCTGTTTAAACAGTTCATTTGTGTTGGGTTATCTCTTCAGCCATTCCTCTCTTTCAGCAATGTTAAAGCTTGTGACAAAAGTCAACGCTAAATGTAACACCTTATATTAACAAATGAAACAACTTCCATGAGACTTTTTCATGGTGCAGGAGCTAAAAAAAGATCATCCCTGTTGTGAGCATTTAATGGAAATCCAGGAAACAGCATGGCACTGCATGACTGAACAGTGAACACACTACCAGTGGAAAACCAACTCTATAGCATTAAGTCCAGTCAACGAAAAAATATTTTTTACATTTGCAAACATACAAAACAGATGCTGAAACAAAAGCATGATACTTGAGAAAATGGAGGGAAAACCATGATCAAATGAAGGACAAGTCCAAGACCACCAGCACTGGCAAAAAGGTGACATCATCCTTCAGCAGAGCAACCTCCCTCACAGTTCTATGGTGTTGCTAGGCAACCCAAGAGAGACAGGGACTGAGGGAGAAGAAGGGCAAAAAGAGAAGAGAGAAAGACGAGGGAGGGAAGGTGAGGGGGGGGGGGGGTCACTTACCAGGCATCTGTCCATTCATCTGGTTCTGCATGTGAGGGGCTGGAGGGCCACCGCTGACCATTCCTTCAGAGGGCATATTGTGACCATGAGGAGGCTGAGGGGGGGCTCCACTTTGGTTCATCCCACCAGGACCCATGGGCATGTTTTGAGTGGGCGGCTGCAGGCGCACAACACAGACAAAAAAAAAACACACATCAGCTGACTCAAAACACATCTGAGCCTGATCCGCTGGAAAGAGAAAACTCAAGAAGAAAAGCAGATAAAAGATCTCTGCAACAAAGTATCATGGAGTTTAACTGATTACTTCAATTAATCAATGATGATTGACCACAAAAAAGTGTGTCTGTGTATTTTCAAAATATTAAATTAATCTTAGCAAACCCGAATAAGTATATCTTACAAATTGAAGTGCACACAACACGTCCAAACTGGCGTTTCATTCATAAATATGATCCGAGATATTTCAATACCAATACTCGAGGAGCACTTTAATGCATCTAGCTTTTAAACTCCATTGTATGGGTCAAGCTTAAAAATGGCGAATTCAACTCTTTCCATAACTTTGACATCCCTGGGGTTATTTTTTCAAACATTGGAAAACTCCACTGAGAAAGATAGAACTCATGATACAACTGTTTTCACAGGCTCTGTAGTACTCATTATGACAAGCAAACTGATATCAAAGTGTTAAACAGATATCTTGTTACAAGAGTCAGACTGGGGTAAAACAATGAAACTAATCAGGACATAATACATTTTAAACAGTTTAGTTTCTAAATATGATTTCGTGTGGGACATAATACATTTGAAATGACTCATGTCAGATGATCAATACGTGTAACATGACAGCTTCTTAACAAATTTGATTTGATATTTTACCTGAACCAATTCCTAAAGTTTTTGCTAAAACAAGAGCTCAACATTACCTTGTGATGCAGAGAGGTTACACTGGTATACACAGTTCATTCATTCAAAAACAAACAGCAAGGACCAATACTCACAGCAGGGAGGAGAGACTGCATGTTCTGATTGGAGTCTGCTATCGTGGCCAGGTACACTAGATTTCTGTGAAGCATCTGTTGATACCTGGGCAGGTGGAGAGTCATCCATATAGGTTATAAGTCAAGGTTAACTTAAAAATACTGCAACAAGTAGGTAAGAAGGGATTTTCATAACTTACTGTGAACATTCTGCTGTTTTGCCTTTACTCTGGAAGTCCATTATACACTGGATAAGCTGGTTGTTTTCGTCTAATAACTGGAATAGCAAATGCATATTCATTAAGGTTACGCGTAATTACACAACATTTACAATGAGTTAGACGGCGTAATTTTATATTGTAAGCACTCTTATTTCTGGTGGGTTTTCTGCTCTAATTTGAAAAACAATTGGGAGGATGGGGGCGTTTTGTTATATGCGAGTGTGCGTTTCTAGCTAACAATAGACGCATCTTGTTAGCTAATGTTAGCTGTCCTTGGCTAACAAAACGACAGGCCCTCATTCAATTCAAGTACATTTACACATTAGTCCGGTAAATCGACTTAAAACCCCTCGTCGACACGTGGCGCACTGACTCCAGAGAGGTTCATATTCACCGCGCTTTCACCCTGCACATTTGTTCCCGATGTATTCACAGTTGGACATGGATGGGCACTGCTACATATTAGCTCATAGGCTAGCACCGTCTGATACCATTGCCTCCATCCCGAGACCCGCTAAAAAATATGAATTACCTTTTGTATTCCAGCGGGTGTTATATCACCCTTTCCACGCTGCCTGTGAGGTGCAAACGCCACCGACATGGTGATACTCTAGGAAGTTAGAGGGGAACCAGAGCATAAAATTCAAAAGAAGCTAACACGTTTAACAAAACGGTAGAGCTCAAACAGTTCAGAAAAGGATTCCATTTTGTAATGCAGTGGTCCGTTTTGGGGGGGAGTTGGTCACATTTGAAAACATATTCGATGCTATTTTTTTAGTTGGAGAACAAAGATATTAGTTTCGGTTACGATTCAATAAAAAAAAATACAATACTTCAACATATTTATTTATGTAGTCAAAAGCATACATACTGTGGCTTAATTGAATTACACGTTCACCTATTTTCCTTATAGTGGAACAGTCTAGATCTAGTCCCAGTGGCACTGGCCACGGGAAATGGACTGCTCAACAAAAAGGGGAACAGTGAGATCATAAATATGTTTCTGACTTTTATAAATACTAGTGCAGGAAGTTTGAGCCAATCATAGCTTGTAAAACTGTTTATTATGCTTATGATTTTTGTTCACACAATGCATCCTCGTTCCACATTACCTGACGAACCACACATGTAATACAACATTGCATTTTGTATTACAACTTTCAGATGAAAACATTGTTCCGCAGAGCAAATCAAATAGTGACTATTATTATCAAATTATATGTACAACCTTCCTTTAGCAAACCCCCACTGTTGGTATCGCCCCAGTTCATAGGTCGTGCGCATGCGCAGTTTTCAACACACGGCGGGCGGCTTCACAAATTGCTAACTAGCTGAATCATTTGGTGGAAGTCTCCTTGTTTCTCGTGATTGTATTTGTGTTGCAGTGCAATGGCGGCAAGATACGACAGAGCTATTACAGTCTTCTCTCCAGATGGTCATCTCTTCCAAGTGGAGTATGCACAGGAAGCTGTAAAGAAAGGTTCCACAGCTGTAAGTTCGAAAATGAAACAAGTGCTTAAGCTAACGTTAGCACGTCATTTAGCCAACAAGCTAAGCTAGCGAGTAGCAAGCTCTCTTGTTAGTCATGTATTTAGTTATCTAATTTTGTTGTTTAACAACATCTCTTTCACTCAGATGTTGTGATTTTTAACAACCGTATCGGACTGCTCATCTTTAACTTCCTTAATGTAACTAATACAATAAGAAATAAGAGTTACTGAAGATGAGAACTAGCCAACATTTTGTCGCTGTGTCACTCTGACAGTAGTTTCAGTTTCATTGTGATAATGATAAACTAAGGGTATTTCACCGTTTAGACAAATATTATGTTATGTTTACCTGGTCCGTTAAATAATATTTTGCTACTCCAATTGCGTAACGTTAAACAATACAATGTAAGTCAGTTTTGTGTCTGCTTGCTAATTCCCATGTATATGCACTTGGCGGCCTCCTAGTTGCACTAAATTAAACGGAAGGTCTGTTAACTAAGTCTAACTTTAGTCTTTAATACACTGAGTTGCCTATTAATCGTTTAGAGATAACTTGTGCAGTTATTTGTGTAACTGTATAGCTTCTCTAGGAAGTTCTGGAAGAATCAATGTATTGTCTAATACGTCTATTGAATCCTGCTTTATTCACGGTTTACCCTTTAACCCCCAGAAGTGTAGCTTGCAGCTTAATAGTGTGATATGAATCTCCATAATGGAAAGACGATTTTGTTGAAAAGGCTCGATATAATACTTGGGCCTCAGTGTAATAATTGTGTGGGATTGGAATCTAAACTATTAAATACCCTTTTTTTAACTCTAAGTCTGAAAGTGGTCACTGTGGTCAAAGAAGGCATCGTGAAGACTGGTTATTTGTTTGACTGTTTGATTTATTTTTCCGCAGGTGGGAATCAGAGGTAAAGACATTGTTGTCCTTGGTGTCGAGAAGAAATCTGTGGCAAAGCTGCAGGAAGAAAGGACTGTCCGTAAGATATGTGCCCTGGACGAGCATGTCTGCATGGCTTTTGCAGGTAACTGAAACAACAAAACCTTGAAAATATTCAAAACAGAATATTCCTTTCTTATTTAACATGGCACAGTGGACTAATATACGTTATAATTTCCACTACGTTATTACAGATGTATATACCAGATATTAGGTTTTTGTCTCTGTTCTATTTTACCTGTATTTTGTACATACAACTAACCTCTTTTAATTTCTTAAAGGTCTGACAGCAGATGCCCGTATCGTGATAAACAGAGCTCGGGTTGAGTGCCAGAGCCACAGGCTAACTGTAGAGGACCCAGTCACAGTGGAATACATCACACGCTACATCGCCACACTGAAACAGGTACCTTACCATCTTTATTTATTGTTTACTAAAAGACAATAGTCAGTGGGCGTGATCATAAAATAGCTACAGTTTCAGTTTGTGTGCTCTAAGAATAGTTCAGAAAACTGAAACCATACGCTATTTGATTGTTATAAAGGTGTGTAAGAATGACCATCACATCTGTCTTTACATCGGTCATATCTGTAGCGCTACACTCAAAGCAATGGGCGCAGGCCATTTGGGATCTCTGCGTTAATTGTTGGCTTTGACGACGATGGAACCCCCAGGCTGTACCAGACGGATCCTTCAGGAACCTACCATGCCTGGAAGGTCAGTGAACTTGCTCTTCATTTTGATTTGGGTTAGACTTGTACAACAAGTCAAGTACACGGTTTATATGAAATTCATTTTAAATCTGTTTTTTACTTGAAAAAAACAGGCAAATGCCATCGGTCGTAGTGCAAAAACTGTAAGAGAGTTCCTGGAGAAGAATTACACAGATGAAGCCATTGCTGGGGACAATGAAACAATCAAGCTGACTATCAAAGCCTTGCTCGAGGTAAAGTTAAAAATTAGTACTGACCTATATTTGAATTAACTCACTTTATCTTCGCCAGGGTAATCCTATTGTAAAGCATTCTAGTAATATTTCCATTTAAATATGCTGTATGTAGCTAATGACACCTTTCTTTTAAAGGTGTTTTAAGATGTGAGCATGTTACAAATGATAAGATAATTTCCATAGTATTTTTATATACCACTTCAGTAATTTAATACTGTCCTGTCTTTGTCAGAGTATTACCTTCTGCCAGAATCTAATCCTCCATTCCATAAAACCGCCTTTTTTGCGCATTGTTAAATGTGTACATTTTATTTTTCCATGATAAGTGTTATTCAAATATTTGTTATTTTTAAAGCTAAATTAAACGCTTACCGAGACAGTCACAATAGTTTAGCAGTGTCTTTTGTGTTTAACCGTAATATTAACTTGAGTCCAATGCTACAGGAGTTAATGTCTGAGATTTATTTAGATATTTAATTCAACGTATGTTCGTTACAGGTTGTCCAGTCAGGAGGGAAAAATATTGAACTTGCTATTATCAGACGAAACAAGCCACTCAAGGTGAGCCACCCGCAAAGGATGATTGTATTTTGTATTTTTATAAATCTTTTATTTATTTATTTGCTAATAATGGCTTTTTCTTATACATTTGCAGATTTTGGAAGCCAAGGAAATTGAGAGCCTGGTGGCTGAGATTGAGAAGGAAAAAGAGGAAGAGGCAGAGAAGAAGAAGCAGAAAGGCAAATCCACTTGAAGCAATCAACTGAGACCTTCTCTTTATTGCACTTGAATGACAATAGAATATTTGGGTTGCAGATATTAGTAAGTTTT
The DNA here is from genome assembly GCF_902827115.2 of Pseudochaenichthys georgianus. Lineage (NCBI taxonomy): Eukaryota > Metazoa > Chordata > Actinopteri > Perciformes > Channichthyidae > Pseudochaenichthys > Pseudochaenichthys georgianus. Next base: position 26,062,360 of record NC_047519.1, read on the forward strand.
AGAGGGTTTACTTCTCTCACTAATTTCATTGTGCAGAGCTAAATCATAACTTGAGATCTGTTCATGTTGTTCAAATGTTTTGCGTGTCATCTGCAAAGAACATCAAGTACCCATCATTTCAGTTATTGAGTTGACCGATGTTTAAAAAGCAAATGCATAGATCTCAAGTTAGGGTTTAGTTCTTAAACCACGCTTACAGGATGTTTTATATCATACACCAAATGGCTCCGATGGGATAAATCTCAAATGTTGAAATAAACCAGTTTGTAACACTCAGAAACATGAAAACGAAATGCTCAATAAAAGCTGACTTGTTTGTAAAATGGTTTAAGTGATTTCAAAATCCAATTTCAACCGTTTGTTATGCCTCATGGCTTTTCTAGATAGTGTATAAGACTGAATAATATGGTCTTAACTATTGGTGCAGTGGCCGGTTTCTTTAAGAGAGAAAAGGGGACTTAAAAAAAAAAGGCAGAAGAATGGGTCCCGCCTCTATATTGATTATTCTACTGCAAAGCAAGTACTGCGATAAAGATAACTACAGTTTAAAACACTACTAGCGGCAGTATACCGTGTGGCTGTAAAGTGCAATGGTTTTCTTTTATCAGCATTCTGTCACACAGACCTGAAGGACGGGGAAAAAAGGTAGCTCAGATTGCTTTTATAAAGTGCTCACCTCTCCCTCAGTCATTTAAAACAAATTAGTGATGAGCGAATGAAGCGTCTAATGGTGGCCCAACGAGACCCCCTTTTTGCCTCCTTTTTTATTTCACCCTAAATTCGCTTATCAAGCAACCGCTGCTCTGAATTCTCAACGACACAATTATGGCCGGCGGTGTGGTAGGGCTGCTTAATGGGATCCTGGCCGCAGACCCCAGTGGGAACTTTCAGTGACTTTAATCTGGAGCCCTTTGAAAAGTTGTACCGTGCTGTGCTGAAGAGCCCCAGGCGTTCCCTCTGACTCTCACCAAAGACATAATGGTGAATGGTAAAGTCCTTCATTTAGAGTCATCTCCCCAAGCCAGGATTTCCTGAGTGGGTGCCCTGGATGCCTTGACTAGAGAAATTGCACTTTGTCTGCAATTTGTCTTGTTTGTGAGTCTTGTTTAGGTTGATGTCAGAGTATTAATCTGATATTACTTGCCATTCCTAATGTCATCAAATCCCAGGAGGGCAATTAAAATGGAGTTTGTTTGACTTGCAGCCATTTCATCCGTACACTAATTGCCCTACTAATGCATTTCAAGTCAGAGTTTTGCTAAGATCACTGGAACACGCACTGGTTTGATGGTGCTCAGGTAGCAGACAAAGAGGTGCTGAATCCACCAAACAAAACAAGCTTAAGGTAAACTTTAATAAAGTTTATTCTAGGTAATCCTAGCTACAGAGGTTATCTGATCTATCTTGTCAATAGTGCAAGGGCAGCTTATTTTGTGCTGCTGCTAGGACTCCTAGTCTTTTGAGCTGCTTCTGGGAAGAGTTTTCTTTTCTTTCTTCTTTTTTTTTGTCGGCATTGTTGTTGCCCATAATCAGTGCTACTGTGCCTCGGGACAAAGTCCATCTCTCTCATCGCTGGCTGCTGCTCATCATTAATGCAGAAAATAATGGCTTCACCAGAGGTCATCGGCGGAGGAACGAGGCCTGAGGACATGTACTCTCCAAGCAAGAATGCACAGTGCTGCAGGCTGTCCACTGAGTGCATTGTTTGTATGCACACACACACACGGCTTAGAGGCCAATTGCACATACACATAGCGAACACTATTAATGTGAACACACAACAGATTTTTTATTTTTAAACTGCCCACATCTCCTTTTCTCTTGATCTGTCATGCAATTGCACTCTAGGCAAAGTGTGTTCTTATGTTGTAGTGCGAACATACACGAGGGGGGGGGGGGAAACATTCCATGTGGTATATCTGGATTTTAGTGTTTGGATGCATCTAACACCAATAGTCTGACCCTCTTAAAATATCCAATACTCTTCTCTCTAGCTTATTTCCATGTCACAGGCAGGTTTCACTTTGAGGATCTACATTTTTTGTCATTCTAATGGGCCACCCTGTAGCCATATTTCACAGTATGCCCCTCCTGGGATGTTTAAAATGTGTCAGTGCAGAATGTCCTCAGGTCCAAATAAGGCAACTGCTTCAAGGGTAAAAGCACACAGACATTTGCATCCCTGTGGAACCGAGGTTACATTAGTCTTCTGTTAAAACTGTCTCTGCTGCTGAATTGCTCTTCTCACCTTCTACCAGCAGAGCGCAGTGTTGCATAAAAGCCGTGTTCCTATCATATCGTTTACACTTTCATCTCACTTTCCGTCCTACAGATTGACAGTATGACTCTTGTAGCTAACAGCGAGCACAATCAGTGGGCTGCTGACATGTTTTCATCTCTGTGCTTTGCCACACAGCCACAAAGGCTCTCTGAACAATTGAATCCATGGAGGCAGAGTAGTTTTGCTTTAAATTGTCATATGAAAAAGCAACATTGCTTGTGTCCTCGAGCGATGGCCAAGCTGTCAAAGTGTGTTGGGTCATAAAAGGCTACGCTCTCAACACTGTCCCTTTTCTGCTTGTCACATGTCGACAGTTACACACATTGTGTATAGCGGATTGGCCCGCCTTCCCTTTTGCCCTTTAGGGCTCTGCAGCAATATAAAGTAAAGTTTGGGTATATTGGTGTGCTGGCTTACATATCCATAAGCGATCAAACTATGTTCTCTTTTAATGTCCTCTTTTAACTTCTAGCTCCAGGGATACATTTTGAATATCATTCTATTATCTCATATCACACATCTTATCTTCTCTGTCCTTAAATCTGTTTTCCTTTCTCTCTCCCTCTCCCTCATACACATGCACAGCACATTTTGATTTCCAACAGTTAATTTTGTGTCTATTTCTTATCATTGCACAGAGCAACATATACCGTTGAGTAACAGATACCACCAACAGCTTTGGTAGTATTTTACCTTTGTGTCCCATGAAAGGTGTTGGGATACTAACAGGTTGTGTGCAGAGACTAAAGGCATGGTCTGGAGTTACCCTTCCAGAGTCACCTGTCAGGGGTTTTGTCTCACAGGAGAATACAAGTGCATTCTCCTCTAATTGAAAGTAGACACCACAGGGCCAGAAACAGGCAGAACAGGAGAGACGAGGAAGGAGAAGGCAAAATGAGACGAAGACGCAAAAAGGAGCAGACAGAGCTAACATAAACAATTCCCAGGATGCTGCAGGCAAAAAGCACATGGCCCCCGGGCCCCATGGCCTCTCAGGGCCGTGGCAGAAGCCAGTCACACACATCACATAGCATTACACGGGATGGGGTTACAGGAAAATGTCAGCAGACGCATAAGGAGGAACCATCAGCCCATAGGATAATTCGATTGCCTGAGGGAGGTGCAATCTTGCATTCCCACGATTCCTCTCTTTCCACCCACACCCTCTTTCATTGTATCTTAGAATCCATTTTTCTTTCTCATTTATTTAATGTTTTCAATTGTGTTGTTTGCTCTGGTAGCCATGTATGTTTACGAATGTACTGTATCATTATAAAAGGAGGAAACTTGGAATTCGCTACAGTAAGATGTCTGTGCAGTGTCCAATTCTATCCTCATGGGAATGTGATGGGCCATTGGTTTGTAGCGTGGTCTCTGATATCTTGATTTACAACCTGATCTTTGTCAGAACATCTCCTCCCACTCCACTCAGTGTTTGTGGTTACATGTTGTGTCACTGGTCACGGAGCGAATAATGTTCCTCACAGTCTTGCCCCTTTGGAAGATCAAGATGCAATATGGTCATGTAGAAATCATGTAGTATGTTTTCAAATGTGCTGTTCTACATTACCCCTGTTATACAAATGGTGCTCTACCTTGTCATGTTAACAGTATTGTTGTGTTAGTGCATGGAAATACAGCTGCATATATGCGTGTGCATTAGATAAAGACGGAGAGAAGGATGGAGAGAGCAAAAGAAAAGCGACAGCGAGAGTTCAGCGCAGATATGTGAGTGCGTCTGACAGAGAGGACAGCCCTGAAGGCAGGTCCCAGCCCTTCAGCACCGAAAATGACACATGACTGCTTTGACTTTTGTCATCCCCTGTCTCCCTCCGCCCCCAAACCCAAGCCTCCAACAAACACGGAGGCTAGCATAGACACACACACACACACACACACACACACACACACACACACACACACACACACACACACACACACACACACACACACACACACACACACACACACACACACACACACACACACACACACACACACACACACAGTATACTGCTTAGATTACATTATCTTTATCCCCAGGACATGAGCCCTCCTTGTTGGATGACATTTGGGCTTGTGCAGCACTAAGGTTACCTTTCTTTGCCCCTGAGTTAAAGATGCCTGTCTGCAGCATGAATTTGAAATGAAGGACAGGAAAAAAATCAGATGAGAAAGATTTCCAAAAGCACTTTGATCAGAGGCATCAACAGTCACGCACAAACTTGTTAAGCAGTATGTAAATTTGGGCTGATACTGAATAAAGTTGCCAGAATGGCATGAATCCATTGTGCTGCGATGATCAAAATAAAAGAGGGCTTCATATGCTCGAAGGCAAGAAAGTCACAGACATGAAGGTTTTTTTTCCTTCCTCTTTTTTTCTACAAAGGGGCTGATGGGATGCAGAGAGGAGAGAAGGAGGGGAGGGAAATGAAAGATAGGGGAAAGCCTGGAAGGATCTCAATCTAAATTAGCCGAGTAGAAGGAAGACAGTGCTGAGTGAGACATATAATTAAAACCAAAGTGATGAAAACATCAGTACTCGTTCAGTCACTCTCCAGATGAATTTCTAAAATTGCTACCACCATGATGAGAAGATGTTTCAAAGCTGAAGGTGAATCTAGCCTATTGTCAAAGCAAACCAACCTCCCATTTACTCTTTCTCTCACATCTCTCTCATCCACCACCTCTGTTTCTTTATCCCTCCCTCGTTCCCTCTTTTTCTCTCCGTCTGACACCCTGAGATGAATAGATGCTGTCACTGAGACTCTTGTAGCCTGTCAGCTTTTAAACAAACAGTTTGCAAAAGGATCACTTTCACAGGAAACCTCCCAGTCGGAGGTGAAGATATCAGCGTGAGCGTGTCCTCTACACACGATAACCTACCCTATGATTGAAGAAAGAAAACATGACCTCACACAGTCCAACACCTCATGCTACTGAACATTCAAACAAAGTAATACTTTGAATAATTGTACTAAGATTGTTTTAGTAGCATGCTAGCGCTGTCCTGCATCTGTCCTCCATGCTGAAGATGTTATTTACTCTTGCAGCCTGCGTCTGTAACCAAATGTCTCTCGCAGTTAGAGGCAAAGCATTCTAACTGAGGGCCTGTTCTCTCCCTCCAGTGTAGTGTACCTCCAGTAAATCTGTCCTCCCAACAACAAATGTCCCTGCACCTAAAAGGCCCCTCAAAAAACAAGCCTGACTTTTGTGAGTAAAAAAAAAATAATCAAACCCCTTAGGTGTGTTCCCTCTCACTCTTCCTCTCTGCACCTGCACTGAGTCTCTCAAGTCCTCCATGTGTTTCTCCACACAATGACGACAGTGCATAGCCTCTGGCGCCTCTCTCCAGCTGAGAGCCACCTCTCTCCGGAGGACAGGAGAGGAAAACTGCCAGCACTAACAACTGATCCTGGCAGATAAAGGAGCAGATAGCGCGAGGGAGAGAGCCTTGGACAAACCTCGCCTTGCTCTGGTTGTCAGTGATGCTTCCTTTAGCTCAGAGACAATGGCAATAACAACTGAAAAAAGACTGTGGGTAATGAGGAAGTTGACAAACGAGCAATCATTTTCTAGTTTGTATTTACATATTCATTCCAATTTGTCCGCCATGTGCTTTTATTTAACATACAGATGTTTAACTTTGGAAAATCCCACAATGATTTAATTTCTGACCTAAACTGTATCAGATATGCGATAAATAGCATCAGCCAGACCAGAAGCACTTGGCTGCTTGGGCCTCTATTTAATGTGCTGTATTGTTGTAGTGCCAGGCAGGATGACCTAGCACCAGATCACTGTACCACTCACGCTCCTGAGGGGAGCTGACTGGAACAGCAGTTAGGCGAGACGACGGTATAGGTCGCTGGGGCCACAGCTGGGAAGCCCTAGGCCCAATTGTTGACCTGATGCGATTAAGTGTACATCCAGCTGCATGGATAGAGAATGCATTGGGATAGTGTTACACCTGGAACGTTTTATGTTTGCATTAGTAAAAAACATGAAACGTGTTTTGTGTCTGAATCCACAAAGAAAAGGCTATTTTACTGTTTTATGAGAACTGGTTTGGATGGATTTGCATACATTTTTCTCTCCTAATTCCTCCTGCTGATCCAGTCCAATGTGTGTGTGGTCTTTAAGAGCCAAGCTCCCGGTATTTGTCCTGAGAAAGACCTTGATAGGAATGGGGTCTGAGTGAGAGTGCTTATTTTATTCTCTCCCATGCTGCTGCAGGCTATGGCTGTATTAATGCAATGGCAGGGATCTTTGAAGTTGTGACTTTATGAGACAAAAGCTAATTTCCTTTCCTTTGTTCATTATCGAGAGAGACTTCCAGCCAGGCGGAAAGCATGCTGTGCTAATTATTCCATTCACGAGTCGTCTCTAAAGTATGTAATGGATTTCTCTGGGCTTTTCACAGGTAAGCAGGGTGATGCGGCAAACACTTCTCTGTCAACACGCTGGTTTACAGCGATTATGTGTTTGAAATGTATTTAATCCTTACTGGATAAAGATGAAGACATTCTGATATGTTTAAACACAGCATTTACTGTAAGCGAAATTGAATAATAACTTCAGGTGTCCAGCTTGATAGTTGGGTTACAAAGTTAACTCAAAATCCTCTGCACATTCCCCCGCCTCCCCAAATATATCCTCTGCAGACTTATAAGACCAAAAGCCACTTTGCAACTCATTAAGACCTGAACTAAATTTCACAAATGAGTTTCAGAGTTTGTAGGGCCAAGTTAGGCATCTGACATAATGGGATTTCCATCTTTCCCTGAAACAACTTGGCAGAGCATGAAGGGAGACATTTCACATTCCATCTTCGCAGCGTTTCCAGGATGCCACCCACAACACCTGAACACTCTCAATCAGAGACATGTGTGTGACCCGCCGTGGATGTGCGGTGTATCCTGCCACTCTGAGTCACATCACACAGCAACGGAAAAAAAGGGGTGTAGTGGTGATTCAAGTAAAGCCATATACCTTCTCCACTGCTGCCTCACATCCCTCCTCCTCTCTCCCCTGCTTTGTTTGTGCTCATTTCATTCCGTGTGCAGCCTCCTGGCAGGCAGGTCAAGGTTTACCCTCGCACCACACACCATTTCCCTCACACACCGCCCGGGGGAGGAACACTAGCAGCCCGAGGCAAGGGCAAGCCCAAACAGCTCTCACAACATTGCCGCCATCACCACCTCTAACCATACTGATAGGAGGACAGAAATACTGAGCTCAGAATCACACAGTTGGATCTTTGTCTTTTCTTTTTCATTTTCTTGCACCAATTATACCTTTGTTTTTTCTCTCGCTTTCTTCCATGCCCTTTATCTTATTGTACATTATTGATTTCTGTCAGTAGTAAGGTATATGTCTATTAACCGGCAGATTTAATAGAGCGACAATAGAAAGCTACTCATTTGTTCCCCCCGTAGTGTAAGTGTTCATTTTGAGAGTCTGATACTAACCCTGGCTAGGAGCTAGTGCTGGATTTTTTGCTGTAAATGGAAAACGCCTGTGGGCTTTTCATTTTCTGGGCCCAGACGTTCCCTTCATGGTGTCGGAGCCCTTGTGTTCACAGAGTTCATGTTTTGCTGCAGGGCTTTTTTTATTTTGTTTTATCTCATAGCTTAGACTAGCAGGGCTTTAACTCCCAGAGGACTCCTGCGTAGCAACAGCAGAGATCAACAAAGTAAGTTTGTTTATGTTGGCTGTGTCCGCATGTTGTCGACTTATACATTTCTCAGTCTCCATTTCCTGCCTCTCCTTGCCCCAGGGGAAAGGAGCCCTCTAATTGGATCTTGTTCTAATTGAGCCCAATACTGGAGCGAACCGGAGTTAGGCCCTGTGGCAAATGAAGAGCTGAATCAAAACTAAGCACTAAAAGTTTGCCTGTATATGCCTGTGTTTTTTGCTCTACATTCTATCATGAATGCATCATTACCCCGTTTGGTTCAGTCTTTGCTTTTTACCTTATTTTGCGCACAGATAATATGCATTCTTGTACAGGTGGTGGTTGTTTGCGAGTCTATTTGCCCAGAAGTTCTCCATTTATTGTTTGAGAGAGTATATAACAGGGACCCTTCATGTATGTCCCATGGAATAATATGACCTTGCCTTTTTTTCACTTATATAGTCTTAGTTATGCGAAATAACAACACAAAACCAATGTAGTAGTATGTTATTAGATGTATTCTACCAAAAAAGGTGTTATTTTATAACTATTAAACAATTTGTCAAAGAATATTTGATACTAATATAAATGAAGGAATTTGAAAACTTTGTATTCAACCAATGGTACAGTGCCATTCCTAGGTGCATCTGGACCCTACTTTTTGTAACTTACACGATTATGTCGGTCCACATGCCACGCCATTAGCACAAGCCGCACAATTACATGTACAGTAGACAACTTAAAGCCAAATAAATCAAAGCAATTGTAGCTAAATAAATGTGCACTTTTGGTTCCCTCGTCTCAAAATTGTTTTTTAGAACTAGTTTTTTTCTCCGACATGAATTACGTCAATAAACACCCTGCTCAGTATTTTCGGACACATTTATGCGTCTTACATGAAGGAAATGCCAAGTGGCTAAATGGGACTACTGAACATCAATACACCATAGTCAAGTCTTAGCATTGGTGACGTAAAGTCATGTGACTATGACGTTCATCGCCAAATGTTAGCTATTTACATGTTGCCATTGCATTTATGCTCAAAAAACTTAAAAGAGGTATGGATATTGTCCCGCTTAATAAAACATGTACATTTCATAATTGTTGTTTGCAACAGGGCATCACACATCCTTTACATTATGATTGCTGTTAGTTCTCTTGTTAATGGATGGGATAGGTCAGACTGCCAATGCAAATCTATGATGCTATCTGTTCCTATTGTCTGTTTCTTTGCGGCATCACCACTGTGTGCTTTTGTTCTTAAATTAACCACAACACCAGACATTATATCCCTGATAAAAATAAAAAAATATTTTCAAAGGATTGATTTTTCCCTTATTTTATTTTCCTCTGTCAGACCGAATATATAAAATGAAACAAACCCAGCACAAGCTGCAGTTTTAACGGTCGCATAGACAAAAGAGCAATGAAAACAAATGATGCCATGGTTTGTTGCTAGAGGGCTACAAAATAAATGACTTTTGTTTTGCCTCCAGCTTAGAGCCTTTAAAAACAATTATTATATACCTATCTGCAAATCTTCTTCCCACATGGGAACAGACCTGTCTAAAATGTGTGTAAATATACCACATTTTCATCATCCATGTTTGTTATTTAATCAAACTCTTCAACATAAGAGCTTTGATATCAATCTTCCTAGTGGTTTTAATGTTGCTTGCATCACACTTTAAGTCATACCCAATGACTAAAATGACCAAATATTGTAAAACAGCACTTTTAGACAAAAGAGAGGGTGATATCCTAAAATTGAGTGAAAAATTGGAAGTGGATAACCTCGTGAAAACTAGATTTGACAGTGTTTCTGTTATAACACGAATAGATTGTAGCCTGTGCAGAATCTGGCACATATACTGTAGACAGCCCCACAACATATGGCTCAATGTTAGTCTTACTTTTTAATTAGCAATCTACTAAGCTGTCTTAGTTATTATGATCACAATTCCATTTTACACCTTCTTTGCATGGATCGTGTAAGTTATTTTAAGCAATATTAGCTGGCAAGAGGTGCTGCAGGTGTAGCTGCTTCTGCTGTGAGTGAGTTGGTACCAGAAATAAACATGGGAATAGTAAGTTGTGCACTCAGAGCAAACAGTTCAACTTTTTTTTTACCCAGCATCTTATTTCTGCTTTTTAAAACCTAGCATGTATATCATGTAGTAACAGCGCTTCCATTAAAAAGCATTCATTTAGCCACATGTGCTTCAAACCCTTCCCTCAGCTGACATTATTCAATTATTCAATCTTGATCTCCAGATTGTGATGTCTTTCTGTTGCTGTGTTTTAGAAGCCTGCGAGGCACACAAATGCTGCACAGTGTTCGTGACTACCACCAGAGGGGGGTAGGGTGGAGACACAGCACTCCAGGTGGGTCGAATTGCACCCCCCTTCAGACACTCTTCCATGTCTTGAAGGGAGGAGGGTACGGTAAATGGTTCCAGAGCAAATATAGCCTTCCTAACCTCCTGCCTCAAGGATGTAGCCCAAAGGCCAATTGGAAGATTTGAAACAGATGTAAGAAAGAAACTTTTGTGGGACTCGTGGTGAAACCCTGCTGGATGAAAGCGTTTTCCGTAGCGTGTAGCAGACATTTTTTTTGTTTGTTTTTTGGGTATGAACATTTGAACATGTATAGACCTGAGAATAAACATTGGTGTGTGTTTCATACTCATTCAATAGTGGGATTGCATTGCCTGAATACCCCTCCAGCTCTTGTCTTGTTTGTTGACAGTATTAAACAAATGGTCCGAAAGCCCATTACTCAGGGGGGAATGAAGTGAAACGCTATGTGCATGTGTGTTGATATTATGTGTGTGTGCTGTGTGCGTGGCCCCTCCCTGGCCCTGCAGGTTTCTCTAGGGTTTCTTGTCACCCTGTGTCTCGGAGGTGAGAGTGCGGGTGATAATTGAACACTCCCCGGCACTTTTAACAAATGTATTGAAAGAAGGAATCGAAAAACCTGTTAATGAGATTTCCCTCCCCAGGCAGTGCTCAGGGTTATTATTCTTGTAATTTTCCTAATCTAATGAGTTACTCAAAGTTTATTTTCAAATGTATTCCTTCCATTCACCCTATAGGGCTCCCGTTTTATTAGCCGCTGCTCCTCAGTAGCAAACAAACTTTATTAATAAATCCATTTACAATACTTTGGAGGAAGCCCCTACTGAGACTTGAGCAGTACGGATCTTTTAAACCTCACAAATTGTAAGACAGGAACTCATGGAGTACAGTGTAAAAGATGTAGCAGAACTGGCCCCGTACCAAGCTGCACATCTTTGTGCTTGAGTTTTTTTATTTACCTCACAAGATGGCTCCTGGCTTAGGGAATGGACCATGAAAATGGCTGCTCTCTTGTGCCTACAGGGCTCTATATAGATTGGAGTGTTTCATGTGGCAGTTGGGCTGCTGGGATAAACACCCCAGGGGATGTGCTCTCATTAAGGACAGTAGCCCTGGGCACTTTTGCTCTGCTTCCTGTGGCCACTGACCTCCTTTTCACCCATGGGCTTGCAGCTCCACCACAGCTCTGCTTCTTGGTCTCCCTGTCACTCCCAACAATGCCCTGGAGTTGTCACATGACTCGAGTGACTCCTGACCTGCTTGGCCTCCTGAAACCCCTCCCCTCCTGCCGGCGAGTCCGTTAGAATGATTACACACAGCGTAAGGGTCACATTTGCCCCCCCCCCCCAAAATGGCAACTATGTCCTTGGGCTTTTCAAGGAAGAATTTTCAGAGTTGACAGTGTCAAAACATCATGTCAGAAATTGCCTGCCTTATGTGTCATCTTAAAGCAGTACAGCTGCAATATTATTCATGTGGAAAAAGTTTGAGCAATACAATAAAACTAAGCATGCCATCTATCATTTAATAGTCACTGAGAGCAGATTAATGATAGAAGGCACCTGTCGTATTGGACCTTTACCTTGAGTTCAAGCAAATACTTGCTGCTTGAATAGACACGAGCAGAATAATAACATTGCTTCGTCACCGTCCTCCCTAAGCCATTTCTGCAGCCATTTCCTCCATGTGGTGGCTCATTTTGGCCACAAGACAAACTAGCTTGTGAGAAGCACCTAAAGGTGATCTACGATCCAGACTGAGGTAGTTAATCATTGATCAAAAAACATTACTGTGGACTTGGGGCATTATGGTGCTGTGCCTGAAGTGCGCAGAGAAATATCAATAAAAATCCCCCTGATCTTTTTTTTAATTAAAGGCTAAAAGCCTGGTGCTCTCCGTTGCTGTACTTCAACACAGACTTTAAAGCATTCTCATTTTCATTGTCCATTTAAGAAAATGAAATTAACAACAATTTGTCCCATTTTATAAACAAAACATTGTAGTCTTACATTTGCAGTGTCAGTACGTGAAATATATGTTTTCAAGAGGTTGACTGGGGATGGGCCCTGCATAGCTGATTGGTGGATTGAGATATCAGACCAGTTCTCATCAGCACTATCCATACTTACACCTCCAGGCAAAACAATTTTGTCCTCCACTAGTAAGCAATTAGATTATATTCAAACACACATACACACAGAGAGTCGCAACAAAACTGTATACTCTCTTTACAGCATTCTCCCTTCCGCCGTATGACACTTGCTTCCTCCATATGTGTGAGTTTTTGTTAACACAAGGATGTGAGCAGACACACATAGATACACATACACACCCTGTAGGTATAAGGTTCCAGTTGGTATATCTCTGTCTCTAAGCCCTAGTTTGATGCCCTAGTCTCATGGTATCCACAACCCCCACTCGTTCTGCATCCCCTCAGGCTTCTATGTGTGTGTTATATGGCTACTGAACCAAGAGGGCATTGTTTCTCTCCAGCGGGGTTTCATAATTGAACGTTCACATTTATGCACTCATTCAAATGGATACTAAAAGTGAAGCGTGTAACCACGTTCTACAAAAATGAAACTCAAGACAGAACTGGAAATGGAGATGTTTGTCTTGAGGTATCATGCATGCTAAACACATTTGTTTGTGAATGCACGTGTAGCACATAATAACATATGCAGTGATCTGCAGGATTTACACAGGAGGTGCAACCTCCAGTCAGCCTGCATCAGGTTGGGTGTTTCTTGGGCACATGTGTGTAAGTGAAACAGGGAAGAGAAAAGACAGCGGGCAGCAGGGACAAACCCGTCAGCCACTCAGATCACATCAGGTCTGTCGGGACACATTGGAGCACAGCGAGCCTGATGGGAAATGCCCCCAAGGGGTGCGAAGCAGGCCAGATGACATACAGGGGCAGGGGTAGGCAAAGAAGGAAGGAAGAATAGAGGATGGCACATCCTGCCTTTAATGCACAATATGTTCGAATAACATGCATGCAATTGTGAATGGTAACTGTGACTACATTATGTACTAATTATACAGTAACACCATAGCTTCACTGGCGTACACTAACATGCAATCCTACATACTTCCACCCCCAACACACACAGATGCATACATGCTCAGTGATATCGCCATAAACATGTAGCCTGGATCTCACACCAGATAACCTACATCTTAAACACCATGGCACATATGCTAATGCGAAACGTGAAGGCATGATGTTTATGAGCTGCACACGATGCATATGCTCCTGCGTGTGGGTAAATGCACAGACACGCTTGGGTACATATGTCCGCAGGGGCAAAATGGGAAATAGACACTTCTCTTCATGCCTGTTTTTTAATTGGGGCATTTATTATTTTGTGGTGGTGTTTACTTCATTAAATTAAGGCACATTTAAAAAAAAATGCAGCATGTTTCAAGGTTTATATAAGCAAAATGATGCTTTCAGCCATTAAGTTGCTAATTAACATATCTTTATGACTGTGGGATATGCCAGTTGAAGATGCTTTTACATTTTCACACTAATCAACTTGACTTTAACATGTTGGGCTTCAGTTTGATTTGCTTTCATCACAAATATTGTTTCCCCCCCTGGCTGTGTGTGTCTGCATGTGTATTTCAGTGGAGCTGCGTTAGTGTATGTGTGCATGTGGCCGTGTGTTCACTTGTGTGCTACTGTTAGTTGTCCATGGCACCGTCATGTCACCCGAACGGTTCTCTTTCTTAGTAAATCACTGTGTGTGTGTGTGTGTGTGTGTGTGTGTGTGTGTGTGTGTGTGTGTGTGTGTGTGTGTGTGTGTGTGTGTGTGTGTGTGTGTGTGTGTGTGTGTGTGTGTGTGTGTGTGTGTGTGTGTGTGTGTGTGTGTGTGTGTGTGTGTGTGTGTGTGTGTGTGTGTGTGTGTGTGTGTGTGTGTGAGAGCGGAGGGGGGTGCTACAAGGACAACATGAACTAATGTTGAATATTCCGTATTGGTTTTACTGTAATTCTTTTCTAATTCTTAGTTTATTCAATTTCATCTCCTTGAGGCTGGTAGGTATGGAAATTAGGTCTGTTCTTTTTCTCCCCCTTTTCTTTTTTCTTTTTTTGCCTGTGTAAATTGCAGCTATCACCTCAAGCCTTTTGAACAAGATTACCCAGATGGCCTTGCGTGGTGTGCCTGAAGTTTTATTTTCCTCCTTTGCCTGCTTTTCCTTCTTGGCTGCAGGGGAAAGGAGAGGCAGTTGGGAAGCCTCCTGAAGACTCTGGGCGAGGCCAGGAGGCAGCAGCTGTGGCAAAGAGAGATCTGGGGGAAGAAGAAGAGCTGGGGAGGGAACGCTTGGGGGTGGATGAGGCTGGTGCAGGGGGCGTTGTTGTGTGTATGTGTGTGTGAAAGGAAGGGGCACTAAAAACTAAAGATGAGAACACCAGCTATTATGAACACTACCCCCTACCTGGCTTAGCTGTCAAGGGGACCGGAATAACTCTTGGAGTACTCAAAGAAGAGGGGGCTGGTGTAGTGGGTACGTTCTGGATGGGAATAGGAAGAACTTGGGGGGTGCGTACCTGAACATGTGTCTGGAGAAAGGTGTTTGCAGATACAGCCAACTGTGTTCCAGTGTAAACATGACATTACCACATCACCAGTCACTTTAGCAATACTTACAATTCAGAGAGCTAAAATCATACCCTCATATTCCAGGGTGTTGGTGAAAAGCATGATAAATAGCAACCTCCTGCCCAGGTGATCATTGTTGTGCGGATGGTCGGATTTGTCATTTGGTTTCCCCTCACCGTGCCCTGGACATAATCTGCTACTGGTTTTCTGTCTCGAGGCAGAATATGATTTTAATACATTAAGGTGGCGCAGAGATAGAAAATTATGCAGAGTTAAAGTGTTCACCTGTTTATTATTCTAACATGCAACAGCCTCCATCCACACTAATCTCTAAAAGAACACACCAACACCCAGATTGCTGATCTTGGCTTGGAGGCAAGAGTGAGAGGAGATTTTCACCTGAGATAAGGTGAGGAGCGGAGCAGGAGGGGCAGGTGCTGCATATATCACTTACATAATACATATATTTGGAAAAGTAGGATATTGGTATAGGAAAACTGATGGAAGACAGTGATCTTCCACTCCTTCCTTCAAACACAACCATCCAGAAGATCTGCATTTTATTTAGGGCACACACAGGCGTAGTGATTTTGGATATAGTTGTTTACAGGTCTGATATACAACACATGTCTCAGCATTTAACCCTTATGGCCAGCTTTTTCCTAACATTGAAGTGTGTTGTTGGATCAAAATCCCCGTGTTTTATTACCCAACAGCTTTTCAGATGCTGCTGCCAAAGTGTCAATAGTCGCCCATCACTGTTTGTCTTCACTCCCTCCATGTGTTTGTTTTGTTAAGGTTTTGCTTTCCATCATAATGAATCACTTTTTTTTCATCTTGTTCTTATTTATTCTCATGGCTGGAGGTAGAATGTGGTGGTTGATGAGGGGCTGAAATGAACTGAGCCTTAGCCTTAGCCCGGGGGCTGGCGCATATCTTAGCATAAGTGATGGCCGACCTGAGGGCTTGAGCCTAGCTGAGAGCGCCCTCAGGACAGCAACTCTGACAGATCATGTATTTATAGGTCTGTTGAAAGACCTCTATTGTGTCCCACATAGCCTCAGAGCATGTCTGTCCTCTGTATTATAATAAAGCCGCTGGCCTTACCACTATGATGGATGGGTGGCCCTCGAATGGCAAGCTCCAGAATCATTAGAGCACTCCTAACATGCAGGTCTGCCCATGTGAAAGGCTGGAGAAGGGAGGGGCACTACCGGTGAGCAACACAGTATACAGTTGAGACCTTTTAATCAAGGATAGGTAGCCCTTATTAATTCTCAGCCAATAGAGGGAGGGAGTAAAAGAAAGGAGGAAGGGAGGGAGGGGGCAAGTTTGCTGGTGTGTTTGCCAAAGGACACATTTGCAATTATCTCAATGGCTTAAAATGGCCTCCAGGCTTTTTCAATACAGGTTACAATGAGGCACCTATAGCATTTACAGGCAGCTCCACTGGTCAAATTTCATTGCTGCATTTCAGTAAAGCCTGCATTCTATCACAGCTCCACCGAGCCGTTCAGAGTCCATGTCAAATATGCCACAATGAAAGTAAAACTGAGCACCACATGTATATATAAGGATGTTTTTTGGAGAAACTATTTTAAAAAAACAGAAAAGAAAAACAGAACTTACTTGAATATGCTCTGCAGCCCTCCCCCAAAAAACGACTTGACTTTTCTGTGCCTTAAGCCTCACAAGCAGAGTGGTGTTTGAGCTGTTTCCCAATCTCATGTTCTACTGTTACCTCTGGAGTAGAATATAAATGATTCCCTCTCAGTGTACAGTGTATGCCAAGGGGCCTGCAGCGACCATAGTCCGGTCTAAAATTCCTCACTGCAAGCACACCATAACTCAAGGCCTGACTGATAAATAAACAATGAAAACTGCAGCATATTGTGCAGCACTACCACAAATCCTCCACTTGGAGCACTGTCACATATTACAGCCCAATCACCACGAGGTAAGTACAGCATTTGATGAAGTTTGGTGTAAAACTTTTGACAAAAGAGGCAAGTAAAGTGTAGCCGTTCTGCTGCGTGGTGCATGATACATGTACTTAATTCAAAGTAAAGATGTACATTGCAACTAGGGTGTATAACCATCACCTTCTCTTTTACTTTCTTTTGTACACAAGGGGAATGTCATTTTCGAACCTGAGACCTGAAAAACAGGCTTGGGGTTAAAGTCCTGAGTATCTGCCCCGAGCCTGTTTTCCAGGTCTCAGGCTCGAAAATGACATTCCCAGAACAAATCACCATAACTACACTTCTAAAAGGAGAAAATTAATAATCTTTTTTCTCAAAGCAATGATAAACCTGTGAGTTGGATGTAGAAAAGTGAGAATCAATATCGATTTATTTTTATTTTAAAGTAAATTCAGATTGAATATAGTAAAAAAATGTAAATGATTGTGTCCGTCCAAAAAAAACACATTACTTATAGTGAAAACCACCCTTGAATGATGGGATGGTAGACTAAAAGCTTTAGGAATCCAAACTATAACATATAAGTACTCTGTATCAAGATTGATGCAAAACAAGTGAAATTTGACCTTTTTAGAGAGATTTAGCACCAAAAAAAACACTTCTGGGGTCATTTAGGTGGATTTGACCTATCCATAAGGTGAGCATATCTCCGTGTTTTGCTACCTAAAGTTACGTCGTGTGTTGTCTGTATTTGCTTCCCCTGTCGCGAGTTCTAATCGCTCAGTGATGATACTTATATTTCTATAATCTGTGGAATTTCAGGATGTTAGCTAAGCTTGTTTGTGCAGATCCAATTAGTATATCGATCGGTATAGCTAGAGTTCTGTGCTCTGCTTTAGCATGTTTTTGCTCAGGGCTCATTTAGACCCTTCTTGTGAGACTTGTGTTTTTGTTTCGGTAAAAATGGTTCGTATCATCAGTTAGCTGAGTTTCTTCCTGTTAGGAGGGTATGACACATTCATAGTTTTTTAATATTAAGAAGCACAGTGACAGTGTTGTGAAAAAAAGGACCCGCCGAAGGGGTCTTTGGAGCTTAACAGGTTAAAAATCCTTAAAAGTGGTGTGGAGGTACTATTTAGGAGTCCCAGAAACTATATTAGAAAATTAGGAGATACATGGTGTGACTGTCAGACGGTAGTTCTCAGCTTTTTTAATGTTGTAATTTGGTCATTTAGCCTTCCACTTCTATTCTCACTATGTGTGTGCTGCTCCCAGAATATCTTGTAAGGCCACGCTGACAAAACCACCATCAAAGCTTACTAGGTTACAATCTGTTAAACATTAAAAGTGGATTATTACAAGTTGCCTTGGGCTCCTACAAAATAAAAAACTTGGGGGACGTTAAGGATTGTGTTAATGTGGTACTGCAGAAACAAAAGCAAAAGGGATTTTTCTACAGCCTTCTCCTTAAGTAAGTTCAAGCCCAAGAACCCATCAATACAGGTTACATTTTTTATATTAAGACATTATTCTATAACTCAAGCAAAGCCACTGTGACGTATTATTCTACTAGCGAGTGTCCATT
Organism: Pseudochaenichthys georgianus; assembly: GCF_902827115.2. Classification (NCBI taxonomy): domain Eukaryota; kingdom Metazoa; phylum Chordata; class Actinopteri; order Perciformes; family Channichthyidae; genus Pseudochaenichthys; species Pseudochaenichthys georgianus. The sequence continues at coordinate 26,080,787 of NC_047519.1, forward strand.
TGAGATATTATCCTACCAGCAATTGTCCATCTAAGAACATTTAAATCCCCAATGACTGTGCACGCATTCATCACACAGATTAACTAATTTCTCCACTAGGAATAATGGCTAGAAATATGTGGCCATTATATTATAATAAAGGTATTTATGAGCCTTCAATCTCACAGCCTCACTATGAGATATCTTTGAACATTTGAAATCAGCTCCAGAGGCTTTGGAGGGGGAGGAATGGAAGAGAGCGAGGGTGAGAGGGAGAGAGACAGAGAGCGGGTGAGAAAGAGAGAGAGAAAAGGTAAGGGAGAGATGTGGGAGTTGTGTTTTGCTTTTTTGCCACGGGTCACATTTATAATTATCTTGCTGGCATAAAATGGCCAAGGGGCTTTTTCAATAAAGGTAGGTGGCACCTACAGTACAGCATATTACCTACAGATCAACACAGAACAAGAGAGGGGACTGCAGAGAGAATAGGACTACATCCAGAGTATAAAGTGTATCATCTTATAAGTGTATTTAGTTAGGACATTCATTAGGAACAGGAGCCACTGCTTGCACTGCGCTTTAAAGAAGTGAGCATCGTGAGGGCTGATGATTTGAAGACGAGGTGAATGAGTCCATCCGCTGACCTTCACTAGTGGTGAGTAAGCAGAGCCTGAGGAGCGAGGGAAAGATGGCCACGGCCACTTTCTCCAGGCCCTACTCTGCCTTTTGATGACTGGAAATAATCACTAGCGAGAAAGCGAGTGAGAGAGACATGATCACAGATACACCAGAGAAAAGAGGAGGATCTCAAATTACTTTATTCTCCTCCAAAACCCCCTGTCCTCTAAAGGACTGGAAGTCAGCCTCTTAATGCCATTCATCTTTTCTCCAACAGGCTGTGACCGCAGAGGAGGATATCTCTAATTCCTTTTCAAGTTACTGTGAGTCCAGGAAGTGAGAAGAGAGAGGGCTGGACAGAGTCTCATTATATCAGGCTGCCCCACAGGTATCACACTTACAAATCACAAAGGGTGCACAAAAAGTAGCTGCATTTTCAACTAAACACATGTCCATTCTCTCTTACACCACCCTTAACAGTATTTTATTTTAGGAAAGCAATGCTTATTTTTTATGGACAACCATTGGGGAACTTTCCACCCTGACACACTATATCTTCATTCTTACATAACTGTCATTGATATGTATTATAGGAATGTTGGTAATAACGCGTATTCGCTTTCATGCTGAGAGTTGATGCTATTAAAGGACTGTTATCACTTTCAAGTATAAATTATATCATCTCCCTATTTAACTCTTGGCAAGACAAATTATATTTTCCCATAGAATTCCTATAAAGTCTTTGCAATTAATTAACTAGCCTTTCATATGTTGCTCATTTAAAATAATTAATAGTCAAAGAATTTGTGGAATGATTGTTTCTCCTTGTTTTAAATACCCATCAGTGATATACCGCCTTCAACAACTGAGTCCTGAGTTGACATTTTTGGAGTGTTGATGTGTTGGATGCTTGCTCCATGAATACTTTGATTTTATGATTGAGAGCGAAGCATTGCCGTGTACCACTCACAGTTGCACCTCTAGCCTATGAGAATAACAGTCAGTCAAAAGGGAATCTGGGGCAAAGAGGCCTGAAATGGAGACATATAGCATAAACCGTAGATAGCCAAAGAAAGTGGAGATTCTGCCAAAAGGGATGAAGACAAGACGACAGGGCTCCGTGTGGGATTTCACTTTGGATTTTGGCCCTGCAGGGATATGTGGAAGCACAACTGACAGGACTTGCGTGGAGAAGTCGGCTCTATTCAATATAACTAAGTAAAGAATGCCCCATGTAGTCACTGCTGCACCAGCATAAATCCTCCAAGGTAAAGTGCCTTGGTAAAGTTAGCTCTACCTTTTTGTAGGGAGCTAACATACTACATTATGTAAAAGCAGTTTTTTGGCACTGAACACACTCAGGATTCTAAAAAGGATTTTAAGATGTAGGATAAATTCAAATTTAAGGAATAATTATCTAACCATGCAGACTTGTTAAAGCACTCCCTACAGCGATGTAAAACAGCGAACAGACACCATGACAACTGTAGTTGAGATTTATTTCACATTTTGTGCTACATTCCTCTTTACTCAAATCTAGGGAGCGTAGGTGGGTCAGTCATCTTAGAAATACTTTATATCCAACTTCATATCAATATGTGCTACGAGTAAAAGTGACCTTGGAGTGGGTAGTACGATAAGCTTTAATCTGTTCAGTCTTGTCCAGGCAACACATTTGTTTTAAAAAGATTAAATGTAAAAAACACTAACACATATACAATGAAGAGTTTACAGGTCATGACTCAGAGGAATATTATGATCCAATTAAATGATCCCCAAAGTAGCACATGGGGGCTAGTATTCATACTCCCCAATGAGGCCAATGCTGTGATATTATAATTTACTAAATTATTTTATTTTCTGCGAATAGAAACGTATCTTAGAGGTTTAACTTTGATGGCACTAATGTCAACTATATGTCATGGCATAATCAAAAAAATAACTTTCAAGTAAAAAAAAAAAAACACTTCATTGGTATCACAATATTCAACATCATGTGATTTGTGAAAAATTATGCTTTGTTGAAACTAACTGTTTATGACAACTGAGACATTCTGTATTGTCACATATTAGTGACCTTTTTACAGCAAGGGATAAAAACAGACTTAGCCAATTTGCCAGTGAGACATCAAAACCAAGTCACTGGTGACACGTAATGTCACATACTACATAAGAAATAAAAGCCTTTTTTAAAATTTATATGGGTATAATAGAAATCATATTCAACCTAATGTAGGCTCCAAGTTTTAAAACAAACTTTGTTTTGGGATCTACTGTAAATAAATCCCTTTTTAAATTGGTTTATGGGGGGCTAGACATTCAAAAATGTCCTTGCAATCTCAAACTTATCAAATGTCTTGTCTCTTCTTATGGCAAAAAATCTCCTGTTGCATTTCATTTTTATTTTAGATGGTTCTCAAGTTTAAGAAAACAAAAACATCAACAAGGAAACGAAGAAAAAGTGAGTCCTCAGAGCTCTGCAGCTTCAAGCGTTTGGCTGCCACAGAAAAGTCTAGCACCTCCTGCTGCTCGGGAAGTTTCTAGTCCAGCTGCTCCTGCTTTATCCTGTTTGAATTGGATCCTCGCTGACTCGTCCTCCTCAGTTCCCTCCTCAGGACGTACTCACTGAATTGGGATGAATCAACGCCGCCGCCACAGGAGCCGGCGATATCGAAACCACGTTGTTGGAGGCGCTCTAGAACCTGAAAAAGGTAGAAAGAGGAAGGTGTCAGAAGCAATACATCAATCACGAAGGAAAATGCTTCATAAGAATACTTTTTCAACACTCTTGTGACAGGAAGTGCTTACTCCTATCTTTGATAATCCCTGCCGACCTGGAAAATCCTTCATTGAGGTCGGTCACTTTCCATAAAATGTGGGCATTTAACTTAAGTTTACTACTGCAAAACAGGAACCCGCAAAACGATCCCAAACTTTTGTAGTTACACACTGCACAGAAACAGCTTTAGGAGTAAGTTGCATCATACGGCCGGTGATGGGAATTTGGATGAGACTTTCACAAAACTAAGAGCCTCTCGTTTGCCTCATGCCTCCTTTTCATTGTTTTCTGGTGTACATGTGTGTTTGTCTCTGTGTGTGTGTGTGTAGCTGTTCCTGATCTCGCAGCCTTGCAGACATCTACAGACGTGTCCGGGGGGCCAGTAGGATCACATTCCATCGAAGAGGCCCCAGGGAGCAGTGAGGCTTTCTCTCTGCCACTTGGCTCAGTGTGGGCCGCTCAGCAAAACCCCCTCTCCCCATTTCTCCCCCAGGCCCAAGCCTCCGCCAAAACTACAAAGGTCCCCCTACTGCTGGCAGCTCTCTCTGCCCCCCTTCCTTCTCTCAAAACCCCCACCCTGCCTCCATTAGCCGCAGATACAGCATCCACCGCCGGCGTGCTTTAATAACCAAACAGGATTATGGGCCTTGCCTGGGGACAAGCTGCCAGGGAGCATGCTCACTCTCTTGCTTGCTCTCCACGACTCACACACTTCAGAGACGGGTTTGTTTGTGTGTTTTTTGGGAGGGAGATGGAGATTTGACTTTCTCAGATGGAGACACTGTCCAAGTTATTGTGAAATCTTTTCAATTATGCCTCTCCTCCATTGTTTATTGATGCGCTTTTGGAGATGTTACCATCAATGCATGAGTGGAATATCAATATATAACCGGGGAACTACAATATTGCCAAATACATGCTGAAAAAATAAAAGATTAATTCAACATAATTTAAGTAATGTAGAACTTTGTTTAGGTCTTACAAGTATGGATGGAAAAGTATCATATTAAATCCTATGAACAGTATATAGAAGAACATATCTTTGAATGGTTATGATAAAGTAATTTGCTGGAGGTTTGCTTCCATAGCAAATAACCTCATATGAGGCCTGCACAGCCTCAAAGAATTGTTGGTATTCAATTACTTGCATCTGCCGGCAGTGGAGGACTGGAGTCTTCTGGATGTGCGTAACTACTATTTGGTAAGAGATCTTAGAAAAAATGTGTTCTGCTGGTTTGTTTCTTGGATGTAACAAACACACATATGTGAAGTTGCTTGGCTTTAATTAAAAAATGAGCATAAATCCAACAACCCTCTAAAACACTCGGGGGAATCATCTCAAGTCTACTTAAGAGTGTCACTGCAAACTGAATTGCCCACTTCCTCTTACTGTGAGCCAGTTTTCCCTAAGTTTTCACATTCATGTAACTCAACCCAATTCAAGGTGTCAGCCATTCCTTTACTAAATGGGTTGAAATCCACCATTTACCAATTTGCTGTCCCTTTTTCTGCAGGTCGGCACTGATGCCAGCTTTAAAGGGAAACTTTGAAACAATCACGCCCACAGATGAAAGCTGGATGAGACGAGGACCATATTATAAGTGCTACAATAGTATGATATTAAAGCATGCGTTCCACCATCTCGAGAGCCTAACTCCAAATGATTATTCCGGTCAGATCTTAAAAAAGTAAAGATGATGGTAGACTTGTGTAATGATGGCTTGCTAAATTGATGCTTTGATCAACTCATCAAAGAACTAGTTTTTTCGCAAGGCTGTTCTTGTGACTCGATTAGATTAAATAAAGATAAGATGTTGCAATCAGACATCAGGAACATTTCTTAAAGTCTACATTATAACAGCAGATGAAAAAAGTTGAATGATCATCACCTCAGTCAATCCCTTGGGCTTCGAAAAACAAACCTAACGAACATTTGAATGTAAATACTTATTGGGGAATACACCCACAGTATAGTGCTCTGTTTCCCATTACCTGCACAGAGTTGAGGTGGCAGTATCCATTAAGTGGGAATCGGATGACGTGCGTGGAGTCATGGTTCCAGCCAGCATTCACGGAGTTGCACATGACGTCACCAATTTCCGGAAACACGTCTTCAATCAGGGCTTTGTCACCGCTGAGCGTGATCCTCTCGCCCAGGTCAGGTGCAACTCGCACCACCAAACACTCGCAGGGGCGCGACACCCGGCTCAGATCCTGATCATGGCGCCAGTTGTCCAACTCAGCAAGCATGGGCTGCAGCTGGAAGTACCGGGCCTCCTCATACAGCAGAGTGAAGTCCTGCAGGAGACGGGCACAGGGTGCTCACAAATTAGTATATTATGTTTATTATCTAACATGTGCTGTTTTATATTGCAATTTTGTCAACTCTTAATTTGCTAGGTTAACCAACAACAACACGTTTTGTCATCAGTCACCTACCATTAGTTTTCTTTAAGGTAGACTTGGGGCAAATAGGTTTAAACCACAATATAGTTTACTATTAAAAATGTCCTGTCAGCTCTTCACCGTCTTTCTTATAATACTTGAAAAGGGTTACAAAAATGTAATTTAATATGAGTTTATTATTCTCAGTATCTGTAAAGGTGTTAAAAGGCAGTCAGAAATCTTACTGTATACAATTTATAAAAAAAAAAAAAAAGAACAAGGTGAGACCAGTAAGTGACTTGGCTTGGTTTTGTCAATTGCATTAAGATAATTTGTAGAAAAGTATTATTAGATTAAAAGCTTTTTATTTACACCTGATACCTAATATCCCAAAAGCCTATAATCTCTTATCTGTTCTTTCATTCATTTAAAAATATATAAAGCTTACCAATAGAAGGACAGTCTTCTCCAGTAGACTACACTGAGTGGGCTAAGGCCAGTAGCCAAAATGCAATCTTGCTATACTAGAGAGCCAAATAACCTAAAAATAGAATAAGATAGTCCGTTTACGGTAGTGTTTTTCTTTCTAATGTGGGTTTGAACCATAGACTGTATATATAAAGGTTTGAACCAAATAAGAGACAACAAGGAAGTTTGAAAACCACTGTTCTACATGAATGAGCAATAAAGCCTTGCAAAGACACCATTCAGCTAAAATTACAAAAGATCCAGTGTAGAGGAGATGTAGTGCGACATGTAACACAGGGTTGCATGGGGTAGAGGAGCAGATCCTTTACCCGCAGGACTGCAGGGCCTAAATCTCACCACATTCAAGTTTTCTCATGCTCCTCTCTAAATCTACTCAACGAGCTACTCATGAGCTTGAACTCAAGTCTGTCTTTTGTCTTTGCTTATTTTAACTGACATACTTTCTACTGATGGAGTCACACTGTGGACAGTCCATCAGATAATGTGGTTATTTGTTTTCTCCCAGGGCAAGTTAAGTAATTACGGACTAAATGACACATAAGAGTAAAAAATGCTAATGTGTCACATACAGTGAGACTCACCCTGGATGGACACTTGGCTTGAGATCACAGAGCGCTGATGAAATCTAGCACATGCAATGTAGTCGTGGGCGCCAGAGCATTTCTTTATTTGTCTTGATGCAAGCTTATTGTTTTCCTTGTATATCAAAACATCTTTGGACAATGAGAGCTGGAGGGGACCAAATCTCATCCCATGATGAGTAAAGGCATTATGATTGAGCTTTGTTTGCCCTGATATTTTGTCCCCAGCATGGGAAACATTTTCTGCAATTGAAAGAGGACCAACAACCAAAGGCATTCCACGGCCTTAGCATTCATTGTGTGCGCTAAGTTGTAGGACTGCTGACTGGCTGATGGGACTTTACAGTTTTTTTAGGATGGCCATCCAACTCACTTTGAAGTCTTCTGGGATGAGGAGCTTGGACGTCCTGAGGAAGTTGAGGATGTAGCGGAACATGTGTCCATCCCTGTCAATGAAGTAGTGCTGCTTCAGGCTGTCCAGGACTATAGGCTCTGTGCCATCAAAGAGACGACCAATTCTACCCACAGAGAAGGAAGGGGGGGCAGAAAAGTAGGGAGGGTGGGAGGGGGACAAAATGTCAACATTAACAATCTTACATTCAAGATGTTTGCAAGCACAAGTCTATAGAATCGGCATTTTCAGTATATTTCTCTTTAGCTTGTGTTTTTTGCACCTTGCATTGTGGGAGAGAAGAGAGGCAAGAATCATACAGTTAAGCAAGAACATCTGCAAAGGGCTCTGACTCATTCAATTTCCCAAGCTCTGAAATGTTTTTCCCACTTTTGCACAGACATGAACACATGAACAGATTAGCAAGCTTGATACAACCATCCACCATGAGAAAAGAAGGAAAGAATAAGGAGAAAGGAAGAGAGAAAGAAAGATTAAAAACAGAGGTGGTCTGAAAAGGTCAGGGCCAGCTGGTGATTGGTTGCCTGAGGCAGGGTGCCAGTCACCCCCGGGCCCTGGCTGGGAGCGACAGTGAGGCCTCACAGCCTCCAGATGGCCCCATGCCCTTTGGCCCTTTACTGCTGCTGTGACATCTGTCAGAATAACCAAGTTGCTTTTGTCTGTGCACTGCATTCTGAACTCCTAAATTGTATGCCCCCTAAATAACTGTTTTCTTCATTTAAGACGGGGGAAACATTTTTGTGATACTACCTGATTTAAAAAGCAACTGATGCTGCAGATTTGTTGGATAGAAGCAGTAAACATTTCCTTTATACTCCGTTTTTGCACCAAGTCCACCCATGGGATATGTCTGTGATTTGATGAGATGTGACATTTGGCTGTTTAATGTCACAGGATGACATTCTAACGCTGATACATCCGGCTTTAAAAAGAAAATGTGTAAGACGCTTCCACAATATGCTCTCCTGTTTCAAGCAAAATACTAGACATAAAAATAAAAACACTAACATTATCTCCATCACACTTTAAATACAGGTGCATGGTATAGCAGACTCACCGGGATTCTGGGAATTTGGTTAAGGTGGCCAGACTGCTGGTGTACATGTGTCCGCCCACATCAATGTGCACAGGCGCATTGGATTTGGTGAGCTGTGCAGGTGCTGGGATGCCCTGGTTGCTCAAGGGAGACACCGGTGATCGTGTGATCATGGGCCTGGACATACTGCAGCGATTATCCTGCAAAACATGTAACAAAAGAGAACACGTTAAGACAGATGTATGCAATTCAGTTATTCTCCTGCATATCAAGATGTACTATAAAAAACACAACCACAGGGGACTTGATAAATACGATTTAAATTGGAAAAAATAATTAGACTCAACAATTCCTGTAAGAAAACACACTTCACAGTCACGAGTGAAGATATTATTCTCTGCAAGTTAGAGCAGCCTGACCTTGACCTGAATGTTGCCACAGCCCGCGAGCATCCACTCCTGTGGGCCGTAATCTCCAAAACCAAATTAATTTGGAGCATCAATCTCATAGTCTTGGAAATTAGCAATAATGACTCTTGATTTGAACAGGGTAATAGGATTTGGTGAAATTGTCGCCTGTTAACCTACAAACACCATTAGGAGACAATTTCTGTCAGGGCTCTGAGGAGAAAATTACTTTACCCCTCAAAAGTTTAAGACCTTGGGGAGATGGAAGAAAATACTCTGTGACATCTCTATCACTTAGGGTGATTAAATATAACATATTTAAAAAACATTTAAAGAAAATTATTTTAAAAGTGTTTAATGTAAATGAAAACAGGAAACGGGGGTGCGTTACAATAGTGCGCACTCCACATGTAAGGACAGCAGGAAGACAATGTATTCACATACTGCATTCAATACAACCAACGTGTCGCTCCTCAAGCAGAAGTGACACTACGACCCCAGACACTTTCTACCCCAGTAATTTCCTATTTCAGACTTTTACGCGTTTACCTGCGGCGGCATCACTGTGTTTGGAGAGGAAGTCAACGAGTGGTCATTTTGTTTGAGAGATGCTCCGTGGACCGGCTCTCCTCTGTACATCAGAGAGGGCTCCCTGCACTCCGACGCTCGGATCGGGAGCCGTTTGAGGGGAGCGTGCATGGACTCATCCACAGAACTGATTGGACGCGGGCGCTTTCTCGCTTTCTGGTGCGTTAAATCCATGATGTCCGTTTCGTCCATTACAGCGCAGACGTTGAGGTTAAGATATAGGACGCTGTCGGCTTTTTCAAACGCACCTGCCAAATGTGGAGAGGCGTAAAAAGCGGGGTAGCGATCACCGGGGGAAGAGCGGCGCCGTTGCTGTCACACAGAGCAGCTTCTGTGCAATGGCTGGGAGAAGTCAAAGCCCCCGACAACATTAGCATTGTAGCGCCCGGGGCTCTATTGGGCTGTCGCTGTTTCAGTAGCAGGTATGTGCGTCGCATTTTCAGGATAAAACAAATCCTACTCAACAAGAAAGTATAGTCTGGTTTTTCGATGTGGGTTCACGCGCACATCTGGACCTGTCACTGCTGGCCTTTGCCCTTTTGGAGCAGAGTTTCTGCGCGCATCACACTCCTCCTGATGTTGCTGCCCATTGTTCAGCAGGTCATCCCTCCTTCAACACAACACACTCGCAAGGTCCAAAGTGGTGACCAGCCCACTCAACTACCTGGACATAAATGTCCCCACAACACCCTCCACCCACACACATCACTAAGAAGCACCTGACTGATCATGAGTTTTCTAATCATACAAAAGCAGCTTGTTATAGTTTTTTGTGCATTTTTTTTGCATTTTTTATTAAATTGCAGAATTAAAAATAATAACTTTAGTGCCTTTTTTGCACATAAGAAGAACATCACTGCTAAGTACCAGCTCACATTGCTTAAAAACAGATATGTCCCTCCCTTTCTTATTGGCTAAATGCCTGATTAACATCAATGTAACTGCAGGATGTCTGTGGTGTGTAAACAACACCTCCGCTGACCACATCAGCATTGCAAAACCACCACACAAATGACATCATGGATTATAAAACCAGACCCCAATATGTCCAATTGCTGTTAAAAGTACTGCCACAGCACTCTCCTGGGCGGTTTTCTTCATAGAAAATGCAGGGAATCCACACATTTTAATAACATTCAGATTAAAATTAATTAGTTCAACCACTGGCCTTAAAACATCCATATTCCTGCTTCGCATTGGCAGTGTGAGTTTCACACCTAAACCCAATTAGCAATTAAGCTTGCCTTTGAGTGTAGGCCTCCAATGCGGTGTGTGATCCTGGTCTGATTTGCATGCCGCTTGTGCACGCGCTGATAAGCGCAGGCAGCAGCCATACATAGTTTTAAAATTCAACTCCAGAATCCCTCGCAGAAGGCAAAGGGGCCTGCAGGGCAAAAGAGAGAAAAATCACATGGCTGCTCTTCAAAAGGGGACCTGTGTAAGGCAGCCGGCAAAGTGCGTGGGATCACACTCAGAATGCAGGTAATTTGTTCCCTGACTAATTTGTAGAGATGGTTGTGTGTATGTGAGTGAGTGTGAGAGTGAGTGTGTGCCTGTGGAGAGTAAGTTCTGAAAACAGCTTGGTGGAATTGGATTTCCTCAAAGCCTTGTCATCGCAAAGGTGGATTGAGTGTAAAATCTGTAAGGCATTATGGAAAATTGCAGGGAAGAGAGAGTGAAAGAAAACGGGTGCATGGGTAGGTGGAGGGGGGGCCCCGGGTTGTGGGAATACTCTTATATCACAAAATCATACTGCGTTGTTGTAACTAAAGGTACATGTGTTGTCAACCTTTTTTTGGACTGATGTCCACATCGCATTTCTGTCTTTTAAACTTCAATCTCAAGGACAGTTCAAAGGTCACCAATCCATCAGTAAGGCTGATGGACAGCTGATCAGTGATGCTTATATCACCCATCAACCGAGATGCGCAATGCCGATTTTCCACAACAGCACTTTCTCCTACCTGTTGCCATTTTGAATAAGCACAGTGCTACAAAAGTCTCTCATATGGGGGGTTTTGTAGACGTGTTCCCAAAGTTTTGTAAAACAAGTAAAATGCAGGGAATTTGCTCGTTTATCCAGCTTGTCATTTTTTTGCACCACAGTATGCACACATAAATCTAAAACAGGCACAGGGCATCAAAGCCTGAAGTATTTGGGCTGCTCCAGTTACTCCTGTTGTTTTTCCATCGCTAGCGTTGAGTCTTTCAAGCCTTTAATGCAAAATCATGATTTTAACATCTTCTTTACATCTCAGGGAACAGACACTATAGTACTGTTGCATTTTAGTAAGCCAATGCACGGTATTATCCACAAATGATCCTAAATCTTAGGAAGCAATTGCCTGCCTGCTATTGCAAATAATCAAAGGGCCTGATCAACATCAGTAACAAACCAGCTTTCAATTTTCAATCCCACAATGCAGCTCTTCACTGTTTCGACATATCGCACAAGACACAATTAGCATTTCAGATCAGAGCATTAACATTCAGTTCCAGGCAGGCAGACTGGTATTTACATAATTTGGATGGGTTGTCTCTGCTTTGGTGCCCATGGCCATTTGTTTCAAATGTCCACACACAGACAAATACAGACTTTAGGTTCAGTTCAGCCACTACCGACTGTTGAGTCAAACAAATAAATAATAATAATGTGTAGAGGCTGTTGTGACAGAATGCTTTGTAAATATTGTATGGCAGGCTGTCTGGTCAGGTGTGTATCACATTGGACTTTATAAATGGTCGTAACGCATTATAAGGAGGACTTTTAAATGAAATGTTAGACATTGTCTTCACTACAGATATTTTATACGATATGTATATGTACACATAGTTTAGTTTGCGTCATGTCAACCTCACACATCATAACTTAAAGCTGACTTTATTTTTTTCTTATTAGGAAAAGTAGCTCTGCATATTTGTGGCGAAAAATGCCGAAAGGTTTTCAGTGTGAAAACTACTTTGCTGTTTAGGGAAAGGATGTAGAGTTTGCCTAGCGGGAAAAAAAGTTACCATCAGAAACCGACTTTGCTGACCTGCTCCTGAGGCAAGATACATTTGATTTTCTGGATAGACCACTTTTTAAGCCTGAAAAGCAAAGGTGGCAAACAAGGGAAATTATCATTTACAATGCCTCTGGGTCATGGTTGTTCAGTCCGTGTTTGAAGATCTACAGGATCAACAATGTTGTAAAACCAAAGCCACTCCATTAACAAGGACTAAAGGGCAATAGGGACGGACACAACTTTTTACATTGTCCATCCAATTTCGCAGCAGCACCAGAAACGCATTATTACCCCTATATAACAAGCTGGGCATCTTGTCTACTTCAACATAATTCTTTGTGGAGTTATTGTAGCAGTGCATGAGCATGACAACACAGATGAGGAAGTGTGATCAGCTTTGTTTAGCTGCAGGCTGTTGGAGACAGTGGTGCATGTTCACTGGCACAGACCAAAGTGTCCCAAGGCACAGGAGTGGCAGAGCTATAATGTGAAATATAATCTCAGCATTTTTCCCCAAGAGTTTCCAATTAAGCAGGAAAAGCACCAATGTTGGACTAAAGTGCAGACTGACTGACTTGCTTTTTAAATATTTATCTTCCACCAGATTCTGTGTGTTTAAGTGTCATTGTACCGGGACACAGATGTACAGATGCTGTACATAAGCATCGTGTTGTTACTACAGCGCCATCAAGTGATCAGTCCTGGCAACCAAACATCTCAATCTCATTCTGTTTATTCATCGCTCTCTTAAACTGGAAGAATTTACTTTCATTGCAGGTGACTTGAACTTAGAAGTTTCTTTAAAATGTCACATTTAATACATGGCATTTAATGTCTCCTCCTCTCCACAGTATAGTGAGATACATTTAAGTAACCAGATATAATGTGTTTTATGTTAGGGTTGTAACATATTAATATTCCAGTAAAAGCTTTGTGAACCTTAGTAGATGGTTATTTTCACAAAACATGCTCAAATGGGAAAAAAGGGTCCAGATTATTACTTATTAAACTATATTTTCAGTTGGACCTTGGAGTTGATTACGCACGGCATGGTCAGAGAGCCAGGGGAGGACAGGACAGGACATAATTCGCTCCTATTTTTATATGCGTATCCATAAATATGATTTTCTTAGCACGGCCAAGGTTTGAATTAAAGCATGATTCACATACACTGCATTGCCGTGTGTAAAAGGTACATCCTGTTTACAGAATAAGAAAAACGCCTGCGGCAAAATTACTCCACAATGGCGTCTTTCATTAGAAGATCTGCGGCAGCCAGGAAATAGAAATGTTTCACGACAAAACTGACTTCAAAAATACTTCATGAAAACGACAAACACACATTTGAGTAAGTTATGAGCAAGTTGTACAGCAACAGCGACACGGAGACGGCGATGTGTTAGGACCTGAAACGCGCCAGAAGCGAATTCACACGGTGGACAAGTAGAGTGTTTGCTCGACAAGATCGCAGTCTAATCCGCTGTTCGTTTACACCAGATGTATCGAAGCCTCGTATATCAGTCACGCGCATACATTTGCACAGTAACTAAGAAACAATTGCCAGGAAGTGGTTAAATAATTTTTAAAGAAGTGTACAGCTCGAATCGCTTGGCACATGCGTAAAAGCTGCTGTGCCTCAATGTCCCAGTCCACCTAGCCTCGGAAATAATAGCAAACCAAATAAATATCCGCTTACCTGATACATAGAGAGGCATAAAGTATCTTTTTGTGCACCTTTTCCGTCCGATTTGGCCCACGAGCTGCTTCTCTTCCTACACCAGTGAGAAATGCAATAGCTTGGCTAAGGTAGACAGAACAAAATACAGAGAATACTTGCTCCAGGGCTCCGAAACCCCTCAAGGCAAAGATCAGGATACAATTAGCTCATGTCTCTGCCCCAGTCTAAACCAATCTGCAGGATACAACTCCAAGCAAGGGAACAGATCACAGCAGCAGTAGGCTACCTCAGTGTTTGTTGAGTTTATGTTTTTATAAAATAAAATAAAGAAATCTTTTTTTTTCTGCATTTACAACACCCTCACTCCTCCTGCCTCTAACTTGCCTATTGCCTCCCTCTCGCAGAGAAGCTGATTTTAATCGTTATGATTAGTTTTGATGTAACATTCCCCCGGGCGATTGCTACAAATGGATGGAGTGTTTCTTTGCCAGGGAGGAAAAGCAGCAGATGATGATAATTATATAGATTGTTGTATGGAGTCCTTTGATTTTTTTTGTCCTACTCTCAAACATCTAATCTATCTGGTGTGCTTCTTTAACACATGCCATCCACGCAGCATCAGGCAACTTGTTGATTAGCCTGGAATCAATTTATTAATTTAATGGAATGTGGTTAATGAAATTCTCACTCCTTTGTAATCTTTTCATTCTCTTTCCTCCCTTTGGACAACATCCAAATGACGTAGTTGTAGTTGTATAAATAAGCACTTGCAGCTTGCCTTGCCCCAATCAAGTCGAAATCAGTGCCTGAGGGTGATGTGCGAGCTCATTTCAAATGTTCAACCATGCATGATTTCAGAAAGATTGAGGCACTTCTGAGGCTTTCAGATTTACTTGGCGAATGGAGTCAGCAAAGGAAGCACATGTTTAATGTCAGTCCTTTGTAAAATTCCTCCATGGGAACATGCATAATTATTCTGTCTGAGTCAACAGTGTTACTCCGTGCACATCTGGACTCGACATTCTCAACAGTTATCCTCTTCATACACAGTGAAATAAGGATGAAATACCTGCTCGTGCGCCCCCTACTGTTGAGATGATCAACTTTTTAAACTGCAGCTCTTTGAGCAAATCAATTTTGAAATTTGAACCCAACTATAAAAGCAGGAAAAAACACAAAGAAAGTACATTAATTTGACATAAATATTTATTCTGTGTTCTTTTATGTTCAGCCAGACAGAAAACTGAATCCAAGTTTGTTCGCAAGTTTAGGCAGCACTGGAACGAGACAACCACGACAAGGAACCAGTAACTGATGGATGCAAGTATACAAACAAAAATATTTTCCAGTTCTTTTCATCAAAAGATTTTCCCTCTCACAACATCTTTGTGGATGATAAACAGAATCACTTTTGATCAAAGGCCAGCTATCCCTTGCTCATTCTATCCAAGGACCATTAAACTTTCCACTTTTTGACCTGCATGTGCCACAGGAAAACAAACACAGGATTAAAGTGTTACAAATGAAGTTATGTGCCCCTGAGGTTGCTGGCTGGCGCATGATACACCAAGCCTCAACTATCATCCCTCACACACGCACACACACACACACATTTTTATGCCATTAGTCTGACAAACTGTAGTGAACGGAGAACGCCCCAGGCCTTAAAATCCCATGCGTTATCCATTTTCCACACAAATGGTGCCCATTCATAATGGGATCCTTTAACTTTAGTTTTCAAAATATGCATCAGATGTTGTTGAAGCTAACCAGTGGAGATCTTTGAACATGTGGTGGTTGATACCAAAAAACAAAGCAATTGTTCTAAAGCTGCAGTGGAAGCGACACTTTTTTCTTAGATCAAGACCTAACTGCAACAGCAGACGAGCTCTGGCTGGCTACGCCATATTTTGGTCGACACATTTTCCAGATTGGTTACAGATGTGAGTTTGCCCCAAACAGAAACTGCCTTGCCTGAATGACATCATAGGGATATTAATGCATACACATGAGAGAGAAGCTCTGGAAAACCTATTCTGCTTAAGGGAATTTTGGAACGGACACAACAAAAGCTAGTAAGTTTGGTGATCTATATTTTTTGTCATATTTTAAACACTTGAAGCAAGAATATGTAACATAATATTGCTCTTATAAATAAAAAAAAGTTCCTAAAACTTAAACACTTTCCCAACTCACTGCACTATTTCCAGCTACAGCCTAACTTGGTGTGGTATGACCTATAGTTTATGGTGGCTAATGTTAGCAAACATGAATTTGCAAAAACAGAAATCTCTGTAATTTACTCCATGTTTGTTTGACTGTTTAATCCAGGCATTATCAATCAAACTGGTGTTGGTTCATCCAAGAAATAAGAATGATGTGTATCTGTTTTGCTATTGAACTCTTATGTTGGTGTCACAACCGAGACACAGTCAGACACAACTGAGTTTTGACTCGTCTTTACTTGCGCTACAATTACACTGCATTTTAGCATTTAAAATGAACCTGTACAATTTACCAAGGTGGCTGCAGATAAGCAACACTTTAGTTTCAAAGTTTGAATATGACACAATTTCAACAGTAAAATAAGCACCTGTTTCATCATTATCAATTTAACAATAAAATTGTCTAGACGTTCTGACATTATGCATTTTAACAGCTAGAAGAATAGATAATTATTTGCTCTATGACATTACATTTCTAGTGTGAATAACCATTGCATATACGGATAGACATCAGCCTTCCTTTTTTCTCACAGAGTAGTCAGCATGGGCTAAGAGAGATGTTGGTTCCACCTCAGTCCATGTTAGCAACTGCGTCTATACTCGCCACACCCCTCTAATGGCCTGTGGTTATGTAAGGGAGTGGGATGTAAAGTGCTGAAGCTGCTCCCGAGCCTGACTCAATATGCCCTGCAGGGTTGCACAATTTTAGGCCAGAACTGTTCATCAAACATTATCTTTGGCACAATGAAATGGAGCTCTAGAGAATGACTCCAATGGAGCCCATACAATCAAGCCTGTCATTTAAAGGCTAAACATTAATAATGGTAATCATTTTATGACAGAGGAGCTCCTTTGTTCATTTTAGCAAACGGTATACTGTGTCTTTGTTCATGCTTGTTATATGCAAACTCTGTGGAGCTGTGCATGTACATGTCTCTGACTCACTCTTACAATGGGGTTATTACCACTTACAGAGCAAGCATGGCACACCCGTCAGAGTCCATTGTGCTCATGAAATAGTTTCTTTTTTTTATAAAAGAAATCAAGATGTTGTACTGAAAAGTCACTTCTTTCTGTAACTTAGAAAAAGATGGGGATGCCCTTTGTTTGGGATTACTTACAGCCCCTTTCTTTGACTTACCTTTCAGCCCCGAATCCACCGGTCCCACCCACTGTGGACAGAGAAGTCGGTGACACTACCATGAGGTGAAGAGAGACAAGAGGAGGGGGCTGCTTGGGTAATGCTGGGAGGCTCTAATAAAATGTAATCCTATTATATGGTTCCCACTAGAGGGCAACAATAATAAAGGTTTCCCTAATAACACGAGCAGACCAAACTCAAATGGAAAACAGCTCCTCCGGTCAAGTCCCACACTTGTACATATATCCTCTCATTAACCCAATTGCTGTTGGGCCACATTACACCGACAGGCCTTCGAGATTTAGCTGTGATGGCGAGGCAAGAGTTAAGTCAAACAAATGTGTTTCATCAAACTGCAGTTTGGGCTTCTCTGCATAAAGGAATTGAAGGGGGGAGGAGGAGTGAGGGAATGTGTGCGGGTGGGAAGTTGGAAGGAGGCCCCGAGGAAACCAATCAGAGCTTATCCACCCGCCCCTCCTGAGTCAAAGCCACCGGGGTCTCAGGTGTGTGTTACATGAGCTAATACCTTCCAAACTTGATTGTTTGTGTTAGAGTAATCAGAGTTTGGCAAATTACAATTTTGGAAATGATAGTCCTATCATTGGTGAACAAAATCACGGTACAATAGAGGAACACCACAAACTTGAAATAAGACTTGATAGTTTAGCAAACTTACAAATGATGATGAAGTTTAATATTTCCTCGTGGGCCTGAGCTAAATGAAATATGTCTTAGTAGTAAAGTTACAAAAAGCTGGAATGTTATCATATCAGCTTCTTTACGAGCTGTTTCGAAGTGACTTTCTTTCACTAATATTAACAAGAAATGGCAATATTACTGGAAAAAGACATAAACACAAACTCTCATATGTATATAATTTGATAATGTAATGAATGAGTTATTCCACTTTCTAGCTATCTTGCATAAATGCAGTGAAATATTTATCATAAGTGACAAGGTGAGTGAGAATATCAATCATATTCTCGAGACAGCTTGAGTTATTAAGTGAGCAATGTAACAGTATTACAAAACCAAGAATAACAAAGTTATTTATCTCTCTTTCCGTGTGTGTGTGTGTGTGTGTGTGTGTGTGTGTGTGTGTGTGTGTGTGTGTGTGTGTGTGTGTGTGTGTGTGTGTGTGTGTGTGTTTACGTGTCTGACAGCATCAGACAGAGAGAGAGAGAGAGTCGCATGCCTTCCTGTTCCTGTACCACCCTCCAACCCCAGAGCCGCAGACTCAAGGCAGTTTCCAGAATCAAACAATTTCACGCAGCTACTGGAGGAGGAAATGAACTGAGCCCAGAGCAATAATAAAATTATACAAATGTTATTACAGGCTCGCCTGCTACTGTCCTACTTTAATTCAAATTTGGGCACTGCAGGCAGTGCTGGTGGCAGAGACCTTCCTGAATAAATCAACATTAGCTTACGTCTAAATTATTAAGGAAGTGGGAGACTTTCTTGTTTATAGTATGAATTATTAAACAAGTGTTTAACGCTGTTTTTCTTCATGAATCCCCAAATATTAATTGCTAATGATCTTTAAGGTGTGTGTTTTATCTTTTACCCCTTATGTTGTATGCTGGGAATTGAACTTCTGAATTTTCAAGTCACAAGAAATCTGCTATTAGTTAGATAAGCATGAGATGCACTTCAAGATATACTTTGCTGGCATCTGTGAGATGTGCAAATGAAGCCCAAGTCATAACAATAATCCCATCATATAGGCATTGTTGGTATTTGCAATGACTGTGAATGTAGATTTATGAATTATGGAGGCAGCAACTGTGAAGGCTGTCCATGGATTATCAGTTTTCTGCTCAACCTCTCACTGATAAGCCACAATGTTAACAAACGGACAGCTTAAAAAAGTGATGGTCTATCATTTGCTGTCACATTTTATTTGCCTTGTCCTAATTGACATGTCTGCAGCAAGCCTTTGGACATTTGTCACAGAGAGGAGATTTTTCTCATAACATTTTGGGATATGATGGCACTTTGCTCGTTTATGCAAGAATATGAAAATGCATTACATGGAATTTCACCAATGTCTATCTCTGTATGAACAAATATTTGGATTCTCAGTCACTAATATGACATTCATAACAAAACCTAATTTAAAATCCAACAGGTACTGCTCTCCTCACCTGCCTTCCCTTATTTTAATCTTCAGGTCCCAGGGCCCAGGGCCCAAGAGTTCAAAGCTTTTAATCTCAATCAGATCCGATCAGATTTTGAAATCCCATTTTTTGTGATCCAGGATCAGACAAGTCGGCCAAATTTTGTCCCTGGAGTTCAAAGCAATTCAGGATAGGATCAGTCTGATCCAGATTAGGATTTTTCAAGATGACTAGATCCTGAATATCAGTGCTTTAATCCTACCAATCGCCATCTAGTGGATATGAAAAATAATACAAGGAAGACAAGAGACCACATTGCAGAGACATCTATAATGTTTAATTATATTTTTAAATACATAAAGGACATCAAATCATAATGAAATTGTAATTAAAAAAAATACTCCCACTAGGGTAACAACAATAAAGCATTCATTCAAAGGCAGCTGGATCATCCAGGCGTGCTTTGAGGAGCTGAATTCTCAGTGAGGTTTCAGTTTGCTGAAGCCGGCACAGCTGTATTTGTTCTTCGGCCAGACGGATCTGCATCTCCGCCCTCTCCGTTTCACGGCTCAGCAAAGTCTCGTAGGCATCATCTCTCTGCTCTGGTTTTCTGGTGCGCTTGCATTTTCTCTTTAGAGGTGGCTCTTGCAGTGTGTCATCAGGCCTGGCTGAAGGTCCAGCTTCTGGATCCACATGGGTCAGGAAGACCTCATCTTCAATGGTGTGTGTCACATCAGGTGCATTGACGACCTGAAATGAAAGTTTATCAATATACTTTATACCCCTTAATAAGATGATCACAAGCATGCAACCTGGAAAAGTGTAGTACTAGGATGCTATGTAAGACATATAGCCATTGTAGTACTATGAAAATAACAATTATACAAGATAATAATTGTAGTTCTATAGGAACAAGGATAAAATCACACATACCTGCGACTCACCATCCAGTACAATGTTTGGTATTCCATGTAAAGATTGTGACTGCTGACCACCAATGATATCAAGTACCACATCTGTGTATTGTCCCCTTGTATGTGGTTTGTTACCCGTCTGTGGGTTTTTAGCCTGGCTGTGGTCTTTGGTAGCTTGCTGCTTCAAATTCTTCCACCTCAACCTCACTTGGTCCACCGTCCTCTTGTGTCCAGATCCTGTGGCATTCACATTGTCTGTAACTTCCATCCATATTCCGCTCTTTACTTTAGTCGCTCCACCCTCTCTGTTAAAGCTACCAACTATGGAGTCATAATTGTTCCTTACACCCAGCAGCAGTGCATGGGTCTCAGCAGATGTAAAATTAGGCCCCTTTTTGTCCATCTTTCCAACTCAATGGTTTGGTCAGGTCAGCAATTAGATCTCATTCATAACACTCCGTTCGATGTCTCACTATGGGATGCGCCTCATCGCGGAGCAAACAGAAGCATCAATCTCATTACGCCAATCCTGATTGGCCGGTGATTCTTGACGTCAACGTCAGGGGAAATCACCCCCTATAAGTAGCCTGCGCCACGACGCATGCGTCATTCAAACACCTCTTCTCGCTTCAGAGCACATCTCTAACGGTAGCCGGGCTAGCTTAACAGTCCACAGACTGAACCCAAAGCTAACTTTCGGTCGACGGGCGTTAGCCGGCTACCCGATTCTCTCACAGAAGAGTATTACAGTCAACCTCGCCGTTCTTCCTCTGGAGTAAGGTAAGGTTTTGACTTCAAGTTAGCAACACACCAGTTGCTAACTTGTGTTTTTTCCCTCACTACCGACACCACGGTAGCGAGGACACTTTTTTCTTCTCTCTTCCACGGAGGAGAGAAGGATTACAGGAATATTACCATACCAGGTAATATCCTTGAGAGAAAAAGACCCACCCTGTCCTTTTTTCCCCCGGATTAAAGACAGATCGGTAAACATTTTTTTCTCGAACGTACCTGTCATGAGCGGACCTTCTCCACGCCTCACGGCGAACGAGATGGATACCTCTCCCCCTCACACCAGAGGAGTCAGGATCTCGGAGGCTCGGCGCTGCGGTTGCGGGTTGAAAGTGTCAGGCACAGACTCACACCAGATCTTTTCGTCCTGCCTCGGGACATGCGGACATTGTGCCCGCCTCACCGTGAAGAGCCTCCACTGAAGGTTAGCGCAACAAGTTAACCTGTCGGGACGGGACCCCCTCATGTCCACTGATCCGCCGACCGGCAATCAAGACACGGGGACGTCTGCCGCAGAGATGGAGCCCCTCACTGCGGTCTGGGGCTCACCGACAGCGGCACCCGCAGAACCGGAATCCCGCGCCATATCAGGCCGAGATCCGGTGGCGGCAAGAAACGCGGGAACGGGGCCCCACGCTATATCAAGCTGGGGCTCCCGACTGGACCTCACCACGGTTTCACCCGCGGAAGATGTCCTGGAGTTAGACTGCATGGAGGATGAAGAGTATACCTCTGAGTTCCTCCTGTCTGACTTTGATGAGCAGGAAGACGACATCTTCATGTCATCGGCTCAGGCTGCAAAGCCGGGAGCGATGGCTGCTCCCCCGGGCGACAGCACACCAGCTTCGCCCTGTCTAAGCATGGACCTGCAGGCCATGTGTCAGCGCGCCGCGTCCAGGCTAGACATCCCGTGGCCCGAAGTGGCCAAGGAGACCTCCAGGTCCCGTTACGAGGGAAAACTTTTTTCCCAAACAACGAGGCCAAAGAGACAACTCCTCCCGGTCTTCCCGGAGATGTTGGATGAGGTGTCGGTCTCGTGGAGAGACCGGCCCTTTAGCAACAAGGCCCCAATCCAGGGTGCCTACTCCCTTGACTGTGACGGTATGGAGAGGCTTGGCCTGCTCCACATACCACCTATGGAACCGCTGGTGGCAGCCCACCTCCTACCGAGGATGGGCCAGCCGCCAAGCAGGAACCCCACGCTGCCAGCAAAAACGGACCGATTCCAGTCCACCATGACGGAACGGGCCTACAGAGCCGCAGCATTGTCCGCCAGGGCTCTGAACGTTTCCTCGATGCTAACCGCATACCAAGCGGAGCTCTGTGAGGATATGTCGAGCAATCCTGGACCGGCCACTCTGGACGAGATAGCCGCGGTCACAGACATTTGTCTCCGTGTCCAACGCTGCGCCGTCCAGGCCACGGGCAAGGTAATGGGGATCATGGTGGTGCAGGAAAGAGCTAGATGGCTCAACCTCACCAACCTCCCAGACAGGGAAAAGGAAGATGTGCTTGACATGCCCATCGTTCCCGAGGGGATTTTCGGCTCCGCTCTCGCTTCCATGCAGAGGAAGTGCGAGTCGAAAAAGAAGGAAGACGAGGCTCTCCACCTTTGTCTCCCTCGAAGGGTCCAGCCGCGGCCTTTGCAACGGCGGCCCTTCGCAACGGCGGCCCTTCGCCCACGCTGCACCGCGCTCTGCTGGGTTCAAAGTACCAGGACAGCAGAGGGCGCAGCCCGCCCCGAGTCCCCAGCCCAGGCAGGAGACGAGGGCGAGTTGGTCTAGAAAATCTCCGGTTCCGGCTGTAGCCCAGGCACAGCCGACCCAGAATTTCGGCCAGCAGGCGAGGAAGAAGAAGCGAGCGGCCTGACAGCCCCTCCTTCTCCCCTCCATGACGGAGCTGGAAGTTCCTTCCCCGGCTCTAAATGTGTCCCCGCCGCCTCGAGAGATGCCTCAACGCCATCCTCAAGTCCGCACAAGACACACATCGTTATTGTCTGAATAAACCATTTTCCGCTGACGCATCCAGGCTCCGGCCAAGAGCGCAGCCGGAAAAAATGAAAAGAAAGACAATAAACAGTCCGTTAACCATAAATCCCCTTCTGAGAGCAGCTACGGCCTCTCTCAAAAGGCGGATAATAAACGGGTCTGTGAAGGCACCACCGCCACGTGCGTACGCAGTGCCGGCTAGAGCTGTAAAGAACGGCCCGTCAATCATTCCCCTTTCAAGAGCAGCTACGGCATCTCTCAAAGGACGGATTATTGACGGGTCCGTGAAGCCACCGCCACACACATGCGCAGTGCCGGCCAGGGCTTTAAGGGCACCACCGGCACGCGCAGGCGCAGTGCCGACTGGAGCCATGAGGGCACCACCGGCACACACATGCGCAGTACCGGCTGGAGCTGAAAAGGCACCTCCGTCACGCACATGCGCAGTGCCGGTCGGAGCCATAAGAGTGACATCCCAGCTGGCTCTAAGGAGCATACAGCAGGAGATACTCACGATGTCTGCCTGGGCTTCTCAAAACAGTTATAATTTATCTGTTTTCACAAACCCAGAGAGAGTCAACCCACATTCTGGAGAGAAGAGTTCTCTCTCTCCCAGAAAGAAGGGTTTTATCTATAAAGCCCACCGAGCGGAGTCAGATTACGGAGGAGAATGTCCTCGTAAAGCACCCGCTCAACATGGGCCTCATAATAAAACTAAACCCCGAACGCCACGGCTTACGGAGAGTTTTGGTTATTATGTAATGCGTAGTGGCACTACACCCGACTTTTCCAGTGCGGGACGCGCCTACGGGTGCAGTCCTTTCACGGAAGGTGGTCACCACGGACGCAGGTCAGACGGGCTGACAGGGGACTTACGAAGGTCGCCCGGTGAGAGGTCTCTAGAACAGAGACTTCCAGCGGGCACGCGTAAATTACCCGGAGCTTTTAGCGGTGTTCCCCACCCAAAAATGCTTCCTGCCTTCTCTCAGAGGACTTCATGTCCCCGTGAGGATTCTGTTTGCTCCGCGATGAGGCGCATCCCATAGTGAGACATCTCACTTCATGTTACTCTGAGACCTGGGGTTACGTAAGTAACCTATAGTTTTATAGGTCTGGCCTTGCTATTAATTACATAATTAACCACAGACCCTAACCAATCTGGACATTCATTCCAGGTGTGTATTTGAAATTAGTTGTTATTCAGAGACTGATGTAGGCCTACTGACTGAAACAACAGTCAGAACACAGTCATAGCAGGGATTGTTCACATCTTCCATGCTGGAAGGAGAGGTTACCGCCAAAGGGTCCACACCGAGCGCCCCAAACCTCTCCAACAGTACACAACAGAAGAACTGTACAATCGTTTTCGATTTGGACTTGATGACATCAACTACATTGCTGATCTGGTCAGGCCACAACTGCAGTGCAGAACCTTGCCGGGTCATGCTCTGACTGTAGAGGAACAGGTCCTCATTGCCCTGCGCTTTTACGCATGTGGAACATTCTATGAGGTCATAGCTGATGGCATGGGAGTCCACAGGACAACAGTGGGTGAAGTGGTGACAGCTGTGTGTGATGCACTGGCTCGCCTGCTGGATCACTTTGTGACTTTTCCCACTGATGGCCAGATTGCCAAAGTGAAGCAGACGTTTTTTCTTCTGGGAGACATGTCCAACACCATTGGGGTGATCGACTGCACCCATGTACATATTCAAGCACCTCGTCAAAGGGAGTGGGAATATGTCAACAGGAAAGGGAGGCACAGCATCAATGTGCAACTTGTGGGAGATGCTGACCTTGCCATCACCAACTGTGTTGTGAGATGGCCTGGGTCAGTCCACGATGCACGTATCTTCAGAGAGAGCCGGTTGTTCACTGAATTCCAAACCAACAGGCCGGATGGAGTTATATTAGCCGACAGTGCCTACCCACTCCTACCATGGGTGATGACACCTTTTCCCACGGCTAACACTCCCTCACAGATGCGCTACAACAATGCCCATGGAAGAACAAGGTGTGCCATTGAGCGCCTGAATGGAGTACTGAAGAGGCGTTTTGCATGCCTCAACTCTCTGAGAGTGGAACCCCAAGGAGCATGCCAAATAACACTGGCTTGTATTGTGCTAGACAATATCGCTGTCCATCGCAGAGTCCCCCTCTCTGACATCGATGATCCCCCAGAGCCCCTCGCACCTGCTGATGATCAGAGATGGGGGCGTTACTAAAAAAAAGTAATATATTACATATTACATATTACTTTAAAAAAAAAGTAATATATTACACTACTTCGTTACTCTCTACATAAAGTAACTTGTTACTTTTTACTCGCAGGGCCGGCCCGCCCCTCCCTGCAGGCAGATCACGCAGACTGCTAAAGTTTCAAATGTTCTCTTTAGTTCAGTTTCCATTGTCGCATAAGACTGATCCAGATCCTGAATGTTTTCCTATCTGACCGTGGCTGTCCTCTGTCTCCTGCTATCTGTATATTTTGCGCAGTCTATCTCTGCTCACGCTGTTGCGTCTGCGTGTTCTCCTGCGTGTTGGCCATGTGTTGCACTGGAACCAGACACTGCAAAGACTTCAGCCGAGCACGTACGAACTGCGCATGCGTGAGTGGCAATAACTCTCCTTACCAGCAGGCGGCGGTAGTGTGTATTCGTCATTCAAAACAGGCAACAACCGGAAAACAGAGAAGAAGAACAGACTACGTGTGTGATATAAACAAACAACAAATAGCTGTGCGTTAGCTTCACTTTAGCATGTGTTCTTTGCAGGTGTTTGTTGAGGTTTGATTATGACTGATTTTAGTAAGTAACGAAGTAACGCGTGTCGGGGCAATGTTAGTAACTGTAGTGTGATTACTGAATTATAAAAGTAGCGCGTTACACTACTCAGTTACCGACAAAAGTAATATTATTACAACTCTGCTGATGATCTTGGCCCACCTATGGATTTCCCTCTAAATGAGAGACTGAGTGGTGGTGCAAGGCGAGATGCTATTGTCCGCAATTACTTTTGAAAGGTGATGACAGATGATGGACTTTTTTTTGTTGAAGATATTTTTTCTTTAATCTAAATTACATTTGTGATTGACAATCTTTGTTGTGATACTTTCATGAGCATAAACATTTATGTTATCAACATTTGGTTGAAAAAAATGAAAAATAACATTTATTTGCCATGAAGGCTAAAAATGGTGTATTATTTCAGTTAACAAACTTTGCCATATTATTTATATTGAAATTTATTTTTAAATAAATGGTACAGTACATTTTGCTCTGGTAATCCACTGGAAATCCACCCCTCTGGTGGGATCAGGATAATCCAGTTTTTTGGGATCAAATTGATCCCAATCCTGTGTTGTCGGTTTGAGCTACCCATTTTGAAGATTTGATCCAGATTAAAGCTTGGATTGGATTTCCTGATCTGATCGGATATCAAAGTGATCCTAATCCTGTTTTTCGGTTTTGAACTCACCAAAATCCAAATCTGATCAGATCAGATAGGGATTAAAAGTGTTGAACTCCTTGAAATCCCATTTTTTGTGATCCAGGATCAGACAACTTGGCCAGATGTTGTCCCTGGAGTTCAAAGCAATTCAGGATAGGATCAGCTTGATCCAGATTACGATTTTTCAAGATGACTAGATCCTGAATATCAGTGCTTTAATCCTACCGATCGCCATCTAGTGGATATGAAAAATAATACAAGAAAGACAAGAGACCACATTGCAGACATCTATTGTCCGCAATTACTTTTGAAAGGTGATGACAGATGATGGATTTTTTTTTTTGTTGAAGATATTTTTTCTTTAATCTAAATTACATTTGTGATTGACAATCTTTGTTGTGATACTTTCATGAGTATAAACATTTATGTTATCAACATTTGGTTGAAAAAAATGAAAAATAAAATTGATTTGCCATGAAGGCTAAAAATGGTGTATTATTTCAGTTAACAAACTTTGCCATATTATTGAAACTTATTTTTAAATAAATGGTACAGTACATTTTGCTCTGGTAATCCACTGGAAATCCACCCCTCTGATGGGATCAGGATAATCCAGTTTTTTGGGATCAAATTGATCCCAATCCTGTGTTGTCGGTTTGAACTACCCGTTTTGAAGATTTGATCCAGATTAAAGTTTGGATTGGATTTCCTGATCTGATCGGATATCAAAGTGATCCTAATCCTGTTTTTCGGTTTTGAACTCCCCAAAATCCAAATCTGATTTGATCAGATAGGGATTAAAAGTTTTGAACTCCTGGGCCCAGATGAGCAAAGGCTAATAAATCAAAACAGAGTGAGCCCATTCACCATCCTCTGTCCCAAGAGGAAATAGTTAATGCATGAAGCATCAGATTTATGTTCTTATTAATTTGGGCTATAAAGATGATTAAAGGGAGCTGAGAGGTTGTTGGCCTTGAGCCACTGAAGCCTTGAGCGATATAAGTAGCCTGCCTGCAGGTAAAGGACAGTGCTGCGTAGAAACCATAGACTGTATATATAAATGGACGTAGTGTCCGTGACGTCACCCATAGGATTCTGCAGAGTTGCCGTGAAGCCGGTGGAGTCGGCCACTAACGGCTCGACTGTGACGTCAGAGTCTAATCCCGCCTGCTCCAAATAAGGGCAAAGAGGCGGAGCCGAGGCGGGACCTGCTGCCTCCGAACTGGAAGTAAACAGAGCTAGCTCAGGCTAAGAAGCTAAACTAACATGAAATACATGCATACCAAGTTACTGCTAACAGTGTAGTTCCCCTATATAAACGTTACATTCATAATCAAATGAGACAATCTGCAAGAGAATTAGCTATATTTTGTTATTCTTAATGCTTGTCATTCACACGTTGAGAAAAGACAGACTCCACCGCCCGGACCTAACGGAGCCGCAGTGGGCTAGCTCCGGGCCACCACTGGGATAATCGGGTCCCCTATTAACATTTGCTCCCGTTTAGCATTATGGGCGTCATAGCCATAGACTATAAAAGTCTTACCCAAGGCTGAATCATAAACTAAAATGTATATGTATGCATAAAGGGTTACGTCCTTAGCTGGCTAATAAGTAACAAGCTAAGCTACCAAGCACACAAACACCTGCGAACGGGGTTAACATGTATAATATTATCATTTTAGACTTCTTGGAAGTTCTGTTAGTACATTCAAGCGCACAGCACGACATTTTAATTGTCTGGTATTTGTAACAATATTCCCTAAAAGGCACAATCACCACGAACACGGCTAAAGCTAAAGGGTCAAGTACAGTACTATGACTAACTAACGTTGTAGCCTCTATGGTTGTAGCCTAGCAGAGTGGACAAGTTGCTGTTAGCTGACAGTGAGGCATGTACGTGTCCATCAACGTGACCACGCCCTAATTTATGCAAACAACTTTAAGACCTAATATAAATAAAAGGGTCGTGTTAGAAAACAATTCACTCACAGATTCATAATCATGAAGGTGGAATCTAAATATATCGATAATAATATTTATTGCATCCATGGGTAGAAACATGTTTTTTTCTGCTGTAAAGTTGGGCATTTTAACATGGGGGTCTATGGAAATTGCTCCTTTCTGCAGCCAGTCCCTAGCGGCCCATGTATGAACTGCAGTGTGTGGCACTGTTTTGGCTTCCCGGCTGTTCGCCAGAGTTTGCTGCTTGATAGAAACACAGCAGTGATGTCCATTTTGAACCCCAGTAGGCCGCGGAGAACAGAATTTGTTAACAGAAACATTCTCACACCACTATTATTCAAGAGTTACATCTGTGAAAAACAGCCAGGATCCATTTCAAGTATCCATTTCTAAGATGTCCAAGGTTGAGTTAAAAACTATTTCACTATGAATTTGGGCTTCAATTGAAGTACTGGGGTAATGTTAGGGAGGTGTGTGGTGCAGTGGGCACAGGTTCAACCCCACTGCAGTCAGCATGTTGTTGTGTCCCTGGGCAAGACACTTCACCCCAAATTGCTCCTGTGGGGATTGTCCACAGTATTGAGTATGTTAGTCGCTTTGTTTAAAAGTGTCTAACAACAAGTAACATGTAATGTTATAGTGCAACACGTATCATTTCTGTGTAGTTCTGAATAAAAAACGTTGACAATTTCAAATGAAATGTGGCTAAGACTTTAAGAATACAACTGACATGTGTTCCCATGGTTGCAGTGAGACCTGTACATCCAAGGCTCTTGGGTGCCCTCCCCTGGAGAAATACAAATAGGAACATTATTGCAGAGCAGGTGGTTCACACTGTGGCCAGTAGGTGATGCTGTTGTCACATAAAAAGACTGCACTTACATAGGGAGAAAGGTGAAATAGGGGAAGTGAGAGAATGTAGGAGTAAAAACAATTTTGATTCAGTATCTGAAATGTACTGGCGTTGTGGCCTTGAAAACCCAATATAGTTGCAGCATGTAGACAACACC
Organism: Pseudochaenichthys georgianus; assembly: GCF_902827115.2. Taxonomy (NCBI): domain Eukaryota; kingdom Metazoa; phylum Chordata; class Actinopteri; order Perciformes; family Channichthyidae; genus Pseudochaenichthys; species Pseudochaenichthys georgianus. Next base: position 26,110,349 of record NC_047519.1, read on the forward strand.
AGTTGATGCAGTAGGTCAGTGAAGCTGATCATTTCCTCTACATTACAGAAAAATAAATTGAATTGCACCTGTTCTTTCAGAAAAGGAAATAAACCTCAGACAAAACAGATTGCTCCTATTTCGGATCACAAAGTGGTATCATTTCCTGTGCTATCTGCTGATGGAATGAGATTACATGAAGCTATTCTCAGAGACTTAACTCACAAGGATCACACATCCTGGACATTTATCTGGCCATAGGGAGACATCATCTAAGGTAGATGAGCCAATCCATCATTGATCTGAACATTTCCGCTCCCCAGTGCCCAGCTCCTACGATCAGCAACAAGTAGCTCAGGTGAAAAGCCTTTTGGGGATGGTCACTAGATTTATTTTTGCTTGTAAGGAAGATGTAGATCTTTTACGTATTCTAGCAATTCAAGTGTGTGAGCTTAAAACAAGAACCTAGCTAAACGTAAAATCATAAAGACATCAGACAAACATCTCAATAACAAGTTAAAACTTGTGTTTGAAATAATGTGAAATATGAAATGTGCTAAAGGAAGATAATCTAGGTCTATAAAATAACAACAGCTAACAATCACATTTCTTATGATATTGAAAAAATAAAATCATCATGTAGCAATAATCATAATAAACATCAAAAAGTGTTTCTATGTCCATGCACTACTTTTTTCCCTGACTAATGCACTGAAAATAGAGAGCACTGTAATAAAACCCCTGGTAATAAAGTTTGTCAGAACTGCTTACGTTGCTTGGGACCTGTAATGTGCTTAATGATTAGAAGAAAATGCTCTCCTGTTATTAAATATAAAGTACATGGACCAAATGTGACACTAATCCAAAAATAACAAGCCTGCATTTTCTTCTTCACTTCTCCAATTCAGCGTGATGACCCCACATAATTGGTTGACCTCACACATATTTCTCTTCCACAATGTATTGCGGACCGTCTTTCTTCAGCGTTCAATGTGTGCCACATGCCAACACCGCTACAACAAATCATTAAAGGAGGGCTTCAGGAGGAGTATTGAACAGTTTGTAGATGTTTGTGGGATTGAGCCATAACATCATATTCGTTGTATGACAATGAGAGTAATTTAGACTTGCTGTAAGGCCTCATGGACAGAAATTATTTTCTGCTTTGTAGGGAGACAAGCTCAAGATGGATCCTCCAACGTTTGATTGTCATTGTGCTCTACAGATTGGTCTCCATTTCCAGTGCACGTGATAGTCATACTGAAGACAGAACTTCTCCCGTCGAGTCCAGGAAAGGATCCTTTTTCTCAGATTTCTCCAGATCAATAGTGTGGATGGATCCCGGCTTGATGACAATGTCCTCTGTCTCCACCTCCCGGTATATTCCTGACGGGTCCTTCTGGAAGACCTGCTTCAGCCTCTTCTTCGTCTCAGGGTCAGGGCAGTACAGGTACTCATACAGGCCAGCAGCAAGTATGGCACCCAGTATGGGGCCCACCCAGTACACCTGCAATAACAAACACCTCAATTAGCCAGCTGTTAAATTTCTACCCATGGGAGATGATTTATTAAAATCTATAAAAAGCGGCACTGGTATCGTTATTAAAACTGCTTTCGATACGCTACAGATTTGGAAAAACAGGGTCAACCTGCATAAGAAGCAGGTAGATCAGTATCTGCAGCTTCCTGCATTTGCCTCCAAGAAAGGACACTTCTGAATATGATACCAGCCACGGTGACAGTTACTGCCAGTGTTAAGCCCAAGCACATCTCCTTACACACACGACACGCACACGACACGCACACGCACATGTACACACATACACGCACGCACACACACACACACACACACACACGCACGCACGCACGCACGCACGCACGCACGCACGCACGCACGCACGCACGCACGCACACACACACACACACACACACACACACACACACACACACACACACACACACACACACACACACACACACACACACACACACACACACACACACACACACACACGTCATTGACACCATGTTGTCTGCAAATAGCTCAGTGGAAATAATTGCCAGGATACAAAAATTCAGCGCTAATGCTATTTTACACCTCTTTCAGTGACATCTCATTATGTAGCTGGAGGATGAAAATGCTGTAAGTGTGTGAGATTTGTTGGCACTTTCTTCATTAGGTGAAGTCAAATATTAAAGGGCCATATGTTCAATTTTTTCCAGATTTTCTCTTTGCATTCGGTGATATAAGTGTAATACCATTCTTTGATTATATTTTTAGGTGACAGCTGTTTTCACTGCTCTGGCAATGGTGCTGGAAATGCGACCTTACCAGGTTTCAACATTGTTAGTCTACTGAAGAGCTCTCTCCAGGTCATCATCATTTTATATTCTCAATAATTTAAGAGTATTTGTTACATGTTACCATGACATAAAATTAGCAGTGAACTGATGTATTATACTTGAGTACTACATTGAATAAATGGCAAGCCGAACTTACGCAGACACTATCTGGGTACATTTCGCCATGCAAACTCCTGGACAAAATATAATCCTTTTAAGCAAGTATCTCTTACCCAGTGGTTCTCAAAGTTAAGAGTGACCAGTGCAGGCGCGAAAGATCGAGCAGGGTTCATGCTGGCTCCTGTAAAAGGGATCTAGAAGACATAACAGCATTGGTTTCAGTGCAATTGATCAAACATCATAACATAACATTATCAGATATTTTTTTAGGTATGATGCTGTGCTACTTTTACTTACAGAACATGCCTAATACTGCAAAAATATATCTAACACAGGACAGTATTCTGTATGTATGTATATATGTATTTTCTAAACAGACCCGGGGAGTAATCCGTAGAGCAGTGCAAGACATAACATCTATTTCCCTGTGCATTCATTTGCTCTGCAGGGTTCATGGAGCCCCCAGAGATTGGTTGCTATGCGATGGCAGCCTCCAATAAAGACGTGCACGTGGGTGTGAATCAGCGAGAAGCGTACAATATCACACAAAGAAGAAGAGATGCTTTGATGCGCCTGCTCTTTCTCAAGAAGCATCTTGCTCCAGCTTTCAGCACATGCTAAAGAGGCTTGCACTTGTAACTAGTCTTGTATTCTTTAAAGTGGTGTGATGAATTTGTTTTTCAGATGAATCTTTGAATCATTGTTCCAGGATTTGGAGCACAGGATGTGTCAGCTGATAGTAGATGTGGTTGCATAAAATGTCTAAGTTTGGTGTATTGTAGGTTTTAATATAATTGTAGGAATATACATTTTGGGTAAGTACTTCAGGGTTTCTATGTCATTTAGATGCTGGAGGTATACGAATGTTCGAACATAACAATAGGGTAAGAGGCCAAATATGAACTTCTATAACAATCACTGCAACAGTAGAAATATTCACCTTTCCTTCTAACCTCATTCAAGATTTCTTATCTGACTGACTGGAAGGTACTTACAGCAAATAAGTGACCGATAGCTACAGCAAAGCCAATGGAAAGGCTAGCAGAGCCTCCGAGGTCTGAGCGTTTAGGGTCACAGGTGGCGAACACAGTGAAGACCAGTTCGAATGTGATTAGGAGCTCCACAAGAAGAGCGTGTCCCAATGAGATGTTGGGGTTCACCTTGGAAACAGAACATTTCCCTCATGAACTTTAACTGTAAAGTTATACACACATAAATAGAAATGGTCAGGTTCTTACCGAGGTCACACCGAAGGACCCTCTGACAGCAGCAGGTGTGACTAGGTAGAGGATCGCAGCTCCTGTGACACCCCCGAGGCACTGAGCCAGCACATAGAATAACGCCTTGGCCAGGCTCAGCTTTCTAGTAACAACCATCGCTGCTGTGACCGCGGGGTTAATGTGTCCGCCACTTATATGACCAAAACATTGCACCATAGTGGCGATGCTCAGGCCAAAGCACAGGGAGATAAGGACTAGGTCTGCCGGGGGAGGCTTCTCCTCGCCTGCAGCCCAGTTAATGGTGGAGCCAAGACCGAGAAGGACGAAGATGAGAGTGGCCAGGTATTCTCCAGACACAGCCCTCCAGAAGTCCTTGGTCCAGATCCCTTTAAATGCCACCATTATGCTCTGACAGTTACACCAGGACAGGAACCTCCTGGCGAAAAGAATAATGAGCAAAATGATTAACCTACTTTTTGTATTCCTGGTTTGTGCATTTGGCTGGAAGTTTACTGAACCCTATCAGCATGGCTGCCTCTGGGCACAACATTTATAACTCCACTTGGGATATAAGCCAGTGACTTTCCATTACAAAATGCCATATAAAGCATTCTTTAAACATTATGTACAGGGGCAAATGATCGCACTTACAGTCAAAGCATACACTGTTTAATTGCTGTCAATCATTGAACCAGGATGGATGATATTGTACATTTACATTGTTCACTATCAAGGATAAGGAGAATGTCATTAGCATACATTTGTGCATCTGCTCGGTTAATGTACATTCAGATAATTGTTTAACACACAATGAAATATCAGCATACTTCCAAGGCAAAGAAGTTTGATATCTTTAGTCATTTGTTTTCCCAGGTCAAAAGGCTAAAACTCACCCAATGCAATTTGTTCTCACTCTCTCTGTCCTGTATGTGTGTGCTGTGTTCTCTGTCATAAGTCCTGGTGAGTTATTCCAGCAGCCGAGACATCTTTCCCTTGATCACATCTGAAAGTTGAAATGGCTGTGTGACCCTGTAGTACTTACAGAAAAGCAGCAGGCTCTGTGAGAGCAGGATTGGAGAAGAGAGCAGGTCTGTCAGATGAACATGATCCACACATTGTGCCCCGGGATTGAATCCAGCAGCTTTATTAAGTTCCTAGCAGGGCATCACCTCACGGGAATTAAACAGCCTGCACAGGGGGAGGAGCCATAAGATCTGCTTGCTGTGCAAACAGTTTCACCGTTGCACAAAGTGAGATAGTAACTCAGCCAGCCTCAGCATCATATCAGAGCTTCGATAACATGCTGGAGCATGCACAATATTGTTTACAAAACCACTGCACAACTCCACATTAAATTATTATGCGGTCATTTAATAGACTTGTTAACTATCTTATCTTATATTATATTACTTACCCCATTCAAAAAGTAGATATTATAGAAGATGCAACATAGGCTACCTTGTGTTAGTATCAGCGGAAATCTCAGCAACTATTCAAGTACAATTATTAACTGTATGATGTTATGCTACTTTAAATGTATACCTCCATTCCAGTAGAAACATATTTTTAATTCATTTCATTTATCATTTTTAGATATATTTACTGTACAAACACATATAACCACAACATATCATCATTACAAATGATGAGGCATTGGAATAAAGTAGTACACAACATAGTATTTGACTTGTGACTTGTTATGGTGCATCCTGTCAGAGCCATCGTTGTTAGCTTCAATAATCAGAGTTAGCATGCACTAACATTTTTAAATGCAATCATGCCAGATCCCAATCTTAAATAAACTGGATGCAATGTGTCATGTAAACACTCTTTGCAAATAAAACATCTATGCTCATTCTGGCTTTTACTGGAGAATCTTAAACTATAAAATCATTAAGTGAAATATTTATCATCAATCGTCAATTTAATTGTCAGTCAGAGAGAAAGATTCTATGGCCAAAATCGATCAGCTTTGCTCTGTTTAGAGATGCTTGAGGTACTGAGGGAATACTTTTAAATGTAAAGCCAGTGACCCATGCAGCACATGCACGAAGAAACACAATGCATATTTACTTTGTGTGACCAAACCTAATGATGCATTCAATGACATCTGTAAGTGACCTTGCTCTGAAGGAACAGTCCCTGGAGTTTTCATGCAGTAATTTGTTTCATGAGTTAATATTTGCCTTAAAAATCCTTCATGCGCCTTTAGGCCAACACAAAGCCAACACGAGCTATGTTCACCAACAAAACACAAGAAGTTCAAGAGGAAAGTGAAGGTGAATTTGATATAATAAAAGGTGTGTTGGAAAAATAACATCTTAAGCAAAATGCATTAAATGGGGTTTTCTTTTTGGAAATAATTGAATAGATTGAACATAAACTTCTTTATATTCCTTATTTTTAAGTCTTTTTTTCTTATCTGTCTTAACCATTGACGTGAATAAAATACAAATATTGCCCTACATGTGAGCAAAAGATAACATAGACATAAACACACGGACACACACACACATAGCAAACGTTTAACATGTGTAGAATCGGACATTTATTGAACATACTGTACATAAATGAATGATTTGTTGTGCTGCTAGTACTTAACCTTTGCTCTGAATACTTCACCTGCTCTCCTAGAGATGGCCATGTGGGTGGTAGACGTAAACCTCTAGAATGTCAACACGTAGAGGGGCTGTGAGGATATCATGAGTGCATACTGCAAACAACTGTGCATCACTATTAGAGTGACATGATCCTCCCTGTCGTAGGAGTCATCATTTCTTATGGAGATATATCGTCGTCACTTGCCAGTCTTCACCAATGCCAACTTGTATCCTCTTGCACATCCAGCAAAAGCAAGAGCAAAGGGTGGCACAGTTTTCATGTTAAGAGAATCTTATATTCTAACATCCGCAGCTTAAGGTTGGGGAAATATGAAGTTTTACTTTATAAAAATTAGGTATTCGAGGTCAAAAGTTCTCTTCCAATGTCAGTGCGCTTTGAATTTCAATTAAAAAAGCAAACAATAAGTCAACAGCATGGATAAGAGAGCAAGCAGTAGCACCTTATACTCACCATGCAATTAGATACAACATGCACCATATGCATAATATCAGAATTATGCATGAGATCTGGTTTTATTTACAATGGTAAATATGGCCACTAGGCTTGCTCATTTTACATTGAAATTTAAATATGCACACTATACAAACATGCATATGAATGAACCACATTAGTAATTATAAAACAGTTTCTCAGTATCGTACAGAGTTCTTTTCCTTTATCCTGTTTCGATAGCTCCTCCAGGCGTCACACACATCAGAGGAGTCACTTCTTTACTAATTAAAAGCTTGCCTTAATTCTACAGACTTGCATGCATTTAAATTACACTTGAGTCAATTAGTGTTTGTTGATACAGTGTGATATCTGTTTGATCAGAGAGCTGTCCTCCAGATAAGGTTACGTTGTTTTAAGTTATTTGTTAAAGCGCAATTCTTAATTTTGGTAAGAGCGATCTGTAGCATTCGAATTCTGTGTTACAACCAAGTGAGTTGAGAACAACATAAATGTGCTACTGATCAACCAGAGTGCTTGTTCTTATCACTCAAATATGTAAAGAAGCTATCATACAATTGAATCATGTGCATACATTCTAACATAACAAATTATGAAACAGGTCAAATCAGTGTAATTCAAAACATATATTTTTTTAAATAAATAATTCAGACTGCCACCGTGGGGATTTACCAAAGGCAGCATAAGCAGAGTGTCTCTGGTAGAAACATGTTTTCCTTGCTGAGTTAATAGCGCCATGCTTCGTTAGACACAAGCTATCGCCTTTGTTAGCTCAGCACTGTGCAACGTTTTCGACATGCCAGAGTGAAGAGAGCCAAATCAGGGACCTCCTCTTGAAAGACAGGACATGTTAAAGGTTTGATTCTTATTGAAGTAAATGAACCAAAGGGGAATCTGCCCCCATGCTCGTTTAACCTTTGACACAGAGAGAAAAACATGCTGTTAACTGTAAGATCTGGTAATCCTGCAATCATGCAAGAGGATGGCACAGTTAGCATGTGCACGCATCCAGCACACATGCAACCAGAATAGTTTACCAGGGATAGTGAAGATGATTTATTCTTACAAGGCACATGGAGAAAATGTCCAGTGATTAAACTTCTCTGTACAGTTAACGGCTGCATCTTCTCTCACTTCCTCTTGATTATGTAAAATAGATATAGCTGCAAAGAAAATCAAATAGATGCAGAGCCATTGGACTGCATGGGATTATGATACACGCACATACAATGTACTCGAAAGCAGTGGTTCTCAACTGGTCAGGCCTCGGGACCCACTTTTTTCCTTGTCAATAAATCGCAACCCACAATTTTGAACCGCTCAACTCTATTCAACAAAAAATCAGCATACAATTGTAATTAAAGTGAAGTACAGGGCATATATCCTTATATCCCTTCACAGAACTAAAGTATGCTTTTAAAGAAAGTTTAATCTGATGATGGTCATTACGTTTCTAGAATCAAAGTTGAACTGTATGACAAAAAAAGGCACACTTGACTTTTATTCAATAAAAAGGCAGACTTGGAGACAATCCTGCAAATTCACCACAAGTGAAAACGTGTCATGCTGAAAACCCAACCCCAGCAGGGGGTCTGGGGGGCAGACCCCTTCAGGACATTTTTTGAAATGCTAACATAATAAACTATGCATTCTGGTACACTCTGAGAAGAAAATAACTAAATCTATTACTACCCGACATATTCAATAATATTTGATGCCATTGTTTGTGTTTCACTTCGTTCTGACAGCTTGCTGCTCCACACAGAGGGAAGAGTAAAGAGGAGATAGTCTGTGTGAATGACTTTCAATTGTGGGTAAGGGTAGATAGCCCCCATTGTTCTGTGGCCTGTCAATCATCAAACTGGGGGTCATATTTCATTACGTGTTCATTTTTATCTGAAGTTGTACTCATGGATGTATAAAGAGTAGTTCTACCTCAAAGTTATTCTCCGTGGGGACTTCCGGCCACAATCTTGATTCTGATTGGCCAGAAGACTCAAAAAACATCAGCAAATATGTTTTATTGAGAAGATTATCACTACGTGACAGAAGTTTTCAAAACCGTTGATGTTCTCCGGCATTTCCATCCAACGCCTACTGCATGCGCAGCGTTTAAAAAATGTAAATAAAGATCAGTAAAGGAACGGACAGCAACAAAAACATGCTCTTGTAATGTTTATAGTCAAAGTGTGTGTGTGCCGCACAGTTATTTGTATCTGCTCCAACATTAAATGGGTTCTTCCTCAGCCAACTCTTTAACCAGGTTTTATATAATGTAAATTGAGCCAGTGATTTTCCCATGAACGTGCCAATAAAACAAACAAACAATAAATGTATAGATGTATTTGAACCTCCACCATGGAGCTCATGTTTTTAGTTTCTTTGTTGATCTCATCAAGGAAAGTCAGGGGATTATTACTTAGTTCAACCAGGATCTTACAGTGTCATATTGTAGGCCAAAAGTAATTCCGGTGGATTTTCTGAAAAGCTGAGATGCCTTTTGTGAACTTTTGTGTTAGTGGGATTGACTCACTGCAACATATAATCAATGTAGTCTTAAAAAAAGAGTTGGCTGGCAAGGCTCTGCTCACTCTTATTGTCAGTTTATACACTTCACACTGCAAGCACCACTGCACTCGGTTGCTGCTCCTGTAGTATTTAATCAGCCTCACCTCTAGGCCAAGACTTTTAAGTTTTACTGCAGGGAAATACTTTGTTATAGTCCTTCCCAATCTCCCTGTGTGCAGCCTCGAGTGAACGCTGCAGGGTGTGATGACACAGGGCCTAAATGCTAAACATTAACTGCTTATACTCAGTTTGCACATATCAATAAAACTTTTCCCTGTGAGTCCACCGACGAAAATGTAATTAGTTCCTGTAGCTGGCCATCTGAAACGATCCTATGCTCCATAAACACACACGTACACTTTCTCTTTCCTGCACTCTCCCTTTCTCTCTCTGTTTCTCCCTGTCCGTCTCTCAGAAGCATTCAAAAGACCTTGATATTAGTGCTTTTGGACAAAAACAACTTGACAAGATCCCAATGTTTTCTGCTGTGGGGAGAGGGCACATTCCATGCAAGCTTCATTACTCCTATTCAATCACCCGAGAGGATATCGATGTTCTACTTGAGCTAACTTGAGCAAAAGGCATCATTGCTGTGGAACGAATATAGAGCTAAAAAAAACAACAATATGTTTTTTGAATTCAAGTAACTTTTCATCCTTTTTTTTCAAGACTTTTAGTCATTTTTATAAAAGAACATAACATTTACCTTAACATATCATACCTAAATGGGGAAAATTCATTCACAGTGTGTTCAGCTCACTAATTAAAATAAATACTATGACTATATTTGAGCCGTCAGTGTGTTATGGCAGCTTCTATGAGTGAGGGTAGCCTACTTTGCCTTCACCCATCTTACCACAGAGCCAGGGAGTCCCCCCCTAGTGGAGAATGCTGGTCCTAAATCATCCTGCCATTCAGTGCCACTTCATTCTCAGTAGATGAAGAACAGTGTGACCATTGTGCCCCGTGATTGGGGCGGCCATCATAGGTTTGGAAAGGCTCAACGTCATTTACAAAGCATTAACATGCCTAGTGTTTGTACAGAGACATAACCATTGATGGCCAAGGGGGGGTTTGCCTGTAATCCCACACAGAACAGATAACTATTGTCCTGCATTGTTGTTTTCTGGTCGTCCCCATGTTCGCGACATGCAGGGCAGGAAATGTTAATAAACCATTACAGAAAATGTCCCTACTAGAAGTGCAAAATGCGCACCATGAAGGCACAGAAAATCTATTTTCATTTAAAGAGACACACATTATTTTCAGGTATATTCTCCTTATAGATCACCTTGCTTGGATAACACTCCACTCATTCCATGTGACGGTGCCTCATGTCATGAGGGGCTTTTACGAGAAAATCGCATCTTCGTCATAAGTCATCACCTGCTGGGGATTTAGTTTAAAGACCTCTCTCTTTCGCTCTTGCTCTGTCTCGCTCATTCATTTTGACTTCAAAGAGATTTAGTGGCTTGATAAGATTTACCATTGCTAATACTGGAGTATGTGGATACTGTCTGAAAGCCTAGGAAACTACAGTATCCACTTATTTCTGGAGCTTTAGTGCTCACAATGTATGTGAGCATTCCGACTACAAATAGAGAAGACAGCAGCATTTCGGTGTGATTACTCGGCTGGAAAACAACGAACAAGAAACTAGACTCTCTAACAATCACAGTTTTCTCCATAGTTGCACATTTTACAAGATAGTACAAACATGCACAGTGGCATTGTGAGTTTGTCATACCCTGTCAACAGAATTTAATTGCAGGGCCGCTTGGACACTTCTATTCCTGGACAAACCCTTCTTGCCAAGCTTGTCCTGTTCTCTCAAGATCAGTTTGTTATACCGCCCAGTGAGCAAAGATCATAAATATCTTGCTTTCACAGCAACTAAGCACTGCTGAGTGATTTTGTCTACATCTTTCCCTTTTTGATTTCCGCAAAGGGCAGGCGCATTAGAGGGGAACAAATTGTTCTCTGTTGTGGGAGGGCTGGTGTGAGTCAACATTGATACTGTAGTTTCCCAGGCTTTCAGACAGTATCCACATATTGCTCATAGCCTCATACTGTAGACAGTATCATATCAACTTCGGAGCCTCTTGTTACATTCAAGGAATTTGAGGTTCTAACTTTCCAGTTTGACACTTTTTGTGATTGATGTTTATTTCTAAATGAGTACATGTCACAACTGGAGACTGTAAGTCCATGTTTTTTCTCGGTAACAAATACCAATTTGCAGCAAAAGATTGTGTTGGGAGGGACTATTTTCTTTACATTTCTATAATAAACGGTGGTGGTGGGAGGTGTATAGAGATCCTTGTACTTAATCAAAAGGACCACACTGAAAATGAACTCCAATACAGGAAAGAGTTCTGCTATCTATCAGTAATGGTGTAGGAAAGGCAGCAAAGTTCTGCAACATACATTTGGAATCATCTAAAATCTTTATATATGTTTTTAAATATTGAAGAGTTTCACCTCTTTGAGCCTTTTGTTGTTGTTTTCAGCTAGCTTTATCATTATTCTGCTCCTTCATGTGCATGTGAATGTTTCTCCTTTTGTCCTTGTGTTAAAATTCTAAATTAAAAGTTTGCAACAACTTGTTCTCTTTGAGAGCGTTGACTAATTAAAAGGCTTTCTGCCGGTTAAGGCCAACTAAGGACAGAGCCAATGAATGAACAGGGCTACACAGTCTCTCAGCCTTTATTGAAAAACAGCCTTGAGGCCTTGTGCATTTTGAAATCCATCATGAAGCACAAGCAAAATAAAAAGTATACCTTTGTTGTTGTTGTTGTTGTTGTTTCGTGAACTGTCAGGTTTTAAATGATGCATAATGGTAAAATGGGGGTTGAGATTAGGTAAAAAACATGAAAAACATGTCTATGCCTGCTCAGGGTCCTTGTTCTTCTTCTTTCTCTCCTCTGCCTCTAAAAAACAGCATTGCTGGATTCACATTGATATTCATCATGTGGTTCACAATTTGTAGGTGTGATGATTACACCATTTATTGTAAAGCATTATGAGACTGCTAACACTCTCCCTTATATTGACCTTGTGTTTCAAAGCTCAGCTTATAAATGACTTTCCTTACAGACATGACAAAAACAATAAGATTTGCCTTTGTAATGTCTTGGTTCTCGATATGCATAGCGCTAAAACTTTGAATTCAACATCACTATGGTTGCTTGCCTTTCCTTTAAACCAAGAACCCAAACATAGTACCACATGGAGTTGTTGTGTGGCTTTTGTACTACACTTTTGTCACATGCAGATGGGATTGTATGCTATCTGCCTCCACCAGAAAGACCTCAAAGCTGCTGATCAAAACTTCAAACTTAAACACATTTTAACAGATTTTGTAGTTCAATGGCTGGATGTTCTTACTCGTGTTCCGATGCTATACTTGTCAAGCATGGCTTAAGAAAAACCATAGTGTACACAATCTCCTAAAACACTTGTGTATGTGTCATTTTGACACATGTAGACAGAATGAACACAGTCTCTCTCATTACCAAGCCTTGGTGGAGACAAGCTGTCAGGTTGAAACCCACAGGAGCCTACTGCAGATGCTGCAAACCATCAGCCTCAACTCTCAAAGTGCAGGAAATGGGATGTCTGCCAGCATCAGCATTAGAGGGAAAAATATTTACAGGGAAAGCATTCAAACTGAATTTTTGATTATAAGCCAACTCTTCAGTTTTCAATCTCTCACTGCTGCCAGTGGAGTGATTTAACCACCTCACTAATTGTGCTTAACTCAAAACGAGATTTCTAGATGTCTCAATAGCACAATCATCAATGTGGATCGCGACTGTTCAATGTGGGAAAACACAAGATTGGTGTGATACACTTATTGTAGAAAATAACGAGAGAGAGCAGGAGGGATAGAGGGAAAGAGAGAGAGAAATCCACCAAGGTGTCCACTGACAACGCCTGTATTGACCATTATGCTCAATATGTTGGCCATTATTATGAGTTAGAGCTTTCCTTGCTGTATTGATCGAGTTGTCAAGATGCTCTTGTTTAGTCCAAGGCCATCCAATTATACTCAAATCCCTGTGAATAATGTTGAAATGTGACAATACAGAAACAAGAGTATAATGTTTACTCAGAAGCATTAATCACAATAAATCAACCCAAAAACATCCACACCTTTCATGACAGCTGAGTAGATATAAACAACATTACTATACTAATACTCATGCCATAGGTTTTTATACCACCAGTGTAGTGTAGTGCCGAGAGATAGGAGTCAGAGGCGGTGCAAGGAAGGTGCAAAAGGGTACTTTATTGGGGAGCAACTAATGTCATGTTATCCGGTTGCAGTCCGGGAAGAAGAGAGTGAAGTCAGGAGGGCACACACCATATATAGAAAACACATAACATGTCCGTGTGGGAACAATACTCCCAACTGTAGTTCCATGTATGAATTATGTCACCAGTGTATTAATAGGTGGTCACCACAACATGCATTGTTTTATTGATAGTTTTCTTCTATTTTAACCCAGATCTTAAACTCTTACTAGGCTATATTCTCCATCGAGAATGAATGAGAGTAGAGAAGTTGAGGCTGGAGCCTATTGAAGAGGACTTTGAAGTGCACAAGACTAGCACCCACTAATGGTGAGTCCACAAACTAATAATGCGGCTATGCTCTGGGCCTAAATCTGTGCATCGAACCATCAGCCTCAACTTTCGAAGTGCAATTTTCTCTCTGCTGTTGTATCATATGTTTGTTTCCGGCTGCAGCTGATGTGGACTTTATTGTGTTTTTACTCCAGTGTTGTTTGAATTGGTGATGATTTATGTTGGAGTTGATTTAATACAAAGTGGCTATTTAATATGCTTGTTGCAGCCACTGTGTTGACAGTAGCCTTTTATTTCAATGGTGGTCAGCTTAATTATTGTCTGAGATGTATTGTCTTGGCTGGCTGTATATTCGTAATTGATAATCAGTTGCATTATTGGTTGAGACATTGGGGATTGGTAGAATGATGCTGTTTTACTTTACTGTTTAACTATTTGTTACTTTTGTCTAAGAAGCTACATTTTGACACAAATAGCTCTCTTTTCAAAACAGTACCATTACATACTTACTCAGCAAGTGTGGCTCAAAGTTGGTGGTGAAATGGCCGCTCCGCCACCATCAGTGAATTAATTTGTGTAATTGAGAAATGAAATATAAAGTGCTATATCCATTATTATAGAAATGTATAGTATAAATGCAGTATTCTTGCTATTTACTTAAGAATAATATTCTAGTACACGTTCTATCTCTGCTCATAAGGTGCAATACATCTATAAGGGCATCAGAGTTTAAAGGGAATACAATGACGTGTTTAAACCAGTGTTGCGAGGTAGCACTGCGTCAAAGCCCCAAACCCTCTCATTATTCATCTGTGACACACAAGCTCTCAAATTACCAAGGCCAGCTGATAGAGGAAATGCCACACACCCTTTAGTGTCATCCACACTCTCTGCTCCATCCTGCTGTGCTGGTCACTGGAGTAAATGGAACCCCTTAAAAAAACATCACCTTCTTGTTTCAGAGCAGAATCACAAAACTTTCAATGGATTCTGGTTATGTCTTGTATGATGATGGGTCTTCCAAAATGGCAAATCCTGTATGGCGCTGCAATAAAAACGAGGAAAACCAAAGTACTTATTACACAGAACAGGGACCTTTCAAACTGATTGGATAGATCACAATCAGCCGAGGCTGCAGGACAATAAATAAGGCCATACACCTTAGACAATGTGTTTACAGAGATAGATACTTTTGTCTGCCTTTTGTTTTAAAGGTTCTTCCCCTTCTTTTATTTCACTTTAATAACGGTTTCCATAGCAAGACAGGAATAGAGCACATTTTTACAATTAACTTTTCTGGTAGCTTCTGTTCCTAGCAATTCATTGAACATGTCATATTTAATAGGCCCTATGCTTTGGGTTTCCTTTTCCTATAGTGTGTTATATTGGTTGTTCAGCATGTATATCCCAAAGCTCCCTCCAGAGGGAGTCCTTTGTTTACTTCCGTAACATAATTCATATTACATT
Organism: Pseudochaenichthys georgianus; assembly: GCF_902827115.2. Classification (NCBI taxonomy): domain Eukaryota; kingdom Metazoa; phylum Chordata; class Actinopteri; order Perciformes; family Channichthyidae; genus Pseudochaenichthys; species Pseudochaenichthys georgianus. Next base: position 26,125,708 of record NC_047519.1, read on the forward strand.
ATTAATTATATTATACAATATTCATAATAAAACATCACTATGTTACACTTGCGCTTCTATTGGCTAGCACTCGAACACATTGTATGTGATATTCTAAGGGGTGGGACATGGCTAAGCGGGTGACAAATCACAACAGAGCCGGCCAGCTAACCAATCAGAGCAGACTGGGCTCTCGTTTCAGACACAGGGTAAAAAGAGGTGCTGCAGCACAGGCAGTGTGATACATATAAAGACCTTTTTGAACATTTAAACATGAACATGTCACAGTAAAGGCACAAATTACAAATATCAACCTGAAAATTAGCATTATAAGTCCTTTTTAATATTTCAAGTTACTCTAGATCGTATTCATGAATGCAGCCCTATAGAGGCTTGATATACTTAAACAACTAATATGATCTGGGGGAGAGCCATTCTTTAGCCTCGGTACCAAGCACGTACTTTCCTTTGCACTCTACGCCCCTGTGCACTCGTAGACTCTCACTTGCCAGCACTCCGCTGGTAACATTTTATTCCAATTCATTTTCTAAAAATAGACTGACATTGGAGTCGGGCCCACCAAAATGAAACATCTATTTCTTGCTTAATTCATCTATCACCTTGCTGACAGTAGGCCTATATTTAAGCTGCATGGTGGTCTAAAATACAGACGAAGGCTTTGCATGAACTGCCCACAGGGCAACAGATGTCCTGAGCTCCAGCCTATCAAGCTAATCATTAAACAACAGGAACCCCAAAGGCAAACTAACTACAAAGACAAAGAAAATTGATCACACCACATCTGTTGGTTAATTGGGAATTCAACAGATTTTACACAGATAATGTTGATCAATTTACTCATCATGGGTTGTACTGCTCCATCTGTGAAAACAGTAATACAATGCCTTCTGTGGGATATTTAAAAAGTCTGAGAAAACAACTCTGATGATGTTATCTGATGTATCATAAAATCTGAGAAATAGCCTGTGTGCCTATGTAGCATTAATGAAAGTGTGGATCCGATGTCTGTAGAACTTCACCCATACCAGGGACTTAAAATGAGGAATAACTCAGCCTCTGCAAATCAATTTTGATCATTTGTTTGTCTTGTATTCAAGAAACAAAAATTGTAAACAGTTGCAAAAGGAAATAAGAATCAGTCTCTCAGCATAATTATTATTTATTCATATTTTAACACTTGGCATATAGGAGACTGGAGACACATGCTCTGCAGTATGTGTGAGTGCATAGATTCTCACTTTATCTTATTTCTAAAGAATTACCAATTGATGTATTCCATGGAGTATGGAGGGTTTCTTTGTGCATGCATTATTAATGTTTACAGTATAGATCTATAGCCGCAGGTTCGGAAACATCAGCTACACTTGTAGAAAAATACAGTCGGAATCGAGTATCATTGTTTGAATCACTTGACTTAAAACCTTTATCCTCTGGTGCAGCAAAATTGTTCTCCACTGCCTCGGTTTATCCAGTTCTTTAGCATCTTTTTCTCTACATCTATTAATCTCCTTTCCTTCAGTGTCTCTCTCAGATTTCCTTTCTGGTCCCATGTTCTATTGTTTGCCTGGATTATAACGTGTCAATAAAAAAACCTCCTAAAATGTCAATAATGTTGGATTAAAATGTCCATCATCATGACAGATATTTACAGTATGTATAAATACCTTGGCGTAGGCTGTAAAATGTTTTGTATTTTATGAAAAGAGTGTGGTGAAAAATCCAAAATACACTGTCAATATAAATGGAATAACAGTCAACTATATTCAAATAAGTATTTAATATTTCATAATCAGTAAGTCTCAAACAAGTTATGTGTTGTCCTTTACATACAGTATATGAGCATTTTCCCCATTTGTGCTACAACAAGCCTGAAGAATAGATTGTTAACATGATGCAGATGCTGTGTGAAGCCTCAGGATGGCGCCAGTGTGCTTTGAAACACCAAGAGCCCCGCCACCTACAGATTCCACACAGACCCACACAGCTTTACACACTGAGTGACAACTCCAGTGGCATTATATAATATTAACTTAATGTGTATGTGCTGTCACAGTACAAGCTCCCTGCCTGCTTTCTAAAGCTATTCATATTTGTATCACTCTTTTCCCTCCATTACCAGGATGATAGCTTTGCAGTTGTACCAATTATATCTCGCCCTGTGATACTTCAGATAGTCATTGTCTGTACACAAGTGCATTTCAATGTGTAAAATAAGGACTTGAGAGTGATAATAGTTGAGCAAACTTTAAAAGCTTCAAAGACGTAACTCTTAACCCCACTTTACATTCACCTCCAGTGTAGCTTTAAAAAGTGAGGTCGATGTTAATCTAACAAGCTGTTGGTTTGAGGCATTGTTAGGTAGCTAACTGGGACACATACAAATGTAATTAAGCAACCATTTCCTTATTCAAGGCCACCACTATTTGATGTTTGGTGAATTATGCTTTTCCGTTTCTTGCTGAGAGTTGGAAAAAACAACAAAATCTCACCACGAATGTGAAGCTACAGTTGGTCCACTTACCCTGGAAACAAGGGAAAACAACACCATTTCCTATGTATTAGGGTACAAAAACAAATCAAAATGTTATCAAAATGGCAAAATGGAGTACTACAATATCCTAATGCAGGAGGTGCAATATTTGTCAAAGCTAAATATATATAATATATTTTTATGGATTACTTCAACAGAAAAACAAACAATTGCCATTTATTTTGAGAGTCAATTAATGATTAAATGATACTAAGTCCCAATCATGAGCCTTACTATACGATTGAATCACCTTTTATAACCTTCAATATAGACCGTTAGCAAAAAGGATGCTACCTATTTAACATGGCTCCTTTATGCCTGAGAACTGCATAATTGGTATCCTTAAGTGAATATTTTAGAGAGCATGCAAAGGAGGAATATTTCCCTGTGGTGACATATATTTGACGCAGAACAAAAATGACATTTTCTTCCCCACATGGTTCAACTGCCAAGTATGAAGCGCAGAAATAACTTTTCTCGCTGAGACGGCTCTCTCAGCATAGATCCTAACACAAAGGTCTTCACACTGTTTTTTATACAGCATCGACACATATATACCGAGGCTACTCACACTGTGTGTATTCACGGTTAAAAGCCAAAATATCCTCCAGCATGGAGACGTGCATCTGTGCCAGTTTTATTTCAGCAAATTTCAATACTCTCCAGCAGCAAGACTTCCCAATGAACTTTACAGGGTATTGATATTTTGTTGGGGATATTTGTGAACACAGGATGCGTGCTGCTGAGATGGGGTAGATTGGGTTGTGATTTTGAAATGGTGGAACTGTAAGAGTGGTCTGCTTTTGAAAGTAGGTGCAAGGTAGTTGTGTTTGTAGAAAGGGGGACTGAGGGATCGCTCCCTGGTGTAAGTAGATGTGACAGCTCCTCACCCAGGAGAGCACTTGTACTGAGCACACACTGGAGGCCAGCAGGGCCACCTGTCACACAGATCTGTGACTAAAGAACTCTATTAGCGAACAAGCACCCTGGGGTAACACACACACACACACACACACACACACACACACACACACACACACACACACACACACACACACACACACACACACACACACACACACACACACACACACACACACACACACACACACACACACACACACACACACACACACACACACACACACACACACACACACACACACACACACACACACACACACACACACACACACACACACACACACACACATGCACGCACACAATCAATACGGAAATGATTGAAAGGAGCTATAAATGTAGAGTGATTAAGAATACAGTAAATATGGCGAAGGATAAGACAAGAAAAAGATTGACGGTCCCATTCAATATTAATGCTCATTTTTAATGATCCCATTCTCCAGATTATGTCCTCTTTGTCACTATGGCCTGCAATATCATTGCTCAAAAAAGAACGTTTTCACTTTGCATGATTTAAAGTACATGGAGGGTGTGAATGCCGATTAAATTACATTTTCTTCTCAGGACACGGTAGGTGGTGTATGACCATGTGTTACTCTGCACACACTCAACTCAGTGGATGGCAATTATCAAGATGGATTTGCACTAAACCATGTGTACTGCAATGAATGCCCTGTATATTTGAAAGATAAGTGAGGCTTAGTGTTGAAATAAAAATGATTTATATTTCAAATGAGCATCAAGGCACACAGCAGGCTTGATTTGGCCTTTGTGCTCACATGCATGCAACTATTCCCTTTCCTTTTCATTGTCTGAAATAATTACATGTCAAAAAATGTTTACAGATAATATAGGTTACTTAATGTGGAGAGATACCCTTCTGGAATAGAATAGCCAGAGGAATCTTCCACGCTGTCACTCTGTTGCGTTCAGAAAAAATAATCATTTGACACTGCCGCATCCTCTGAAAAAAAAACACGACAAGTTAGGCTTTCAGGGCTGTTTTGCCTTGTTCTTGTCCATGAAGCCTTTTAATTTTTCCACTTCTTGCTTTCTCCCTTTCGGAGGCACTATTGGTGATGTTTGATTTTTTGAAATGGCTGCTGGAATAATATCCATGAAATCAGGGATGATCCTTGCTGTCTCTCAAACCACTACCTCCCCCACTACCTCCCCCATTACCTCCCAATTGCAGGCTCTCACGTGACGCTGTCTAGCTGATCCTTGGAGAGAAATTCATTGGAACAGGTGGAGCTGTGGACCATATCCCATTAGTGAGCCTGCCAAAGGCCAGTCCCTGTAGGAGTAAACCCTCCTCTTCATGCACCATAGGCACAAGCTACTGTATATAGACTTCAATTTATGGGCTAAAACCTGCTTCTCAGGCAAAAATAGGGAGGGAATGATGAGCATATAGATCACATAATTCATTACCTTTTAATAAATCTGTGAAATACATGATATAAAACCCTTATTCTGTGAGAAATGTACTTAGCCTGGAAACATTCAGAGAGTAGTCATTTGCAATGAAAGTCACTGGCTGAAAATGTACTGTCGGCTTCTTGATGTGTGTATTGGGGAATGCATGTGAAGGGCGGACATGGCTCTGACTTTGGCTTTGACTGGCTCGGCTGTTAGCCTCTGGCTTCATGACTCTTCCCACATGGCGCACATTATTGCAACACTCTCCATCCTATACATAGTGCATGCAGTAATGTCAAAACAAATGACAGTAGTTGAAGGCAGTGATCTGTTTTCTATTTACTTTTCTTATGTTAGCAGAAAATGAAACCGACACTTCGCACTATAACAAATAAAGATACTACAATTCAATTATAAGGATAACATGTGTGCATTTGATGAGATGTGACCTCTATAATGAACTTGCTTTGCTCAAATGAGTAAATAAAAGCGACATTTTTGTGTAAAGACTACAATTTAATTCACACTACAACATGTAACAGGGCAATTCATAAGCAAATGTCGTGTTTATCTTGAGTGCATTTATTAAAGTAACTTTTATTCTATGTGAATTAAATCCATAAACTCTAATTAATTGCATTTTACTAAGCATGTTACTTAAAAAATAAAATGCACATGTGACCAACCTTCTAATGTTAAATAGTCTATACAAATTAGATATATGTTACGAGTTGCAGTCACTTTTTTGGCTTCTCTTTTCTACGAATAGAGGTGAAAGATAAACAAAACACTCTAATGGGTATTTTGAGAATGCGGTAGATATTTTGTTGTTGAAGTGGAGAGCAAAAAGAGCCAGGGCCGGCTAATGTTCACTGTGGAAATAAAAGCACAAAATAACACAGCACACGAGCTGCACCTTAGTGAGACAGTTGAGTTTAAAACATTTTTGCAATACAAAACTATTTGTATACACCTGATTGTACAACAGCTGACTCCATACACTATGACCTGCGTTCATTGTCTGTGCATCTATTATGATTGTTAAATGTTGAAGCAAAAAGTGACTGAAATAAGCTTTATCCTCAGTGGTTCTGATAGCAATTCCTGACTTTAACCGGTGCACTGTCAGTGCAGTACATGGTAACATCACATTGTAATTCACCTGTAAATATCTAGACACCAAGTTCACACCGGGCATTGTTTAAAATATGGCTGTGCTGTAGAGGGCTGGAGTATTTTAAGTGTGATGTTTGCCCTTCTGCTGTTTGGCTGTAGTAGCATCTAGTACCTAAACTCACTCTTTCCCAAGGTGATTTGACAACTTGCAGAGAGAGACAGTGGAGTGAGTCGAGAGGCGAAAGGATCACAGATAAAGCAAACAGACGGGTTGCCATGGCACACAATGGTTTGAGTAGAGGATCCTTTCTCTTCAGGAAAAACAATATCTGAGAACTGCAGCACATTCTGTCCTTCTGTTGGGTTTTACACGACACACTGATGTTGTTTCTTTTGGGTTTGCTAAGTATCCTGACCCTCTTTTGTCAGTGTTCTACTGGCTGGAATTGGATGCTGCTGAAAGGCAATGAAAAATGTATCCAAGTTAGACTCTCTGGGTCTCATGCTGAGCTGGAAAGACGATTGAAGAATTAGCAGTATAATTATCCTCATCAAGGGAAGAGCCTGCTCTGTATTTATATTCCAAAAAGCAGTCTCACTAAGCAGCCACCAATAATCTTTCTTTTCCCTTGATGTTGTCTTCTTCTGTCTTTAAACTCAACATCTAAAAGGAGAGCTACTTTCATCTTAAGTATCCAGTTTGAGTTTTCCACCTACACATTGGAGTTTATGATTTTGTAATTGTTAGCATAATAACTACCTCAATTCTCAGGCAAATGGGATGGAGTGTCCTTAAAGCACTTATGAAGTGTTGCATTACTCTCTAGTGTGTAGTAAGGATAAAGGCTTCAGTTCATGACTCCGAACGAAATGGGGAATGTCAGTATTATAATAAGAAAGTTCCATCTCATTTTGTTTGACCTTTTGTTTGAATACTCCCTCTGAGTGTGCTTTACAGAAAAATCAATATATGCATCATGGTGCTCTTTGTTCCTGGTGCAGAACAACGGCCACTGGCTACAAAATGTGCTTAGCTATTATGATCTAAACTTCACTCATCGTGTACATCTGCAGCAAACAATATAATTATATAATGAAATGGTCATTTAAGCTAATTAAAACTAGGAAGTAAATCAATAAAGCTCCCAAATGTACCATAACTGCTTGAAGTTCATATATTATATTAAGAAGACCTTCGCTAACTGTGCTCAGAGGGACATCTTGTGAATAAGGTACATTTTACATTGTTGTTAGTAAGTTTACATCTAGAACCAAAGAAAGGTTATCTGCTATTGTCAGTTCTGAGTTGTTGCAATCAAAACAACATGAAATCACTTTTTGAAAGTGTACAGTAGTGCTATTTCAAGTAGTGTCGTATTGTACCGTAAATACTTAAGGCTTCTCCGATGTGTTACATCCCTTGTAGACGTTGACAAGTCAAGCGTCATTGATTTGCGCTGAATATTCCCTCAGTTTATCTTTGATTTAGAATGCACTTCCTGAACCTACTCAAACATGGTAGTGCTGCATCCCACTGCTGCTTTCCAGCTCTTTTTGCTGACTGACCCAAAGCAGCGCTGCAATTGCAGTTCAAAAGTGAGAACATCTCAGACAGCATTGGCCTCCTCTCATCCCAAGCCAACATGCTGCTCTTCTGAGACTCCCCCCCCCACAAACTCTTCAGCCCTCACATACTGTACACAGAACGGTTTTGAAGCTGCATATAAGACTGCAGTTTCAACATGCACACTCAGCTTCTCCAGATCATGACTGGCCGGTAACAAAACATGCATATGCACTTAATACACTTGTGACATAGCAGATTATTACAAACCATTTCTGTCCCCTTTTTGTGAAATGTGTCTTCCGTGGATTTTTTCTTCCCGGCACTCTATCCTATGGATCCCATATGCTTTGCATCACATCGCCTAATCCATGTAAACCCACATGCATCCGGCTACATTCCTCCCAGATTAACATGTTTTCAGTTACAAGCCTTTCTGTCTTTACGGTATGTTTTCTTTGTCTCATAAAGGTTTCAACATACCCCTCCCTCAGAAGTACATTATTAGCTCATGTCTCTCATGCTCATATATCATTTTAAGCAACCCATGCACATTCATTCCTTCTTTATGCTGCCTTGAACATCATTAACATGAATTTTGCAGAACCAACTCTATGTAGCCTCGCATGCATTTGTGTTGTGAGGTCATTTCTCCAGTTTTAAACATGCATGAGCATTACAATATCTGTAGTGCTTCTGAATGAGCCAGTCACAGGCAATAGGGTGAGTTGCAAACCTGTTCTGTTTAGGAGGATAGAGTGCCACGATAAAGTAGGCTATATGAGCTGAGACACGGAAAGAACATTAGTAAGATCCATATTAATAAACTAAACTCTCTGGGGAAAGAAACAGAACATCTAATGGATTTAAGTATGAGGATAAGTATGGTAATGAGTCTATTAAGGCCACTTTTAGCACTATGTGCGTCCCATACGATGCATGATAAAGAAGAAAAACTGTTATTTATTGTTTTCCTAACTTATAAAACATATATCTGTGTATATGTGTTCAGTTTCTTTGTCCATCTGGCTGGTATTAAGTCTACTATGCACCACTTTGGAAATAAAAGGATATTTTCAGGCTTTGTCCACAGCAGCGTTGGTAGATCCATGAACTCCCTGCCCATTTGTGAGAGGAGTGAAATCAAAGCATTTTTCTTGGCTGCACTTGAGAGGACTTCATCTGAGATAACTGACCTATCTCTTGATTTAAAATACTGGAGGAAGAAGTTGAAGAGCAGCAACTTCTTTTCCCCTCAGTGTGCTTCTGCAGGCCAACATTCGAGAGTAATAAAAGAAAGAAAAAAACGCTTCAACCTAAAGTGACTGCACAACTCGTTCCTCCTTAATGTCAGTCTACCTCCTTTGCAGTCTACCTCCTTTGCAGTTATTTAATAAAACTGGAAAGAAAAATACCCTAAAAATACTACCCAATTCAGAACGATTCAGACTTTGTTTTGAAAAAAGGGAAACATTACAAAACACAATGATAAGCATACTTCATAGCTTATTAAAATAAAGATGACCATAAATGAATGTCGAAATGTCAACTAGTATAGATTTTGCATGGTACAAATGACATAAAAAGAGGGAGAAAGGAGGAACCAGACTTATCAAAATGCAAACTGTACAGGCAGCATGGTCCAGATCTTGGCTGGGCGCTCTGCAGGAGGGCAGAGGAGCCAGCTACAGTGGATTGAATTATGGAATGAAAGGTGCAGCTGGCGTGTTGGCGGGATTTACGGCGAGCAACACATACAGTAGGATAGGAAAAAGTTTCTGTAACAAAATGAAAGTAGAGGTAAACATTGCACCTGGCGGATCGATGGATGAGATAACATGGGAGGGCCATTATGATGATAGACTGCAGGATGGAGAGCAGATGTACCCATGCATCACTGTTGGTCGTCAGTAAACGATAACAAAAATTGAAGAATTCCGAAGATCTGCTATGGCACCAGGGCAAGAGACAGCATTGCGTCTCAGAAGAGGAACAGAGTAGGAATCCAGGAGTCTGGTCTTAATAATTCTTCTTCCGTCTAAAAGAAGTGAATTTAATAGGAAAAGTTGTTCTTATTTGCAGGTTTCAGTCATATACTGTAGGGTCATTTTCTATACGTCATCAAGCAAGTCTAATCATCGACTCTAATATCAAACTTTAAATCAAAATAACTGTGTAGCTGAAGTCATTTATCACCCCCGCAGGTCCGTCTGCAGGTTAGATGGTAGCTGCCGGAGGCCTCGCTAGAGTCGTTTACTTATCAAGGTCATATAGAGGTCTGAAAAGTATTGCACAGTGGTCATAATAACGCTTCTCAGATCCTTAAGCTTTGACCAGAAGTACTTTTCCCCCACTTCAAATATTTCTCAGGAGAATTTAGCTTTTATAAAACTTTCCAACCTTTTATTTTTCTTTCCCCTTTCTAGAATGCATACTTCTTCTTTTATTTTTATTTTCAGTCTTTATTTCGAACAGATTACAAAATATCAAATAAAAAATAACAAATTTGAAAAACAGAATACCGTATTGTTATAATACAGTATTTATCCACATTCATGGTAATATTTGTATATTCAACAAAAAAAACAAAAAAAAGTCTTCATATAAATAATAATAATAAATCTATGTGTCCGAAAGGGAGTAGGAGGAAGCAAATGCTTATTAATTCCCACCCCTTACTTGATCAATGATTGTCCTTTAAATCATTATGCAAGTTATTCCTACATACATTTACATTTATTCTTCTGCATGGTAAAATAAGTGAAATAATAGACAGCATTAACAACCAAGCATTAGAGAAGTGCAAACACCACATTTCGTACACATGATAGATTGAATGCTCCATTAAATGCAGTAGACGTCAGTCACAGTGAATCTGATGAGCAGGGAGTGCCTCTACTTTCATCTTGCATAAAGCACACAGGCCTCAACGTGGAAGACGGACTAGTTGTGCTTATTGGGGAAGACAAGTCGGGTTCACTTTAATTTTCGCATGCCTTTGTCAAGCCGCTAGGGTACGTTCAAAAGGGAATTCAATTTCTTTTGTCTTTATCCTCCGAAATATAGAGAATCATTTATTGGGAGTATTCAGGAAATCTGTTTGTCAACAGAAGACTGAAAAGATGTATTCATAACAGAGATTGATGGCAGTACCGAGTAATGAAGAAATGTCAGTTCTGCTGTATTCTACATTTCCTGTAACAAAAAGCCCCTAACTGTCACACCTATCATTATCATATTGATAGAATAGCATTCAGAAAGCTGTGAATAGCGCTTGATATCGAAGAAAATCCAGCTCTGTATTTGATCAAAATGTGGGTGAAAAAACGATATTGTTTTTAATGGAGCATTTCTACAATTGGTTCCCGAACAAACAACAGCTAGGCCTACTAATTGAAAACATTGGTGTTTATGAAAGGCAAATCAAACTGGCCAGCCACCATAAATGTTAATACAAATATGTTCTAATAATGGCCTGAAAATCATAGACTGAATCCTTTTCAGAATATTTAAATCATTTCCAAGCAAACCGCTTGGCTTGATGTAAATGTGTTGTAAAAATGATTAGGATTCCTAAGGCAGATTTGTACTGGACTTCAGGAAGATTGGATCATACTGAGACATCATCTCATCTGTATTTGTGCTTGACAGTCCTTCATTTCAGTTCTGTCTCAATACACAAACCGCTTTGTGGGATATTCATGCTCTAAACATTCAGTTTCACCTCATGCCAAAGGTGGTGTGTTGGTTGAGATGTGGAGAGCAAGCTGGCAACACTGATGTTTCTGGAACTGTCTTAAGATGATATGACACATTGTACAGCTAGAACAATTCATCTAAAAGAAGGGTAGGCTTAGGACATGAAACGATATATTTTGTCAGAAATGTTTAGGTACGCTGTCTCCTTGAAATGAAACTCAGTTGGCACCAAAAGGACCCATGTGCATCACTAGAGACAGCCTGTACAGCCTCCATATAGGATGGATGGATCCATGCAGTTTATGCTAAACTGTCACTCTGCTGTGACCGTGTTGCAACACAAACCGTGATCCTTTTAGACTAAGAAGCTTCTTCTCATTCGTTTTGAGCTGAGGGAGAGGAACCTGACATGGGGTTATGCTTCTGTGGTCCATCCATTTTAGGATTTGATCAGTCGTCTGACTTTAGATGCCCTCCTGCACACCGCTGTGGTACTGAGCTGTTACTTGCATTTTTGTAGAGCATCTGTCAGCTTGAACAAATCTTGTCATTCAACTGTGACCTCTCCTGGCAACAAGGCCTTTATGTCCACAAACATGTCACTGTCTGATAGCTTTCTTATTTGTTTGTTCATATGTTTGGCTTCTGGCAGCAGTCTGACTACACTGGAGTCACTGTAGTGAGCGAACTGCCCAGAATAGTGAATGTGTTTATATTGGAATTAGCACATCTCGGATCAAACATCACACCACATGTATTTAAAGTTGCTTGGATCACATCCTTTCCATTCTTCCATTTAGTTGGTAGCCAAGAGTTTCTGCACCTCTCAACCCTGTTTGCATGATTTACACTCATGCATTATTTATATACACTATGACTTGCTGTCTGGAGGAGCAAGCTGTTTGTGTAAATGAGTGTATACTTGATAAAGTGGGTAGCTAGTGTAATGTGGATACTTTTTTAGAAAATGACTGTTTTAAAAGATCAAGTCGCATACTGTTTTACATTTGACCTTAGGGCTTCAGCTTTTTAAACGTTTAAATTATTTGGCTGTACTGTTAATCCTTAATGTTCAAAATGAAATACAAATAAAAAGCTGAACATAAAATAAGAAAAGTACGGGAAGAACAATGCTTACAGTCCAAAGGAAGCACAGTAAGCAACTTTCATTGCAAAAAGGGATGCATATCTTTTGAAAATCAAAACAATCAGCATGAAGGAAACTTCTTTAAGCCACCACTTTGGTCCAGACTTCAATGTTTTAACAACTGTTGGATGGATTGCCATGACATTTTGGACAGACATCAGTGGTCTGGAGAAGATGAATCTGAATAACAGTCTGACTCTAGCGCCACCAGCAGCTCAAAGTTAGCGAGTGGAATCTCTTAACATTTCCATCACGGATTGGCACAAAATACAGATAGTCATTTTTACCCGGCTCCGAATCCTATTGACATTAATGATCCCATGACCTTTCCTCTAAAGCCACCAGCAGGTTGACATTTTTGGATGTGAGAGAAATGTCTCGACAACTATTTGAGGGATTGCTATGAAAATTGTGATGGGCATTGATGTGTCCCTCAGGATGAATTTTAAAAACGTTAGTAGGCTATACCTCTTTCTTCTAGAACCATAGGCCTATAGCTCAACATTTAATTTGCAAAACTAATGGCATTCCCATTAGTCTCAGTTGTATTTTGCCAACAATCAGAGTTTCATTCTAATTAGGTCAGGTTGTTATGATTACTCAAATAGAGAATTTTCTTTTCCAAGTAAGTAGCCAGCTACACTAGCTCCTCAAGGTGCCAAATCTAGCTAAAAGTTGCCAAGAGGGCAACACTGTCAGCCCGTTTATTCAAGCTTCCCTCCAAGAAAGATTATTATATACGTACAGTAAACATATCACAATGCATGGCCATTATTAGCACTTAAGGCTATCAAACTAACAACTTGTGAAAGACTATGATGATAGTTGGTAGTGCTTGTTACTGTCCTGTGTAAGCCCCAGCTACTAGATGTTTATCGTTTTTTTGTTTGAGCATTTAATGTAACATGTATTTCAACAAATATAATCAAAAAGCTTTCCTAAATAAATTACCTGCTTTATTTTTTTACATCCAATGACAATATACTCTTTCAGGCAGTCTTAGTCATTGTGATGGTCAACTCAAATTGGTGGGACATGCCGGGAAAACTACTTCATGGTGTCAGTGTCCGGATGTCAGCAGTGGGCCTTGAAACAGAGGCGCTGACTCACCCAATGATCCCGCTGAACGTGACATCCAAACAAACAGACAGAGGAAATAAGCCGTGGCATTGAATCAACAAACAGCTGTCAACCATCCCTGCGTTACATGAGGGGCTCGACCGCGGTGAGAACAACGGAGCGTAAATAGGAAGGGACACATGGACACGCTCGGTTTGGGTGACAGACTGCAGAGCCCGAGGAAAGGTGTGGGACGGATAGCTTTTTATAAAGAAATATGTGACACTGTGGTCGCTTGCTGCAAAACCACTGCAGTGTGCCTGAAGAGGGTTTGTCACTCTGGTGTTGGTGATAAAACATTGTTCAAAACATTTCCAAACTGTAGAAAAAGCAGGATGTTTTTTTCCGACGTGTGAATTTGTTGATCTAATCAGGCTTAATAATCAAAGCTGCAAATAACCGTTGTTCGTCGTTTAAACTTTTTATCATCTTCAATTTGTCTCTTCAATTGTATCGTAATAGATGCATTGTAATAAGGGTTTTGAATGGGCTCAATTATAATGTGAATACAAAGTAATCAAACTGAATTGCACTGGTGAGGTTGTTGCAAAAACATGAATTCTACCAGTCCCTCGACAATGTAGAGACGATGATTGCAAGTTTTCTCTGTAATGACAGCGGTACTCCAGGCTGACTCGACATCACTTTCATTCAAATATTACCACAAAGCAACAGTCATATTTGTGTTTTTATCCAAAGTTTCACACAAAAGTCTGATTACAGAGAAAGATATTGAAAATCAGTTCATATTAAGAGTGCTTTCGCATTATCTCCAAGAATGTTAAAATGCGGATTTCAACATCGTTTACGTCTTTGGGGAATAGATTGTGTATTCTCCGTCTCCCTCAACACTATACATCTTAAATTCTGTGGCTTGTATTCTTATTTTGAAATGCACAACAATATGTAAACGTTTCTGGGAAAACAGATGCAGACTGTCTAGTCTAGTCTGGGAAATCAATTTGATTGAAATTATATATTTTCTTAATAGCAATGCCACTCGCATATCTCTGAAATGAGGGATCTGGGATGAACTTTGATTTTGGAGCTGTCAGGAGCCTCCAGAGACGTTCGTGTTGCTGTTTTCCCCCTCAGTTGTGTAAACACATGTGGGCCACATATTTTAAAAGATGTATTTGATGTGTTGTGTAATGTTGGAGGAGTAAAACACAAAACTGAACAGGCAACCTTTAGAAAAGAGCATTACCTTGGTTTGATCCACATTTAAAAGAAGCTTTAGTTCAGAGAGCTGAGTCTGAATAGTGTTAAAAACAGCCTGTAATTTAACAACAGCCTCTTTAATGGAGGGACCTGCACAATACATCACAGTATCGTCCGCATAAAAATGTAAAGTAGCTTCATCCACATTATCACCTAAACTGTTAATATATATGGAGAATAAAAGTGGTCCTAAAACAGAACCTTGTGGTACACCATTAGTGATGTTTAACCACTCAGAAGACAGCCCATCAAAGTGAACCTTTCAGGACCTTTCAGGACCTTTCAGAGAGGTAGTTCACAAACCACCCACTGCATGGCTGTTATACTTTTTCCAATATGAAAAACGACAAAGACACTCCATTCTACAATATACAGTACATTTTATGTTGCTTTTTTGTTGCTTTGTGTGAGATTAAAGGAAGGGTTATGGTGGCGAATGTTTAAATTCCATGTTGGAAAGTACAAAGGAAGAACCTGCAAAGATTACACAGCTGTTCAGGCAAGACTAAAACATTTATAGTGTATACAAATGGATAGGTCCAACAAGCATGAAAACATTGTTGACTCGTTTCATAATGTGTCCTGGTGAGCAGAAATGTTGCTTTTAGATGTGATGCCACTGGATAATGGGTCTGACATATTCGTTGTTATGAAGACACAAAATATTCCAGTTATGTACTGTTAGCATATCTTTAACTTTTGCTGTAAATAACCCGGCACATCTTGTATTCTGGAGATTGGAAAAGGATGTATAAATGTGAAAATGTGTCTAAAGTTAGTTTTTTTGACTTTTTCAAATGTACACATTAATTTGTCTTTCTACAGACTGTAAAAAGATATATTTAAAATTACTGTAACTCAATGTAGTTTGCTGTCAGTGGCGTGCTTTTCAGTGAACAGATTTCCTCCTGATGCTCAACAGCTTTAATTAATGTGCCACTCTCACAGAAGCCACACAGTGTTGACCTCATCCTCCTTATGCATGATATTCATCAGTGACTACAGAAGTGAAACATTTGCTTCATATTTTTGCCTCATGGAAGATCGGCAGACTCAGTCGATGGCTTTTTATGCGTTGCGATGTTGTTGGTTACAATCTATGTGCACCAACAGTATGACCTTCAATTTCTGTTGAACTGAGAACTTCCTGATTCTGCCTCCTTAACTTCCAGGATGCTCCTTTCATTATCACCAAGCTTGACTCTCCCTTTCTCCTCTCAGTGTTTAAATATGCAACCCAAACTCTACCCTCCATCTTTCACTCTGCAGACAGTATGCTCTCTGTATGACAGCTGAATGGTTTGATTCTTTATCCACATTTGATAAATAAAAAAGGCAACCACAACTGTGACAGAATAACGGCATTCACACCATCGTTTCTACATTTCATTACATTGCATTTAGCTGACGCTTTTATCCAAAGCGACTTACAATAAGTACATTCGACCAGGAAGACACAACCTTGAAGAAGAAAACAGAATCATATAAGTACATCAGGTTTCATAGAGCCAAGTATTTCAAGTGCTACTCAACTGGCTATAGATAAGCCAGTCCTTTATTAGTATATAAGTGCTCTGTTAGCAGTTCTTTGTTAGTAATTCTATCGCTCGAGGTGGAGTCGAAAGAGATGAGTTTTCAGTCTGCGCCGGAAGGTGTGTAAGCTTTCTGCGGTCCTGATTTCAATGGGGAGCTCATTCCATCATTTTGGAGCCAGGATAGCAAACCCACGTGTTTTTGCTGATGGGAACTTGGGTCCCCTTCGCAGCGAGGGTGCAGCGAGTCGTTTGGCTGATGCAGAGCGTAGAGCACGCGCTGGGGTGTACAGTTTAACCATGTCCTGGATGTAGGAAGGGCCAGATCCATTCGCAGCATGGTACGCAAGTACCATTGTCTTGAAGTGGATTCTAGCAGTTACCGGAAGCCAGTGAAGGGAGCGGAGGAGCGGCGTGGTGTGGGAAAATGTAGGAAGGTTGAAGACCAGACGAGCCGCTGCATTCTGAATGAGCTGCAGAGGTCGGATGGCACATGCAGGTAGACCAGCCAGGAGGGAGTTGCAGTAGTCTAGGCGTGAGGTGACGAGAGCCTGGACCAGAACCTGCGTCGCTTTCTGGGTCAGCTGGGGACGTATCTTCCTGATGTTGTAAAGCGTGTATCTGCAACAACGGGTTGTAGCAGCGATGTTTGCAGTGAAGGACAGGTTGTTATCTAGGGTCACACCCAGATTCCTTGCAGTCTGGGTCGGGGAAACAACAGAGGGGCCGATGTTGATTGTCAGGTCAAGAGTGGGACAATCTTTTCCCGGAAGGAAAAGCAGTTCAGTTTTGTCAAGGTTGAGCTTGAGATGATGAGCGGACATCCACTGAGAGATGTCAGCTAAACAAGCAGAGATGCGTGCGACGACCTGGGTCTCTGGGCGGGGAAAGTTTCTCCTGTAACTCCTTAGTTACAAAAGACAATACCGAGATCTGTCAAATGTATAGATTGAAGCTAGGAATATAGTTATGTATTAAATTCAACGTATTCACCTCAATGTTTTACAATTTATTTTTACCATCAATAGTATTGGAAATTATAAAAACTGTTTATATTTTTCAAGCCAATGTATCAGAGTTTGAAATGATAGTATTGTGACAGTATGTCAAGGTGCTGTTAAATGTATGGTCTTACGATGAAAGCCCAAGGATGAAATACTTCACCACTTGAGAATATTGTGGGATAAGCTTTCTCTATTTCAACTAGTGTGCATGACATTTTATGGCTCTTGTCGATATGTCCTTGGGAAGGTTATGTTTTGTTATCTTTTTTAGAACGTTTGTATGGTATCTAAGATACAGACTCACAAGCAGCAATTATCAAACCAAACATCCATTCCTCAAATATAAAAATAACTAGGAGGAGCACAGTATCCTCTCTATGTGTAATATTGTGCATGTATGAAATGTGTATGGTTAGGTGGTTCTCTCCTTGTAGTCTCTTATGAAATGCATAACAGTGACTATTTTTGCTATATTCTGCCCTTGAAAAACAATCACTGTTTAGTGTTCAAATGTATCAGTTTAAGCCTTTTCCACTGCTACTTCCCATGCTTCTGTTATCAATTTCGCACAGCCATGCGGTCATGATACTTGACTTTTTTTTTAGCCTGCATTGATCCCGTAAGAATTCAATTATGGCTTGCTACTATCCAGTGGGAGGTCAGAAAGGAGTGTCAACAACTGTCTCTCTGTAGAGACTCAGGGTCCTGCTCAAGGACATTTCAGCTGGTGGATGTTTTCTGTCAATGGAGCTTGAAACTGAATTTATAATTAAACGATAACTCTATATCTTTTATATACATCACAAAATAACCAGAACATAAAAGTATATGTATGTTTGAACTAGATCTTGTTTTTTCTACATGATACTGTGTATACTTTGTTGTCTATGCTCTCAGTGCACTTATTTCATTTTGTATGGCTTTTTACATGCTGTCTACCAGACTCATTTTAGCTTCATTAGGGTGTTTATCAAAGTTTTGTCTGACAGAAAAGATAGATTCCAATTTAACCTCACTTTTTGGACAATTATCCAGCATGTAATATGCCTGTTTTCAAGGGTTATTGATATATATGCAAGTATTCCAAATTATTGATTTCACTTCCAGTGCGAATGCAGAATATGGAGACCACATCGATATTTATAATATCTATCCATCATCATGCCCTTTTGTAACCTTAACTGAATGATTGTAATGCCCCAATCTAATACCATCCTTCTTTACGTAAATTGCCATGACATGATTCTACAATCAGTTATATTTTAAATCCTCCAACCATACCTTAACCATACATCAGTTAATCGATACGTTAATACAACAGCAAAACATTTTGCAGATATGTTCAAATATGAATGTTGAAATATATATTCCTGATGTTCTCATATGTTGTTTCAAAATGTATGCTGAAAATGGTCAAGTATAAATATAAAATATGCTAGATAAGCTTGGTGATTTCTACAGTCGTACATTTGTGAATGCTGCTCTTGCTTCTTGTCTCTTTTGACATTGCAGTCGTGTCAAAACCAACTGCTTCAAATAGCCACATTAACAGCAATTTAATGAGGGCTTAGACTGCCTAACACTATTACTGCTCTAATTATTCCCAAAGTGCTTGGTGTCTGAATATGATTTGATCTTCCTCAGAAACATGCAGAGGTTCTGGAAGAGCATAACATCTTAAAGGAACTCAGCCTCTTCGGGGGATAGAGACTTAACGAGCTCAACAGCCTTTGAGTTGCCTGGAGACAGTGGCAGGGTTATAAAGCATTAAGGAAGGAAATCAAGTCTCCCTGAACACAGAAAAAAAAGAGAGGAGCTGCAGACTGAGGTTCTGACTAAGCTGTGGGTGGTGGCTGCAGGGGCTTCAGGGCTGCTGAGGACAAACGGCTAAGGACCCTGAACAAGAGTTACAATTTGGGATCAATAGTGGCAACATAATTGACAATCACCTAGGCAGTGACATTTAGATAAAGCCCATTCAATGACATATATGGACTTAAATCTTTAGGAAATAATTCCCTGTGCTTCTGTTCAGCGAGTTGAAGGCTGACATTTCGCTACTATGCGGACCATTTCCTTTCTTAATTATAGAGTGAATGACAGCAGTGTTTAATAATATAATATGTCAAGCACTGTCAAGAGGTATATTTCTATTGCTAATCTTTTTCCTTTTTTCTGCGGCTTCTGTCTCACTTTTTCACTTCTTTGAACAAACACTCAACTGACAGTTGTGTTGATGGGATTGTAGGGTTCTCTACTGCCTACAGGCAAAAGTCTTCTGTAGTTTGCCTTCCTTCTGTTTCACCCCCCCCCCCCCACCCTTTCTGATGATGACCTGGAAAGTCTTTGGTTGACAAAGTCAAGTCCTTCTTTGACTCTTTCTCCTCATCCTTATATTCTGTACTTGTTAATCGGGAAGTTGGTATACTGTATAATAGTGTATTATTGAGCATGAGGAACTTAACATTCATAACCTTTTTAGACATAACAGCAGCACGGTTCTACTAGGTGTGACAATGTCGGTCAATTGGTCCCCTACTTTAGGTCCAGGTATATGATGTATTCAAACTTGTAAATGAAATGATGATCCTCAGAGGATAACTCATAATTACTTTGGTGATCCTCTGATGTTTCCTCTAGTGCCCCCATGAGGTAGACATTTCAAGTATTCGGGTACTTTTATAAGAAATTCCCTCAGGATGAATGGTCTAAACTTTGGTGATGTCTGAGTTTGTTCATAATCAGGTCAAAATGGCAGTGTGTCCAATACTTCGGTTTATTCCATATACATGTACAATTGCATCAATGATTAGCCACTGCTGTGTGAACATGGTAAACATCATCCTCGAGTTCTCATCATTAGCATGTGGCCACAAAGAAAGCAGTACATTTTTGATGAAAGCTTCCTTTCCAAACAATTCCTCACAGAGCCGCTAGCATGTCAGTAGACTTTGTCTTGTTTTCATTTATTTTTAAACTTCACGGGAAAGCTAACTGCTGATACAAATCCTTTGGGCATTGTGTTCATTACATTTCTCAGAGGCTGTCAGTCCTTGCTTCTGTAGAGCCTGTGCTTTGCTAGAAATGTCTCGCCATTCTCTACAGTACGAGGGGGTGTTATTTAAAAATGTATTTCTTTCTTCCTCTAAATAGCTAATCTAGATTTAAATATGTTATAAGTTAGGTTTTGATGATGGCATATTGTCTGGAGAAAACAAAAACATTAAATCAGGTGGGGAAGAATCTGATGATTATATAGTCTTGTCTTTCCAGAGAATAACAAGGGAGAAACGCAGACATTAGGTAATTTGATTGGCATCTATTTTGATGGCTGCTGAAGTGTCCAGGTGCCCTCTTATCTAATTCTCTGTTCGGCTGGGAGGCTGCAGTCTATAATAGCCTCGTTATGGAAGCCTGTTAAATTCATTATGAAAGAAGGAAGCGGGAGCGACAATGGGGGCAAGAGCTTAGTACTTCTGACATTCTACTGGCAGTGACTCTGCAGGGGGAATAGTGTTTCTCATTTTCATTAGATTTCATGAGATAACACCTCGCTTTTCTCAAGCAGTTAAAAATATGAAATGCTATTTTGCACTTTTACTTTGTCCCCTACCAACACAGAACTGCTTCCAAGACTGTAGTTTTAGAAAAGGAAACATATATTTCTAAGATGTTGGGAGAGGATTTCTATATACTATATGTTGCAAACTTAATCGCACACTTTTTCTCGTGTATAAAACTTAGTATATCATCCGGACGGAGCAAATGTAAAAATGATTTGATACAGCCGCCCACGCTGTATCACTGAACACATGCCAAGGTCTGCAGCACCTCCTCAGTCGCTGAATAAATTATCATACTTTCAACCAGAAGAAGAGGACACAGTGTCTTGCTTTAAGAAGAAAACATGTTGGATTAAGTTTGATAAGGAAAGCTCATATTGCTGTTTTATGAGCACTCTGGATCTGTCAAACATACTGTGCAGTTCTCAGTACTGATCCTGCTGACCATGTGTTTCCAGGCATCACACGAGAAAAACCATAGCGACCTAATGTCACAAGAAACCGATAAACATTGCAGGGATGCATCAATGGTTTTTAACTTGGACTCATTTGTACCAACTCAAATTCCATGTCCAAAAAAATGTCCATTTTTGACTTTGTTGAAATAGTTATTCTAATTGCTCTATTAGAATAACCTGTTCCTACAATTATTAGATGCAAGTAGAAATATAGGAGAGTTTGTTTTGTGCAGTTTGTTCTAAGCTCAGAAGTGACTGGTAACTGCAAGATGAACAACACTGTATGTAGAAAATAGGCCATGAATGAGTTGCAGTAATGGCGCACTTCATTGAGATGAGCAAAATCCTCTGCTTAGGTATACATCAGGCTCAATTTCATTTCATTTCAAACCTTTATTTAACCAGATTGGTCCCATTGAGATCATAGATCTCTTTTTCAAGGGAGACCTGCAAAATAACAGATGCAACAAAGCAAGCACTTCATCAAGAGAGTACATCAGCCTCTAATTAGGGACAGAACCCACATGGGCACAGACACACATTATAACATGATGTATGCAATAAAGACAAATAAGGACTTGGCTTGCCACCAATTAGTGTCCATACGAGTAGAAGAAATGGCATGGAAACGACCGATACCACATTACATCATTATTCATAAATGTACTTCTATGTTTATACTAGCTAGGTATAAGGTTTAAGCACTGTCAATATGTATTTTTAGAAAAGGTGGCCATAGGTGATATGGATTATACTATTTCAAGCAATCAGCAGGCTAAGTGTAGCAACAGTCGAAGAACCAGCTATGTTTCTCATCTGTTAGCATTGTTTGTGCATACTAGGTCAGGGTTGCTGAACACCACGTGAGGTAATTACAGGATAATGGCTTATTGAATAAAGAGCAGAAAAGCAGAGCATCTCCTCGAGCAGGTGACCTACTGGTCCGTCAAAAAATCTATCCTGCTGTTTGTCATCTGCATCAATCAATCAATCAATCGTGTGGTGATTCCCTGACTCTTTATTTGCTTTTTAGAGTGTAACATGTTTGTCAAAATATTAGCTTAATTTTTGTGCAGGTTGTCAACACTCTATATCCCTTCTGTGTCTTATACAAGTCTTTGCTTTAAGAAACATTTGACCAAAATTGTGAGTCATTTACCTCAAAGACATCGCCATTTGGTCATCTTTCTGAGAGATAAGGGACCTTATCTCTTGATGAGGTAACATGTGTTTAACAAAGGGACCTTTGTTGAATGCCATAGCTCTCTAATGAGCTGGTTGAAGGAGAAAAGGTTTTCAATTTAGCTTAATAAAAGTGTTTAGTTAGTTCTAGTTTAGTTCTTTAGTTTTTTTACATCCCATCTTCTGTTATATGCCATGTACAGTAATGTGTCTTTTGACAATTCACTTATGCGTTGCCAATTGAGCCATAAATAAGAATTCTCTCAATTTTCCCTCACAAATATAAACAGAATTCTTATTAAATTGATAATACAAATATTGCGTTTTCTCTTTGTTCTGCTGGAACCCCTTATCCTTCAAACACCCCCCTCTCCTGGTTCAATCTCTTCATCTCTCTTTGATGGCTTCGCCATGTTTCTTCTCTGTCCTGTCTTGAAAACCACACAGCCTCTGCAGATTGTCGATCAATCAAGCTGTAGCACGCTTCATCATTTGGCCCCTCAAACTCAGCCTCCTCTACCTTCGCTGAAGCAATCAACTGATTGTTCTCCGGCCTCCAAAACCACTCCTGAGTCACCCCTCAGAGTTCGGGCTAAAATGTCAACCAAATTAGCAGCCAGACCTGCGAGCATCAGGAGCACGCAGTAGGACACGGAGCTAACAAATGTGGAAGATAAACTACACTGCTACACCATCAACAAAGTTCCTGACAAGCTGCTGATGTGAAAAGGTCTGCCTGTTTGAAAGTCCAAACATCCTCTGCTGCTATTGTCAGGAGCCGCCTCATTCCCAGCCTTCCAATGAACTCTGGTGTCAGGTTTTTTTTCTACGTTTATTCCCTTTTGGGGATTGTTTGCTGTGCCTCCTGCATATTATTTATCATGTTATTGTTTTTCTCTGCTTCTTTGCTCTGTTGACGCGGCAGGGAGCATCCCACAAAGTAGATGCGTACCACCATGTCACAGTGTGTCAACATCAATATTTGCGACTTGGTATGAGTGTTCCTGACAAGTAAACGTGTTGTAGTCATGCATAATGATCAAAAAGGTTATCTTTCTAAAATTTGAAATATCCCTGAGAATAATGTAAATGTTTTGCTTTTGGTTTTATTAAGATAAATAGACCCAAGGGCAAAGCTAGAAGTCTCACATACTCCTGATTATTTCAGTGAAGAATACATATTCTTCAGTACATATTTCGTAAGTATTAAGTATTTCTCTTAGCTTAGTTTGGGGCTGTAAAAAGGATTCCCGATATGTTGCAATTTATCGACGGTGACTGATAAATAGAGATATTAATAATCATTTATAATCACTTGTATACTTAACTTGTAATACATGTGCACTCTAAGAATGGCTCAGCTGAATTCAGAAATGGAGCAGCATTGTCTTTTAATTCATTCTAGCCAGCAGGGACACATTTTCTTACTTGTTTATGATTGTGCCATCATTCTCAAAGGCCCTGTTCAACCCCCTCAATATGTCATGTTCAATCAGCAGTTTATGCCTTGAAAAAGATGTAGGCTGGGGCTTACCTAAGACAAATGGCACCTTTTTACATCCTTAACTTACATCATCTAGATTTGGCACACGAGGATGCTATTCCATGTTCTCCTCTGCCGTAAACACATTTATCCCACAGCATTTGTTCCCGGTTACAAAGTGTGAGACAATCTGTCCGATATCATGTCTCACACAAACAGCCATTTCAGTGACAGCCACTGCATGAAGATCGAAGCTGCTGTCCTGATTTTAGCACACGGTATACTGTTTATGCTCCTGCACAGCAAAACAAAAAGCTCTTATGTGTTTCATCAAAAGATGCTCAGGGCTTTACAACCACAGCACACCTATCATACCTACTGGAAACACTGGAGTGTACAAGTGCTCATTGCAGCAGACATGAAGAAGATACAATAAATCAGTGAGTTGATTTGGCTTAGATTATAAATCAGACAATTTCCAATTCTTCTCAGAGGTTAAAAGAAGAAACTTTGTTTGAAATAACAAACCAACCAGTTGCTTTAGACATATTCAGTACATCTATATGTGGATTTAACAATACAGTGTATGCAGACTGCATTTCACAGAGAGGCTAATGTAGTATTTTCATCTTTAAGATTTGTTATAATAATATTTATGCTTATGAAAGATGTGACTTATTAAAACGTGTCCATTTAGGTGACTAGGTGGCTGATATAATGCATTGTATGGAAACGCTCTAGACCCACAAACTCAATGACTGGCTGAACTCGACAATCTCTCAGCATTAAGAAAAAAGACACACGATGCCCATGTCCCATTTATTTATGTAACACCTTTCAGAAGCAGAAGCCATAAAGTGCTTCACAAAAGAAAAAGTGAATACAGCATTGACAATGAGCTGCAATGCATCACTAAATATTAAACAATGTGTAATAGTAATGCTGCAGTGTGTTGGGTGGGTTGTTGTGGAAATGGACCATGTGCACGGTTCTGTATTTTGTCCTAACTTACATGCCTTGAATATAATGAATTATTCTAAAGAAAAAAAAAAAATTGTAAAAGATAGCATAGACTAACTCTAACAAGCGGTCATTGAGTCGTCAGCACAATTTCGTGCTTGGGGCAAACGGAGTTCAATTGAAATTATGCAAGAAAGAGCAACACTGTTTTCATTATTACTGTGTGGAGGTACTGGGATTTCCTACAAATAGTTCCCACACAAGAGTACCTAATTAGTAATCACTCCAAGTGCTCAGTGCTGATGAAATACAAAACGATAATCTACAGAATACCTTTCATTCTTTCCGCTTTTTCTATATTTTTTTCACAGAAATGAAGCCGGGGCTTTCAACAAAGTGCTGCTATTTAAATCAATACATTCCTCATTACAAAATGATGAATATTTCATCAGCAACGCTATTACTTCAAATGAATAATTTAACTGTGTTATATCAGTGAGGGTTGGGGGTTCAGTTGGTACCCTGGTCCCTCAGCTTTTAAACCCAACCACTCATTATGAAGCTCTTTAAAACACTGCATAACCCCTTAAAAAGGTCCAGGATGACGTTCACAGATTGTTCTCTGTGAAAATGCCAGGGTCACAGGTCACACCACCGGCAGTAAAGGTATCCTCAGCTCCAATTAGCCATGATATATACATTGTATTGAGAGTATTTCTCTTTATTATAATGAGCTCCATGGATGGGTAAATCCCATATTGATGTATGGCTTTTGTGCTCATTATAAATACAAAAACGCTCTATGACCTAAAGCAGTAATCTATCAAATATTCAAACATAATACTGATTGCACTGGAAACTTGTTGTTCATTTCTTTGTTATTTCAGACACACAAACAATATTTTGTTGGGTCCTTTGGCATTTGTGAACAAAATTACACAATACAATGATTAGACCTGCTGCTGCCACATCTAAATGAATCAAAGAACAGCTGTAACAATCAATTATTTTGATAAGAGATCTGATCAGATTATTCTGACTTTTGTTTTAATCTTATCAGATAAGATTCATTTTAAATGGTGTCCTTCCCAGAGGAACCAATAACCTTGGAGTGTTCAAGTGACCTTTACAACCTCTTGTGGCCATGTGGATAATGACTGTTAGAAAGTCAAAGTAACCTGATGTTGCCATAGTGCTGCGAAAAGCCTTAAAGGTGGCCTTTGGTAAGGTGGATGGTTCCACAAACTGGTATTTTGAAGTCAGTTTTTTTTCTACATTTCCTACAATGTTTTTCCCTACAATGTTTCCTTTAATAATTACCACAATCATTCCTAACGATACCAAGTCTTTATGACTAAACCTAATCAAACTTAACCAAAGCTCAGGCAGATCAGAAAGCGTTCACATTGAATCTACCTGTTACTTCTTTCTGCCCTTTTCCTGCCCTTACTACATTTCCAGCTTACAGAGTCAGTCATAGTGTCAGCTCTGTGCTGAAGGACCAATGAAGATTTAAGGCAGAAAAATGTAAATGTAAGATTTTAAATGGAAATCTCTGAGTAATCGTTTAAGCCCTAATACACGGTACCGATGCAATATCAAGGCAAATTCTGCTACTCTAAACATCGACTGAGAACGGTAATGCTACAAAAAGAAAATCTTTATTATCTGTGACATCAAATTCACTATCATACATTAAATATTAAGTGAGTATATTTTAACCTTCTGGATTTCCACGGGGGAAAGGGATGAATCCATTTACCCCCTCTGAACTTCATCAAAATGGAGATAAGAGTTCTTTCAAGTGTTGAGCTGTGCTGGGTATTAAGTAACACAAGGTCAGATTCAGTGTTCATGTAAGATTATGGAAATGTCAGTCTTTTCCCTGCCTCTGAACTCTGTAGTTAGGAACACTGACACAGAGAGGACACTGGTTAAGTATGTCACACACAGATCCTATGGTGAGAAGCACC
This sequence comes from Pseudochaenichthys georgianus, assembly GCF_902827115.2. NCBI lineage: Eukaryota > Metazoa > Chordata > Actinopteri > Perciformes > Channichthyidae > Pseudochaenichthys > Pseudochaenichthys georgianus. The sequence goes on from NC_047519.1 coordinate 26,152,602, forward strand.
TATTTCAGTCACATGCCTCCTCATTTGTAGCCTTCACTCAGACAGGTTATAATTTCTGTGTAATTGCTTCCTATCAGCATGAATTGCTCTTGTGAAGCTTGAGTATGTAATGCAGACAGTGCAGCATGGGCACCACAAGCTCTGCAATCTTCTCCATCAAGAGGCTGCACTGCAGCTCTGCAAATACGCCATTTTTCGACTTAAATCATGAGTTTCAAAGGACACACATCTAATATATCTGCATTTAGACAGTTACTTTATCGTCTTGGGCAAAATGTAGGCTGAGCTGGATGAAATAGTTGCCTCATTTTCAAGCATGAAAAGACATTCATCAAATTCATGCATTATTTTAATCACATGTCTAACGTAGTGGCCCTGATGTTGTGCTTCCTGGACATTGCGTTTTCTGCATTAATTACATTCTAAGCATTAAATCATTGACTTCTCTTGAGGTTCTTAGTCAGAGTGATTTAAATGTTTGCCCTAGGAGTAGTTTAAGAATAATTAAAACAGCCAGGTGTGTTCCTGATTTTTTTTTAATTATAATTTTGAACATTTGAGCCATTAATGCTGTACAATAAAGTTCAATTTTATGACATTCCTTCTTTTTGTTTAGCATTGGGTATTGACTTGAAAGGCTTTAAAGTTGGATGTAAAAAGTCAGTTGTTTTTTGTCTTTGGGAAAAGAAAGAAACACATCGCCTGTGGTGGGCTTTTAGGTTTTCACAGCACAAAAAAAGCACCAAAAGGTCAAAGCAACAGATCAAACCTCGCCTGCAGCATTATAAACTTCTCCAATGTCCATCTCTGAGCTCTGTATGTCATCATGATGGATAATGAGGATACAGCCTTTTGGGCTGGTTTAAAGTAAAACCAGTTAATAGTGTTTCCCATCAACAATATTTTTATCAGAAAGCTGTCATAACATAGCATTTACAAATAATGGCTAAATGATTATTTTGCGTAAAAACATTCAGCAAGGGTGCAGAGATCACTTCATTTACATAACTGGTGAGCTTCGTAAGCTTTTAATAGAATTTACATCAGACATAATTTCTTAACGCAAAAGGGATCCATAACTTCTGACTCTGGACCGCAAGCCTACTTCATGCATGTGAAAAAAATAGACCCTAAATCTAAACAAAGTGGCCACAATTTATCTAAAATAAAATAAAAAGCCATGTCATTTTCCCCGTCTGTGTCTGCCAAGTAGTTCAGACCATGACCTTCCGAGCATCTAAACCAATATATTTAGCATTGCCGGCAAATCTCTTTAGCAGAAAACCATTCATATCCTCTCAGTACGTCCTCCTAGACAGTGCTGATAGTGATGGCGGAAGTAACTTATCTGGATCTATCTCTCTCCGGACTCTCCACTATCTCTCCATCCTCTGTCCGAGAGACGTACTGAATGACAAACTGTACTGTTCTCTGTGGATCAATGGCTCATAAGTATAAACCAATTTCCTTTACAAACGGCACTCTGGGAAATAAACTGCCGCAGGAGCCTGACTCCGTGTGAGCATGCGACAGCCCATTATTAATTGTAATGTTCTGGAACTTTGGCAGAACCACCAAACTTCAAAGATTAGCTTAAAAAGTACATTTGACTAAAGTGCAACTCAAGTCAAAATACTGTTTAATATGAAACACATCAAAGGAAAACCTTATAGGCTACATACAATAACTGCTTTTTACAGATGACGTGGTCATACTTTCACACAATCATGACATTTATTAAGAATCATGTTCATCTATCATGCCAACTTTTTTCCAATGCATGTATTTGATATTGATGATTTTCCAGGGATCCATCTGTCTCCATTCATTACCCTATAGCATGTATTGATGCTCGATGATACTGGAATGTCAGGATTATCGATAAAAGAAAGGATTTTCAAATAAACAATCTGGTAATACAACTAGCTTGTTTTACTTGTAACCTAAGGTAAAGTAGTTCTCATTCATAACACTCCGTTCGATGTCTCACTATGGGATGCGCCTCATCGCGGAGCAAACAGAAGCATCAATCTCATTACGCCAATCCTGATTGGCTGGTGATCTTTGACGTCAACGTCAGGGGAAATCACCCCCTATAAGTAGCCTGCGCCACGACGCATGCGTCATTCAAACACCTCTTCTCGCTTCAGAGCACATCTCTAATGGTAGCCGGGCTAGCTTAACAGTCCACAGACTGAACCAAAAGCTAATTTCGGTCGACGGGCGTTAGCCGGCTACCCTATTCTGCCTCGCAGAAGAGTATAGTACTAACACACCAGTTAGTATTATAATCAACCTCGCCGTTCTTCCTCTGGAATTAAGGTAAGGTTTTGATTCTCAAGTTAGCAACACATCCGTTGCCAGCTTGTGTTCTTTCCCTCACTGCCGACACCACGGTAGCGAGGACGTTTTTTCTTTTCTCTTCTCACGGAGGAGAAAAGGATTAAAAGAATATTACCACACCAGGTAATATTCTTTGAGGAAAAAGACCCACACCGTCCTTTTTTCTCCGGATTAAAGACAGATTGGTAACACCTTTTTTCTCGACGTACCTGTTAAGAGCGGGTCCTCTCCACGCCTCGCGGCGAACGAGATGGACGCCTCTCTCCCTCACACCAGAGGAGTCAGGGACTCGGAGGCTCGACTCTGCGGCTGCGGGTTGAAGATATCAGGCACAGACTCACACCAGGTCTGCTCGTCCTGCCTCGGGCTGGAACACGCCCAGGAGGCTATCGACAACCCCGGCTCGTGCGGGCATTGTGCCCGCTTCACCATGAAGAGCCTCCGCCGACGGTTAGCACGACAAGCTAGCTTGTCGGGACAGGATCCCCTCATGTCCATTGATTTGCCGACTGGCAATCAAGACGCGGGGGCGTCCGCCGCAGAGTTTGAGCCCCTCACCATTGCGGTCTGGGGCTCATCAACAGCGGCAGCCGCGGAACCGGATTCCCGCGCCATATCAGGCCGGGACCCGGTGGCGGCAAGAGACGCGGAAACGGGGCCCCACGCTATACCAAGCTGGGGCTCCTGGCTGGACCTCACCATGGTTTCACCCGCGGAGGATGTCCTAGAATTGGATAACATGGAGGACGAAGAGGATGCCTCTGAGTTCCTCCTGTCTGATTCGGATGAGCAAGAAGACGACATCTTCGTGTCATCAGCTCAGGCTGCAAAGCCGGGAGCGATGGCTGCTCTCCCGGGCGATACCACACCAGCTTCGCCCTGTCTAAGCATGGACCTGCAAGCTGTGTGTCAGCACGCTGCGTCCAGGCTAGACATCCCGTGGCCCGAAATGGCCAAGGAGACCTCCAGGTCCCGTTACGAGGGGAAACATTTTCCCCAAACAACGAGGACGAAGAGGCAACTCCTTCCGGTCTTCCCGGAGATGTTGGATGAGGTGTCGGTCTCGTGGAGAGACCGGCCCTTTAGCAACAAGGCCCCAATCCAGGGTGCCTCCTCCCTTGACTGTGACGGTATGGAGAGGCTCGGCCTGCGCCGCATACCGCCTATGGAACCGCTGGTGGCAACCCACCTCCTACCGAGGATGGGCCCGTCACCAAGCAGGAACCCCACACTGCCAGCGAAGGCGGACCGATTCCAGTCGACCATGACTGAATGGTCCTACAGAGCCGCAGCATTGTCCGCCAGGGCTCTAAACGTTTCCTCGATGCTAACCGCGTACCAAGCGGAGCTCTGTGAGGATCTGTCGAGCAATCCTGGACCGGCCGTTCTGGACGAGATAGCCGCGGTCACAGACATTTGTCTCCGTGTCCAACGCTGCGCCGTCCAGGCCACGGGCAAGGTAATGGGGATCATGGTGGTGCAGGAAAGAGCTAGATGGCTCAACCTCCCAGACCGGGAAAAGGAAGATGTGCTTGATATGCCCATCGTTCCCGAGGGGATTTTCGGCTCCGCTCTCGCTTCCATGCAGAGGAAGTGCGAGTCGAAAAAGAAGGAAGACGAGGCCCTCTACCTCTGTCTCCCTCGAAGGGTCCAGCCGCTGCCTTCGCAACAGCGGCCCTTCGCCCAAGCTGCTCCGAACCCTGCTCCGAACCCTGCTAGGTTTAAAGTACCAGGTCAGCAGAGGTCGCAGCCCACCCCGAGTCCCCAGCCCAGGTAGGAGACGAGGGCGAGTTGGCCTAGAAAATCTCCGGTTCCGGCTGCAGCCCAGGCGAAACCAACCCAGAATTTCGGCCAGCAGTCGAGGAGGAAGAAGCGAGCGGCATGACAGCCCCTCCTTCTCCCCTCTGTGACAGAGCTGCTTTCCCCGGCTCGAAATGTGTTCCCACTGCCTCGAGAGATACCTCAACGTCATCCTCAAGTCCGCATAAAACACATGTCACATCTTTGTTGTTTAAATAAACCATTTTCCGCTGACGCATCCAGGCTTCGGCCAAGGGCGCAGCTCAACAAAATGAAAAGAAAAACAATAAACAGTCCGCTAACTATAAATCCCCTTTTGAGAGCAGCTACGGCCTCTCTCAAAAGGCGGATAATAAACGGGTCTGTGAAGGCCCCACCGTCACGCGCATGCGCAGTGACGGTGGGGATTGTTGAAATGGGCCCCATAACACAACAAATACAGTCTCAGAGGGTAAAAGATGTGACATCTCCGCTGGCTCTAAGGAGCACACAGTGGAAGACGCTCACAACATCTGCTTGGGTTTTCAAGACAGTAACACGGGGTTACAGACTCCAATTCGCTGTCACCCCCCCTCGTTTCTCGGGCATTTTGTATTCACAAGCCCGGGGAGAGTCAGCCCATATTCTAGAGAGAGAGATCCTCTCACTTCTAGAACAGAGGGCTTTATCTATTGTACCTGCCGAGCAGAGTCAGAGTGGCTTTTATTCCAAGTATTTCCTCGTTCCCAAATGAGGAGGCAACGGAATTCGGCCAATACTGGATTTGAGGGTTCTGAACAAATATCTAAAAAGATACAAATTCAGAATGCTCACTCACACATCTCTGCTGCGTCTCGTGCAACAAGATGACTGGTTTACATCAGTCGACCTGAAAGATGCGTATTTCCACATCCCAGTATATTACCCACACAGGAAATATCTGAGGTTCGCATTTCAGGGGATCTGTTACGAATACAGAGTACTTCCCTTCGGCCTGTCTCTCAGTCCAAGAGTGTTTGTACGATGTACGGAAGCTGCGATAGCCCCGTTAAGACAACAGGGTATTCGCCTGGCAACCTACCTGGACGACTGGCTGCTTCTCGCACAGTCGGAGCAGGAGGCTATTACACAGACAAGTGTCCTCGTAAAGCACCTGCTCAACCTGGGTTTCATAATAAACACAGAGAAGAGCATGCTGTGCCCAGTACAGACTGCACTCTTCCTGGGTTTACACATGAACTCGGTACCCTTTACAGCCCGACTGTCAGCAGAAAGAGTGAAAGCTTTCAGAGCTTGTCTCGCTCAATTCCAGCTGCGCAAACATGTTCTCTTCAGAACATGCCTGCGGTTAATGGGGCTCATGGCGTCAGCCATCCTGGTCGTACGACTAGGACGCTTACACATGAGGGAGTTTCAGCGCTGGGTAGCGCACATAAATTACCTAGAGCTTTTAGCGGTGTTCCTCACCCTAAAACGCTTTCTGCCTTTTCTCAGAGGACACCATGTCCTCGTGAGGACAGACAATACGACTACAATATCGTATATAAACCGCCAAGGGGGTTTGCGTTCTCTCCAGTTACACATGCTGGCACGCAAACTGATCTTATGGAGCAGCGGGCGTCTCCTCTCTCTGAGAGCGACGCACGTACCGGGTGTGTTGAACCTCGGGGCTGACCTACTGTCCAGAGGTGCACCACTTTATGCAGACTGGACTCTACATCCAAGGATTGTGAGCCAGCTGTGGGTGCGTTATGGTAGAGCCACGGTGGACCTGTTCGCATCAAAAGAAAATGCTCAATGTCAGCTGTTCTTTTCGATGCGCGACTTAAACGCACCGTTAGGCGTGGACGCACTCGTACACGTTTGGCCTTCGGGCCTTCTGTACGCGTTCCCACCCCTGGCTCTGATTCCCCAAACTCTGGCCAGAGTGAGGGAACAACGCCACACACTTATCCTGATAGCTCCGCACTGGCCCACTATGTACTGGCTGGCGGAGATTTATCAGCTGCTGTGCGGGCAGCCATGGCAGCTCCCGCTACGCAGGGACATACTGTCCCAGGCGGGGGGGGGGCGATCTTTCATCCACACCCAGAGCGCTTGGCCTTATGGGCCTGGCCCGTGAGTGGTACAACCTGAATACAGTGAGACTCCCTCATAGGGTGATAAACACTATTCAGAGTGCGAGAGATTCCTACACCAGGTCTCTCTAATATAGTGCTGTTACTGGTCCTGGCTTCCGCCAGGCGAGCCAGTAATGTTTTCATGCACTATCTGTACATATTTTTTCACACACTCGGTTCACCCCAGGGCAAACGAGAGTGTTGTTGAAGCCCAACCCTGTCCTTATACCCAAGGTGGTTGGGTCATGTACCCCAATGGACATTGAGGCATTTCCTCCGCCGCTGGGTCCCTCCGGGGAACAGCAGCCGGATTTGCTGTGTCCAGTTCGTGCTTACGCACCTGTATGGACAGATCAGGGGTGCTTGTCATAATGACCAACTCCTGGTGTCCTGGGCTAACCCTTATAAGGGCAAGCCTGTTACTAAGCAACGGCTCTCCCACTGTTTTGTGGAAGCAATTGCTTTGGGACCCATACGAGTCAGAGTTCGCAGGCACCCTCGGGTCCGCGAGCTCTTTCGACTCAGGGTCTGGCTGCATCCTGGGCTCTGTCCAGGATGCCTCCCATCCAAGACATTGGTGCAGCGGCGAGCTGGTCCTCGCCGCTCACTTTTGTCCGCCTCTTAACAGGCTGGGCGTTCTGCTCCCAGTGTGACTCAAGCAGTGCTGGGCACCTGGTTGAGTCAGAGCTCTACCTGTTAAGTTCTGGTTGGTTTGGTGATTTTCGAGATAAGCTCGTCTGGCTCAGAGTAACATGAAGTGAGATGTCTCACCAGACGGCCCTCCTTGCTATGGTGAAGCGAGAAGAGGTGCTTATTTTGAATGACGCATGCGTCGTGGCGCAGGCTACTTATAGGGGGTGATTTCCCCTGACGTTGACGTCAAAGATCACCAGCCAATCAGGATTGGCGTAATGAGATTGATGCTTCTGTTTGCTCCGCGATGAGGCGCATCCCATAGTGAGACATCTCACTTCATGTTACTCTGAGGACTGGGGTTACGTAAGTAACCTATAGTTTTATTTTTGACCATTTTAGAGCAATTGAATGGTATTCCTGCATTTGCCAACAACAGATTAAATATTTATATATTAATTCCCCTAGAGAAGGGACTTGATGTTCTCCGCAATTAGGTGTAGCAAAAATAGGTGCTTCTATCGGGAATTAAATAAAAAATGAGTTTGGAAAATATCAGTGAAAACCCAATGTTGTGCATTTCTCATATCATCATGATTATACCATTCCAGAGGCTTCAAATGCATTTTGAATCCAAAGTGATGTGTTCAAGATGTATGAGTCTTCTGCTTTTAAACAAAGAAAACAACTAAATTCATGTCTTCCTCTTCACGGCAGTTTATTTGTTTTGAGTTGTACTTTCTGACAATATATTTCATCAGTGTAATGCTCTCCAGCTGACAACAACCTGTTATGGAGTATTGAAGAGCCCTTGAATGCATCGCCAAAGAAAGCTTTGAAAATGGTCCCTCTCTGCAGCTGCAAAACACTATCACTGCTTGTGCAGTATAATCTTATTCATAGCAAAAGCACAATATAAAATCAAAATGAAGCTATCCACTCCACTGTTGTAGGAGATACTTTGCTGTCTGAGTTCTACAGTCTCCTAAATTCAGTTTAGCCCCTACTGGATTTCTACTGAATATATTTGCATCATTCAAAAGTAAACTTCCTGGGTAAACCAAAAGTTAAATGATAAACAGTCGCAATAAGATTCAACACTTTTTGAGTCAATACAATAATAGCAGATAACAGAAAAACAAATCATGTCAGTAGAGTACAAATGTAAAGGTAAAAGGCAGAATGGTGCTTGATATGGTTTGCTTTTCCTTTTTCTTTCATTTAAGAGAAAGAGAGGTTTGGTTTGGCTCTGCCGCATTGTTTCTTTCTATGTCATCACAATAGACAGCTGGTGGATGTAATTGGTGTTGGGGGTTTTAGGAAGATTTGTTATGGCCAGATTTTGCATGGCCAAGAAACGTTTCTGGTGGGAGGACATTCAAAGAAGGTCTGTATTTCTGTATTTCTTTGAAGAAATGTATGTATTTTAAATGCTCGCATTGTTTTACATAACAATCACAACGGCTCGAGAACAGAAAACAAAGGGTTCAAACCAAATGACGAGTTTTAAGAGAGGGAGTTTGTTACGGTGTGTGAAGCAGGCAGGACCCAAATGCAGAATAAATTGAAAATTCCTTTATTTCAAGGCTAGGTGATAAACAAAGACAAAACAGAACACTCACCGACGAACTAGTCATGACACAAGACGAACCGACAAAGACAGACAGAAAAACCAGAACTTAAATACACACAAGACTAATCACACAAACAAGACACAGGTGAGGAGGGAGGAGAAAACACAGGGGCCACAGGTGAACACAATCGGGTAATCAGACACACCAGGGAAACTAACGACAGGGAACCACAGACAGATCTAAACAAGACAAAACACAACGCGGACAGAAAACCAAAAACAGATATAGACAAGACAAAACACCATAAAGACAGATCGTGACAGAACCCCCCCTCAAGGGACGGATTCCAGACGTCCTTATAAAAAAAAACACAAAAGTCCAAAACCTCAGGCAGGATGGATGGAGGGGGTCCGGAGGAGGGACACAAAACTAGGGCCACCAGGGTGGGTGGAGGGGGTCCGGAGGACGGGTCTGGGCTGACAACCCAGGGGCACAGCAGAGGACCAGGAAGGGATCTCGGGCGGACGGCCCAGGGGCAAAGCAGAGGACCAGGAAGGGATCTCGGGCGGACGGCCTGGGGGCAAAGCAGAGTTCAAAAAGGGGAATTTGGGCGGACGGCCCGGGGGCAAGGCAGAGTTCAAAAAGGGGTTCTCGGGCGGACGACCCGGGGGCAAGGCAGAGTTCGAGGAGGGACGAAGACCACAGCTCTCAGGGGACCGGGCAGGAGCCGGTGTTGACCGGACAGTAACCAGAGCCGGTGGGACAGGTGTCGGCAAGATTCCCCACGGAAGAGGACAAGGAGTTGGCAGGACCCCCGGCGAGACATGTAATGTCGAGGCCTCCAACGAAACAGGACATGGGGTTGGCAGGACCCCCGGTAGAAGAGTAGTCGGCGGGGCCTCCAACGGCACAGGACACAGGGTTGGCAGGACCCCCGGCAGGAGAGCAGTCGGCGGGGCCTCCAACGGCACAGGACACAGGACCGGCAGGACCCCCGGCAGGAGAGTTGACGGCGGGACCTCCAACGAGACAGGACAAAGGGTTGGCAGGACCCCCGGCATGAGAGTAGTTGGCGGGGCCTCCAACGAGACAGAACACAGGGTTGGCAGGACCCCCGGCAGGAGAGTAGTCGGCGGGGCCTCCAACGGCACAGGACATAGGATTGGCAGGACCCCCGGCACAGGACATAGGATTGGCAGGACCCCCGGCAGGAGAGTTGTCGGCGGGGCCTCCAACAGCACAGGACACAGGACTCGCAGGACCCCCGGCAGGAGAGTAGACGGCGGGACCTCCAACGGGACAGGACATAGGGTTGGCAGGACCCCCGGCAGGAGAGTAGTCGGCGGGGCCTCCAACGAGACAGGACAAGGAGCTGGCAGGACCCCCGGCAGAAGAATAGACGACGGGACCTCCAACGGGACAGTACAAAGGGTTGGCAGGACCCCCAGCGGAACCTCCAACGGTACTTGAGTAGGGACTTGAGTGGGAACTCGAGATAGGGCTTGAGAGGGAACTCAAGAGGAAACTTGAGAGGTAACTCGAGAGGTGATAGTTTGGCCATTAAAACGCTTTATGATTAGATTTCTAGCGAGAAGTATATATTGTACTTTTAGAATCCACGTCCAGTCGATATGTAGGATCTATAGTTTGATAGATATTACGAAGATGATTTGAGGTTTCGTCAGGACAACGTGTATATGCGGCAAGCTTCCATGTAAAGTTACGGGTTGAAAACAGTATTTCCGGTCTCGTCGTTTTCATAATAAAACCAATGATCAAATGATTTAACAGTGATATCTGCACTACTCGTCCACTAAAAAAACATCAGTTTATCCTAGTTAATTATACGACATTAATTGGTTTAAATTCTGTACAATGCTTTTGTGTTTTTCCCATAGGTTTTTCTCTTTCGATTCTGAGAGACACATTTCTGTTTTCAGAGGTTTTGATAGGCTAAAATCACGCCGCAATGCACGTCGGGATATGGTGTTTATGTGATATGAAATCGGAAAACATTAAAAAAAAAAATAATAATACTACTTTATTCCGAGTGTTCTTGCTTTTCTCTTTGAAAGTCATCACATAACGGCATTGCAATACACGGTTCGGCTGTATTAAATATTACAGATCTGCCCTAGATATGTATTTATAGAGCCCTGATCAGAAGACCTTTTGACAAACTGGAAGAGATGCCGCCAAAACTGAATACGTGACGTGGACCATAAATATATCAACAATTAAACAACATCTTCCATTTCTTTTCACACAATACGTCTCCTTGCAGTATCAACACTAATTCGGCTGACTTTTATATTTGATCCAATTAGTAGATAGTCTGTATTTACACCATAACGGTGCACAGCTGATAGAAAGGGACTTTTTTGTAGTTTTTAAAGATATTACTGATTTTCTGAACTACCTTTCCAACTCCTCATGCAGTTGACTGTTACAGGTATATACACGTTCATGGTACAATGCATAAGCTTCACATCGAGAGACTGAAATTGTATTTTCCTTTAACGTTCTGTTTTAATTTCACAATAAAGTTTATAGTCATATTATGTACGATATTATGTTTTATTAACTAGACCACTGGTCTAAACCGCACCTCCTAGTGGTTAAAGCACGTTATTGAATTTAGTTGTAGAATAAGTTATATTTGATGAAAACATTTAAATATTAAGAGTAGCCTACATACAAAATAGGGGTCAATGATAGAAATATAGAATAGAAAATATCAAGAAGATACTGTAGTGATCTCTACAATAAAACAGTTTAGTGCAGGACGTCCAAAGATATTAACAGGAGGATGTGCAAAACAGACAAACTGATAAGGCTGAATTTTACTCAGGTGTAACTAAAGTCTGATTTAAGGGTTGTTTATATTTCACATCATTAATCAGAATCTGCAAAGTAACAAAAATAGATGTAGTAGAGTAAACATACCAGGTTAACCTCTGAATTGTAGTGGAGTAGAACAAAGTAGTACATGCTGCTGTAACAAAAACATTTCCCAACTTGGGATCAATAAAGTATCTTAACTTAAGATGATCGATGGCTACTGCCATATTTGCTAAATGTGCATCTGAACCTTGACAAGTGCATGTTTCAGGCTTATCAATTAACAACAGGAGGGGTCACAGACATAAGACCAGCTGTTAAATAAAGCTCTTCTGACCTTAGCTGTCATGTGGTATTAATGCTGCCCATTATGGACACAAGCAATTTTCACCCATGTATTAATTATATGTTTTAAATTTGATAACACCAATGTGTTTCGTATCCCCTAAACCTCCAGGGATGTATACATTTTAATACTGGCAACTTCTAATTGTGGGAAATACGAAAACGTCTTTTAAAACTACATTTCTCAGTAGAGACGTGCCATAGAACATGTTGCGAAACACACAATAGCCAGCAAGTGTAATTCTGGGGGGGAGGGCCGGGCTGGACCCATCCAAGTCCATTTTTGGATAGTCTGGCGTGGTTCCATTCCATTTCAAAGAGCTGTTTGACAGCGTAACCTTGTCGCACTGCCACTCCAATATCCAATCACAGAGCTTGAGGGATAATCACGGGGTTTGTAAAGCAAGGCAGATGTTGTAGTCCCAAACGATAGCTGGGGATTCTGGGTAGTGTAGTGTCTTCGGAAACTCTGTAGTGTCTAAACTCCGAAAAACCAATTTGTTTCTCCGAATCGAAGGTTAAAAACACAAAAGCATTGTACACAATTTAAACCAATCAATATTGTGTAATTAACAAGGATAAACTGATGTTTTTTAGTGGATGAGTAATGGAGATATCACTGTGTAATCATTTGACAGTGTGGGGAATACTTCCGGTTTTATTATGAAAACTTCGAGACCGGAAATACTGTTTTCACCCACGCTAACTTTACATGGAAGCTGCCCCATATACAGTACACGTTCTCCTGGCGAGACCTCAAATCATCTTCGTATATCTATCAAACTGTAGATCCTACACATCCACTGGACGTAGATTATAAAAGTACAATATACACTTCTCGCTAGAAATCTAATAAAAAAGCATTTTAATGGCCAAACTATTCCACAATTTAGGATTTTCCAGAGAGGGTTATTTGTGAATAAACGACCCTCCGGAGCGTTTGCAATCGACAGGAGCATGTTGTTTCTTACACGACCACTAGAGGTGCTACACTTTAAAACGTGACTCTGGGTCGTATTTAGCTGCTGAACAATCGACCTATATGGTCGTTTTTTGTAGGAGGACAGGCTGGGTATGTATTATATTATTATTAACTAGTAACACTAACACAATATGCTATGACTGTATTCCATAACTCACAAGTCTGCTTCTTTTGAGTGCAATTTCACATAAATCCTTATTTGCTTTTTTGGGTTTTGTTTTTATTCTTTATGTCTTTATTTCTTTGTCTTAGTGGACCGGAAGCGAGAGCTGGATGGGGCTCTTGTGAATATGGTGGTGAAAGACTTGCAGCCTTTTTCCATCGTGGATGACTGTGGCTTCAAGGAGCTTGTGGCCTTGCTTGATCCTAGATACACTCTTCCATCCAGACGGGTTCTAAAGGAGATGGTGGTCAAGCGCTATGAGGAGGAGAAGACGAAGGCCAAGGCTGTCATGCAGAGGGTAGAGGCTGTGAGCCTGACTGCTGATATGTGGACCTCCATTAATATGGACGCATATCTAGCCGTGACCTGCCATTATGTGGATGACTCTGCGAAGCTGGCCACAGTGCTTCTGCGAGTGCTGCCTTTCCCTGAAGCTCATACAGCGGTTAACATCACTGCATGGGGCACTGAAGGCAAAGTGACCTCAATTGTGACGGATGCAGGAGCAAATATGGTTGCCTCTGTCAGAAGTTTAAATCTAAGACATGCACTTTGCTTTGCTCATTCACTAAATGTAGTGGTGAAGAAATCTCTGGATGCAACTCCTGGCCTACAAGACCTACGCACAAGGGCTAGAAAAGTAGTCACGTTCTTTAAAACCAGCACAACAGCAAAAGAGAAGCTCAGAAAAGTTCAGGAGCAGATGAATCGCCCTGTACTGAAGCTTATTCAGGAAGTGGACACCCACTGGAACAGCACCTACCTAATGCTACAACGCCTTTTCAAAGAGAGGCAGTCAGTGGGGGCAGCTCTTGCGATGCTGAAAACAGATGTGAGACCTCTGTCCTCTGAAGACTATGAAACAGCAGATGCATGCCTGCAATTGCTCTCCCCCTTTTTCCAGGCAACAGTGGAACTCTCCGAGGAGAAGAGAGTCTCAGGATCCAAGATCATCCCAATGACGAAAATGTTAATGCTATACTTGTACGACACAATTGGAAAAAACAAGCCACGACACAGCAAAACTACTGGGACAGAACATGGTGTCAAATATGCAAAACAAGTTTGACACCACCGAGAGCCAAACTGTATTGACCCTGTCAACACTGTTGGATCCTAGATTCAAAACTATTGGATTCTCCAATCAAGTACAGGCAGCGGCATCAGTTAAACGACTGACAGCATTTTGCACAACACTGGGGAAAAACGCACAACCTGACACACCTACAGAAGAACAGCCCTCCACATCAGCTCAACCGGCACCAGCAAATGTTGACAATCCATCATCCACAGGTAATGTTATAAATAGTTAATTGATAAAATGCAGGACAAAATAAGTAAAAAAAAAATACACATTGAAACCTTTCAGTACTGGTGATTACAGTCATGTTTGTCTTTCAGGTCTTAACCTTTGGGAAACTCTGGACAGAGATGCTTCTGAAGCGAGGACAGCAAGGAATGCCACAGCAGATGCTACAGTGGAGGTGCAGCGGTACATGACTGATCCACCGCTGGAAAGATCGAAAGACCCACTGGCATACTGGGTGGACCATCAAAATGTGTATCCCAATCTGTTCAAACTGGCGAAACAATTTGTATGCATGCCAGCATCATCGGTTCCATCTGAGCGAGTGTTTTCAAAATGTGGGGAAATTGTAAGCAAGAAAAGAAATCCGCTCAATCCAAAAACTGTTGAAAAAATAATGTTCCTGAATAAAAATCTTTGAGTGTTCCCCATCCCACATGAACACCTCCTGCCAAAGTTACACAAGCGCACCATAATCTATGCCATATTTTCCCAGAACCCTCTCCTCAATAACACAATACACGCATTCATCCATCTTTATTTGTAAATGATATTCATGATACATACAGTTTATTTATATACATATTTATATTTATAGTTCTATATATATACATATTTATTTATAGTTCTATATATATACACATTTATTTATAGTTCTATATATATATACATATTTATATTTATTTATACCTATTTCCGACACAATTGTCCAAGTGGTTCGACTGCTTCAAATCACGTGACATGTGACGGTCGAAACAGCAACTGCTTCATTTCCTGAATGAATCACTTGACTGGTTCACGGTCCATTCACGCGATTCAATGCACTGCCTCGTCTCGATTCTGACAGGTGACAGGTTGAAACAGTTTCAAATTTGAGCGCTTCAACACTTTATAACCGCTCTAAACAATGCGCAATGTGTGGGTTGTTGTTGCTGTTGAGTTGTTGTTGGCATTGCATTTGAATTGGATCATTATAGAGCAAGCCAGGAAGAAAGATAGGTCGTTATGGCTCGTGAAACACTTCGAAATGTGGAGAAGCTGTGAACAAAAAGAAAATGAGTAATATAAAAACACTTGTGGATAGAGCCGGCGGCCAGGATGCAGCGATGTCCTCCGCGCAGCTGGTTCAAATCCCGGAATAGTTAAACTTTTAATCATTGCTTTTCAACTTTAATACTTTAATAGCTGATAAAAGGCCCTCTCCGCCCAAAAAAAATTTCTAGCATTCTCTCGTCTCTTCTCAATAACCCAATACACACAATTATCAATCTTTAATTGCAAATAGAACATGATATTCAGTCTTAGTGTGTGTGTGCATAGAATATTTTTCAAGGCAAAGATACGTTAAACCCACTGCAGCCTTGCACTTCGCCAGGAGAGGTCGCTGTAACTGAAGCTTCGAGAAATGAACCTATTTCCGACACAATTGTGGTTCGACGCTTCATTCAAAGCTTCATTTTGCCATCACTACTGCTGGGTCCATAATGGTCGGTTCGTAATGTTACGGTGTGTGAAGCAGGCAGGACCCAAATGCAGAATAAATTGAAAATTCCTTTATTTCAAGGCTAGGTGATAAACAAAGACAAAACAGAACACTCACCGACGAACTAGTCATGACACAAGACGAACCGAACCGACAAAGACAGACAGAAGAAACAGAACTTAAATACACACAAGACTAATCACACAAACAAGACACAGGTGAGGAGGGAGGAGAAAACACAGGGGCCACAGGTGAACACAATCGGGTAATCAGACACACCAGGGGAACTAACGACAGGGAACCACAGACAGATCTAAACAAGACAAAACGATAGTTACGGCTGTAACTACGGTTCTATGAGTCCCGGATGACCGCCAGAGGCGGTGCTTTAGCACTGGATATGTCCATCGCGCGCATGCGCAGCTCGAGTACCAATAACAACAAAGTCACCTGTGACCCACGTGACACCGGCTATATCAGCCGGTATTGTCAGAGGATCTGTTCCCCGAATCTTCTCGCGAGCACACAAGAATTCTGAGTGACAGGGAACTCTGGCGGTCATCCGGGACTCATAGAACCGTAGTTACAGCCGTAACTATCGTTCTATTTCGTCCCTACTGACCGGTGCTTTAGCACTGGATGACCTATACCAACAATGTCATGAAGAATCCAAGCCCTTGCTCACCACTGGAAGCAGCGGAGCTCGGCAAAAGGACCACGCCCAAAGAATGGGAAGTGGCGACATTGACCTGATGACAACTGGAGAATGTGCCAGAAGACGCCCACGACGCCGCGGCGCAGATGGTCTCCAGGGGCACCCCTCTCAGGGCAGCCCAATATGTTGAGATGCTCCTTGTAGAGTGGCATCTCAGCCTGGTGGCAGGGGGCGGCCACTGGCCCCGTAAGCCTGTGAGATGGTATCGACAACCCAGTGGGGAAGCCACTGGTTAGAGGGCCTAACCTCCTTTAGTGCCGCCAGGGCAAACTCAAGAGTTGCTCCTCCTGCCGTATACAGGCAGTAGCCTTGATATACGCCCTTTGGGCACCCCCCGGGCACAGCAACTTCGATGTGCCGTACTCCTGAATGTCAAAGCGTGCCAGCTGGGCAGGCTGATTGAAGTGAGTTTGTGGAAGGACCCCGGGCGGGAATGCCACATTTGCCCAAAGGGCAACGCATGAGAGTCCCACCTCGGGCATGTATTGTTTATGGAGAGGACATGCAACTCCCCGATTCACTTCCCTGAGGCTATGGCAAGCAGAAATGCTGCCTTTGTGGGCAGCCACCTAAGCCCCACCTGGGCCAGGGGCTCGAAGGGAGGAGGTGATAGGGCATCCGGCAGCAAGGGCAGGTCCCAAGCCGGAGCCCTCGGGGTGCAAGGGGGACGCTGCCGTAAAGCCCCTCTCATAAAGAGGGACACCGACCTGTGGCACCCCGCCGTGGCGCCGTCGACCCGAACATGTCGGGCAGAATCGCAGCCACATAAATTCAGAGTGGAGTGAGAACGTCCACTATCTAGAAGGGACTGTTGTCTAAGCAACAATGTACATGCTGTCCCCAAGGAACACGCACATTCTTGCCCCCCAGTTGGGGTAGAAAGTGCGTGAGTGCAAGCTGCACGGCCCGAAGCTCTAGCGCGTTGACCCGGCGCGCACTCTGCTGGGCAGACCACTGACCCTGAACGGTCCTGCCCTGCCGCACTGCACCCCACCCTGAGAGACATGCACCTATGGTGATGGTCTCCTGGCGGGATGGGATGGCGCCCATGGGCACGCCTACCAGAGATAGGCCCTGCCCCTCCAGCGTGACGGAGAGTGGAGCAATGCTGCGACACCCTGACTTCACTGTGCCTGTGCCACTTGGCGTCCAAGTGAAGGCTGTTCAGCCACATCTGCATGGGGCACAACGACAGCGGGTCTAAGGGCCCAGCGGCCGAGGCAGCTGCCAGTCTGCCCAAGGGCCGGAGGAACTGAATATAAGGCACCCTCTTGCCCGGCCCACGTGGAAGTAGGCATCCCTCGGTTGGGAACCACTCCACCTGTGCGTATGCAGTAGTCAGCATATAGAATGGCAGCACCTTCAGGAATCTGTTGATTCCTCTGAGGTCCAAGATCGGGCGAAATCCGCCGACTTTCTTGCTCACGAGAAAGTATGCCGAGTAGAACCCCCTGGCTAAGCAGAGGATCTTACTGGGTTGATTGCGTCCTTGGACAAAAGGACGGACAACTCTTGGCCCAGAGGTCGGGCCCCTGCCGGATCGCTGACGACTGTCAATTAGACCCAGCCGAAGGCTAGGGGCCGGAGCTGCGGTCCGTACCCCTGGGTTAAGGTGAAAACCACCCAAGGGACGGAAGTACAGACTGCCCAGAAACTGAGCTGCTGCTGGGAAAGCAGCCGCCGACCACCCCCGGGATTTCAGAGCCCAGCCCCCCGGACCCTGGAGCCTCTTGGGGGGGTTCCGGTCAGGCTCTGGGGCACGAGGCCGCCTGGAAGGCGGGCGACATGGGGCACGAAAGTCATTGGGAGGCGGTTGAGTGGGCCGCTAAGACCTCTGCAGACCACCCCTGTAATCCAGCGGCTGAGTGCGGCTGCTAGAGCGGCCCCTGGGCCTGCTGGGAGTGGGCACAGGTCTGCGAGGACCCGAGTGCTGCTGCCTGGTCTGCCTAGCTTGGGCGGCACACTCCAGTGCCTCCGAGGGCAGCTGATCTAAACAGCTCCCCTGGCTCGACTGGTACGCGACGGAGGACTCTCCGTCAACCGGAGGAGGTGCATCAGCCGAAGGAGGGGCGCCAGCCAAAGGAGGGGCGCCAACCGAAGGAGGGGCGCCCACCGAAGGAGGGGGGGGGGGGGTTAGCAGCCCCTACACCGGGCCCAGGCTGAAGGGCCAAGAGGCGACTTCATCATGCCCCTATCGGCAGCTAGCCGATCCACTTTAGAGGACAGCCTATTTCTAGTCCTTCTATTGGGGGGAGCACACAAAGCCATCGCTCCCTCAAGTCCCCGGGAACGGCCGAATTGATCTGGAGGAGTACGTGACAAGGAGAGGTGTCTGTTGGCTGCTGCCAGACGTTCCACCTCAGTGCCACTCTGAGCACCCGAGGCATGCAGCTACAGCTCATGCAGGCGTTTACCGTGAGAACCTCCCTCAGATGCTCGAATTTCGTCCCCACTGACCGCCAGAAGCGGCCGAGGCAGGAGGGGCAGCGGTCGTGGCCGTCCTCGGGCTCAAGAGAAACCCTACAGGCGCTACATGAATGAACCATTCTGTAGGTAGCCAGATGCAGCGTAGCCGGGAGCGGGTGCGGGAACACGCCTTCACCAGCTACCTGCTTAATGGGAAGAGTAGAGCGTTGCTGCTACTCGCCGAACAGAAAGAGGGATGTAATTACACCCACGTTACAGCAGAGGGAGCGGGAGCGGGATCACTGCCTTCACCTAGCTGGATTAGTAAATAAGGCAGTTTACCAAGAGCGGGGGCGAAAACACTGCCTTCACTGGCTGAGCTAGAGGCGAGTGCCAGATGCAGCGTAACCGGGAGCGGGTGCGGGAACACAGCCTTCACCAGCTACCTGCTTAACGGAACCAGGCAGTTTAGCGTCTACCAGGAGCGGGGGCGAGAACACTGCCTTCACTGGTTAAATTAAGACGAATGCCAGATGCAGCGTAACCGGGAGCGGGTGCGGGAACGCAGCCTTCACCAGCTACCTGCTTAACAGAATAAACAAGGCAGTTTAGCGTCTACCAGGAGTGGGGGCGAGAACACTGCCTTCACTGGTTGAGTTAGAGACGAATGCCAGATGCAGCGTAACCGGGAGCGGGTGCGGGAACACAGCCTTCACCAGCTACCTGCTTAACAGAAAAACAAGGCAGTTTGGCGTCTACCAGGAGCGGGGGCAAGAACTGCCTTCACTGGTTGAGTTAGAGACGAATGCCAGATGCAGTGTAACCGGGAGCGGGTGCGGGAACACAGCCTTCACCAGCTACCTGCTTAACAGAAAAACAAGGCAGTTTGGCGTCTACCAGGAGCGGGGGCGAGAACTGCCTTCACTGGTTGAGTTAGAGACGAATGCCAGATGCAGTGTAACCGGGAGCGGGTGCGGGAACACAGCCTTCACTGGCTACCTGCTTAACGGAGAAACAAGGCAGTTCCGCGTCTACCAGGAGCGGGGGCGAGAACACTGCCTTCACTGGTCGAGTTAGAGACGAATGCCAGATGCAGCGTAACCGGGAGCGGGTGCAGGAACACAGCCTTCACCAGCTACCTGCTTAACAGAAAAAACAAGGCGGTTTGGCGTCTACCAGGAGCGGGGGCGAGAACTGCCTTCACTGGTTGAGTTAGAGACGAATGCCAGATGCAGTGTAACCGGGAGCGGGTGCGGGAACACAGCCGTCACCGGCTACCTGCTTAACGGAAAAACGAGGCCGTTTGGCGTCTACCAGGAGTGGGGGCGAGAACTGCCTTCACTGGTTAAGTTAGAGTCGAACGCCAGATGCAGTGTAACCGGGAGCGGGAACACAGCCTTCACCGGCTACCTGCTGAACGGGAAGAGTAGAGCGGTGCTACTACTCGCCGAACAGAAAAAGGGATGTAGCTACATCCGCATTACCGGTAGAGGGAGCGGGAGCGAGAGCACTGCCTTCACCTAGCTGGGTAAAATAAAGAAGCTAACAGTATACGCAAGACGTTAGCCGAGCGGCTGCTGCTAACGATCAAGCGAGATCAAGTCAAATAACACACATGTTTAAGACCAGATAACTAGCTTCTAAAGAATAGAATAGCACAGAGCCGTAGTTACAGCAGTAACCATGGCCAGGGCTCACACGGCATCTAACCGTAGTTACAGTAGTAACTATGGCCAGTACTTACACGGCTTAGCACCGTCGTTACAGTCGTAACTCTGGCCAGTACTTGCACGGCTTGGATACTTACACAGCATAGAGCCGTAGTTACAGTAGTAACTCTGGCCAGTACTTGCACGGCTTGGAACCGTAGTTACAGTAGTAACTATGGCCAGTACTTACATGGTTTAGAACCGTAGTTACAGTAGTAACTATGGCCATTACACGGCATAGAGCCGTAGTTACGGTATTGCCTATGGCCAGTACGTGCACGGCTTGGAACCGTAGTTACAGTAGTAACTATGGCCAGTACTTACGGCTTAACCCCGTAGTTACAGTATTAACTATGGCCAGTACTTACACAGCTTGGAACCGTAGTTACAGTAGTAATTATGGCCAGTACTTACGGCTTAGAACCTTAGTTACAATAGTAACTGTGGCCGGTGCCTAAAAGTGTCAGCCAACGGCTGCCCACTAGACAATATAATATTGGGAGGATGAATCCTCCTTAATGGCCATACATGCAGAGCACACGGCACACACAGTGAAGATTGTTCTCTGCATATCGTCCTAGTGCTAGGAGTCTAGTACTAGGAGCAGTAAATCCCACGATATAGCGCTACTGCAACCATACCATGCGTTTACCGGGAGCAGCAGCGAGAGCACTGCCCTCACCGGCTGAGATAAATAATGAAGCTTAACCGTACATGCAAGGTGTTAGCCAAGCGGCTGCTGCTAACAATCAAGCAACCAAGTCAGAACACAATGTTAAGACCAGATAATTAGCTTCTAAGAAAGAGAACAGCCCGCATAGAACCGTGTCTGGTTACAGTAGTAACCGCACATGCCGAGCACACAGCACCCGCCGTGAAGATGTTCTCTGCATATCATCCTAGTGCTAGGAGTCTAGTACTAGGAGCAGTAATACAACGAACTAGCGCTACTGCAATCAAACCCTATGCTACTGGGAGCGGGAGCACTGCCCTGAGTTAATAGTTAAGCTCAACAGCAAGGTGTTAGCCAAGCGGCTGCTGCTAACAATCAAGCGACCAAGTCAGAACACAAATGTTAAGACCAGATAATAGCTTCTAGAAAATAGAAAGTACTTACCTTACTTTCTGCATCTAAACGAAAAACGGGTTTAAAGTATGACACTCTTGGCTTTCCATACTAAATCGAATGAGGGACGCAGCCAAAGCTGGGACTCAAATGCTAATGATAGCTCGGGCACAACGCCACAAGCAGAACTTTCAAAAGAGCATAAGGGAAACTTTATGGGAGAGGAAGCGGGAACACTGTCGTCACCAGAAAGTCTAAGCCACAAACAATAAGACGGTAATCAGGACAACTTGGCTGGGAGCGGGTGTGGAAACACAGCCATCACTAGCAACAAGCTGACACAAACCTGTTTGTCGAGGCTCTGCACAGCCGGCGCAGCTCTTGGAGGACGCGTCTAACGACCCGTAGCTCCGACTGTCAGTCGCGAAGCTTCACGCGGCCAGCTGTTTGCAGAGAAATCCCTCCGATCAAACGTTCAAGCCTGAACGCTGTAGGTTACGAAAACGTAGCCACGGTACCCTCGTGCAGCGAGAAGATGAAAAGGAACAGATCCTCTGACAATACCGGCTGATATAGCCGGTGTCACGTGGGTCACAGGTGACTTTGTTGTTATTGGTACTCGAGCTGCGCATGCGCGCGATGGACATATCCAGTGCTAAAGCACCGCCTCTGGCGGTCAGTAGGGACGAAATAGAACACAACGCGGACAGAAAACCAAAAACAGATATAGACAAGACAAAACACCATAAAGACAGATCGTGACAGAGTTCACTGCATACATACTGTACATGTCCTGGGATAAACAGCACTAACATACTAATATACACAACATATACCAATGCATACATATTATACACATATTGTTATTGAAATACAAACAGTACATACAATCATAAAAACGTACAGTATGTGTATACAGTAAACATATCTGCAATGCACATAGTCAAAAGTCAAAGTCAACTTTAATGTAC
Source organism: Pseudochaenichthys georgianus (assembly GCF_902827115.2). Lineage (NCBI taxonomy): Eukaryota > Metazoa > Chordata > Actinopteri > Perciformes > Channichthyidae > Pseudochaenichthys > Pseudochaenichthys georgianus. The sequence continues at coordinate 26,175,038 of NC_047519.1, forward strand.
ATGTTTCTGTGTGTTTGTAGACAGAGAAATCGAAATGACGTTTCCAACAATCCCGAATACAAAATACAATAATACAAATATGTATACAAATATGTATACATATGTATATCCTCTATATATACAATTAACAGACACATTTAGCATATGCACACATTAAGATAAAACACAACAATCAATACAAAATAACAGTCACTTCAATATCTTTGGGAATGTACATAGTGCAAGATTGTCCATAGCAGCGTATGAAAAAAATATATATACACATATCAAAACATATTCATTAGGGATATTATATAAATAGATACACTTGCTTGTTTTTCGCAAATAGATCCCCTTCCTATGCATTCACCAAAACGATGTCCTGTTGATAATCTTAAAATCTATGGTTTTATGCAAAGTTTGATATTTAATCATATTCAAAATCATTTCTATTGTTGTATTTTTTTGAAAAAACAGATATTCTTTTTCTCTGTGCATGGTTGTCTTAAGACACAACATGTCCATATATTGCGGAACAACTGCCTCTGATGATGCAATAATGATGAGAAATATGTAGTGATATTTTGACTCCTCATAGTGTTTGAAATATTCTAACATGCAAGTAAAAACAGTGAATTATGTCTCAGAGATAGTTTGTATAGCTGTTTTTTCTTTTAAAGGGGACCTATCATGCAAAATGCACCTTTGTACGTCTTTTATACATGAATATGTGTCCCCGGTGTGTCAGGGAACTCACCAAGTGTCAGAAAACACAACCCTCTCTCTTTTCCTCCATACCCAAATCTCTAAAAACGGGGCTGGAATGGATCTGATACAGACTGATACAGATTTGAAAATAGTGTGACGTCAGTGACGAGGACCTCCGCCTATATGGCCAACTCTCCACCAATCAGGGGAATGAGAGGTTGCCGTGGCATGGTAACAGCATGGTAACAGCATGGTAACATGATGCTTGTAACTCGGCCCCCTCCTTTGCAGGGGGGCGTGGTCAGCTGCAGCTCATGCAAAGACGAGTGGAGGAGAGCAAAATAGAGCGAAATGAGGCATGGCTAAGATGCATGATCTGTTTGGCATATAGGTATGACCCTACAATATATTATTCAAATATAGCATGATAGGTCTCCTTTAACTTTCTGTTTAAAAAAAGTATATGGTAAATTAGCTTTAAATGGTTGCATATATAAAAAAAAATCAATAAACAACATTTGTCTGGCTGATTGTTTTGACAATACTAAAATTACCTCACCAATTAACAGCAGCTTCTGTTCTTTAACAACCACCAACGCAGATCTCACCCCCTTTAGGTGTTAGTGTTTAACAACTGTTTTCATGCTTAATGCGTATTTATTTTTTACCACCAATAATAAAATATGCAACTGCCATGCCAACTTTGGATTAATTATTCATTATAAATAAATATTGGATCTTTTTTCTCACATTTGAATTGTTGAGTTACTGAGGATTTGCAATAAACAATTGAATCTACTCCTACCTTTAGCACCAAGGCTATCTATTCATGTTGCAGTTATACACTAAGTGATTTCAAATGGTATCCTTCTCACTCTTTTTACATTTCTCCTTATTTTGTAATGACCATTTTGGTTGTTTTTACTTGAACCCTTAAACAAAGATTATTCTTGGTAAAGTCGGATATTTCAACATGTTCAAGGTTCTTTATTTGTCATACGAACATAGCTACAGAGTAGTTATGTCGATGAAAATCTTAGGTCACAGGCTTCTCCAACAGTGCAACACAATAATACAGAAAAACAGAAAAGCATAGTGCAAGTACATATTAAAAAGTAAATACAAAAAGAAAAATAGTTTTAAAAAAGTGAAGTAGTGAAATAAGAGTCTATATGCAAGCTATTTGAATGATATATTAGATAAATAGATAAATAATTACTAAGTAGCAGATGAATGTTATGGATGTTGTTACAACAGTTCAGGTGTTTAACAGTCTTATTGCCTGTGGGATGAAACTGTCCCTGAGTCTGGTGGTTTTAGTCTGGATGCTGCGGTAATGCCTGCCAGACGGCAGCAGACTGAACAGTTTGTGGCTGGGGTGATGGGGGTCTTTTATAATCCGGAGGGATTTCTTCCAGAGGCGCTGGGAGTAAAGGTTGGATGGCAGCTCCGTCCTGGTGATGTTCTCTGCAGTTTTCACCACCCTCTGTAAAGCCTTACGATTGAGGGCGGTGCAGCTGCCGTACCAGGCCGTGATGCAGCCAGTCATGATACTCTCTATGGTGCACCTGTAGAAGTTGCAGAGTACTGTATTGACTCTTTATACAAATATTCGCTTTCTGCGCGAGAGACCAGGAGGAAAAATGGTTTTGAAAAAAAATACATCATAATTTCAAATATTATTGATTCGAAAATAATATGATACAGTACAGTACAATTACATCTGGGTCTCTGTGTTTCATTCAAGCTTGGCTCTGTGTGTGTGTGGAACGAGCCATTTTGTGTGCGTGCGCGCGCGAGAGAGAGAGCGCACCGGTACCGGAGATTGTTGTTGTTAGCTTCTGGTGCTAGCGAGCTAGTGGCCGGGTCTCAAACGGTTTGGTCACGATTAATGTAAACAATTATTTCCGAGGCACATGTTTATATGATCATTATAGTTATGAAAAGAGAATAAATTAAAAACAGTTATGAAATACTATGTGACATTAAAAAAAGAATAAAGTTTAAAAGGGGAGTGATTTGTAAAATATCCATAAAGAAAAAGTAAATCTGTTTACAGCTCAGTTTCAAATGGGTGTTGAGAGATGTATCAACCCAGTCTCAAAAAAAAAACGTGTAATAATTACGTTGGTCCACAACGTAGGACGTAGTATTTCTACAAAAACGCCTCTGAAATTGTAAGATGCCTACGTTTTTTTCACCATTCATTCCAATGGCTGGCGTCTATGTCACGTGATCTTCACATTTCTCCCTGCAGAAAAAAAAAACATGGCCGATATTCGTTTTATTCTCGGTGTAAAATGCCTATTTAAAGTTACTTTGGCCATTAAAATGCGTTTTGATGTCATTTGATGCGAGAAATATGAGTTGTTATTTCAGATTATGTGTGCAGTGGATGTACATGATCTTTAGTTTGCTAGTTATTACGAAGATTACTTCAAGAAATGGTGTCTATACAACGTTTTCATTGTTACCAAGGTGGTTGCTAGGGACGCTGCTATCGATATTATTTATGTTATGTTGTGTAAAATGGTGTTATCTTTATTGCTACCCCCTTCCCCGTCAATGTATAGTGTTGGTCCACAGTGCAAACGTATTAGATTAACAAAATCCGCATCTAAAATTGTGGCATAGTGTGGTGCCGAGAGATGGGAGTCGGAGGCGGGGTATCAAAGATACAAGCTAGACTTTTATTTAGCATCTCAAAACCATGGATGTATAATAAGAACTGGATACAGCGTGGGAGGCGGGGCCTCATTCATTCCTATGAGAGTTGCTCATTAGCGCATGATGATAAAATGGTCCAATTTTTGAGAGAGTGAAACGTCACAGATTACCCGGCATGCCTGAGATGTACCAGTATGTGCGCTCATAGCGCATGCGCAACTTTAACCAAAATGCTCGTTCACATCAAGCACGTCAATTTGCGTACACGTAACAGCACCGTGCGTTCATGACAGCATGGTAATAGATTGTTATTATGCAGTTAGCAGCTAGCGGCTAGCTAGTAATTATGCTAATGTGCACATCAATCGTTATGTACTTCTATTATGCTGTAACAGGATCTAGTGATATTCAACAGAGCTTCATTTAGCATGAAAGAATTATTGCACTCTATATATATATATATATATATATATATATATCAGGGTTGCCAACTTTGGGTACCTGGCTGGAGTGAGATTTTGATATCATGGGTTTAATTACACATATGCGCACGAAATGACTGCTATCGTGTCAGTAGCGGGACCTTAGCATAATAGGATATGCAATATACAAATACACAATATTGGACACAGACTATAAAGGGCACACAGTTTCCTTCACTAATGAAAGTCAAACACATGTTTGTTTCCACTGTTTTATTGTGTGCCTGTCGCGATAAGCAATTCATTGACTTATCGGCTCCGGAGTATTTTTGTCGGGTAATCTATGCTAATCCATACAGTGGTGGGGCTCAAATCAGTATTTGCAATGTAATTACATACATGCTCCCCTTGACAGTGAAATGCCACGCGTGAGGTTTAGATTATTTCCCTGTCTCAATCCAAATTGAACTGTATAAAACAAAAAGGCACATTTGTCTTGTAGTAAATAAAAAGGGCGACCTGAAGCCAATCCTGCAATTTCCCCACAAGTGAAAGAGTTGACATGCTGAAAACCCAACCCCTGAAGGGGGGTCTGGGGGGATTGTCCCCGAGGAGATTTTTTGAAATACTAACATAAAATACACATTCTGGTACTCTCTTGAGAAGAAAAATAAATAAATCTATTACTACACGACATATTTAAAAAAATGAATGCCATTTAATTGTTTTGTTACTTTGTTCTGAAAGCTGAACCTGCTGCTCCTCACAGAGAGAAGAGGGAAGAGGCTGTGTGAATTACTTTACATTGTGGATAAGGGTGGATAGCCCCCATTGTTCTGTGTGTCAACGTGAAAGACAGCCCACACACCTATCAATCATCAAACCGTGGGGTCTTATTTCATTACGTGTTGATTTCTATCAACACGTAATGTTGTATCGATGTATATAGAGATGTACAACAGCAAAAGTATTCTCCGTCGGGACTTCCTGCAACAACCGCCGTTTCTTGATTCTGATTGGCCAGAAGACATTATCAAAGATGTTCTATTGAGAAGACGATCACTACGTGACAACAGTTTTCAAAACCGTTTCTAGTCTTCGGTATTCTTGTTTTGGTGTGAGAATAGTTTGGGCAGCGTGAGAGCGTGAGATTGAGAGTGAAAGCGTGTATATATATATATATATATATATATACATATATATATATATATATATATACACAGTGCAATAAACTTGTTAGTGCAATAAGAAGCTACAGGAACGTTAATCTACGTCGGTAATATTAACTTTATTTAATACAACATTTACGGTACAAGATTTACATCATCCAGCCCAAGTAGTATAATATTTTACAAATGATGAATTACAGCAAACATGTGCAATATATCCATTATTACAGCTCCGTGGGCTGCAAGGCGATATGGGTCCGTTGTTATTGTGCATCCATGGGTAAAGAGAAACTCATGTAGTGCTGAACACGTAACGTGAACGTGCCGGGCAGCGCGGTCCCGTGGGTTAGATGCACGTTCATAATGCAGAGGGAAATAACTATCAGAATAACGTTATTAGCACATTTTTACAACTTCAAGAACGAATGTTTTGAATAAGGGCTATACAAACGTTCATACTGGGTAGTTTATTTAGTTTAAAAAAAATTATCCAACGAGTTACAGACCACTCTTTCCCCATGTAAGTCAATGGGAAAAAGTGTTTCCGGGCCCAGCAACCTAAAGGAAGTGTAGTACCGCCGTTTGACCAGCACGAATATTCTCATCAGACACCGGCGCACTTCCTGGGGGCTTGCTCAAAACACATGTAAACAGCTTCATGCCCGGGGCCCTTTCTCATTTCTCGAACTCCCCTCCTCGACTCCTATCCTCGAGACTTAGTCCCGCCCACAGGAGATGCGAGCGGAGGAGCCGAGGAGGGGAACTGAGGAGAGAGGAGGGGAAGCAGCAGGCGGTTAGAGAAATGAGAACTCGGCTGAAGTCGAATAGTCCATTTAGCTTAGGAACCTTCCTAAAGGAGTGAAATGACCCGGAAGTCCCTCAGTGGCAGCCATGATAAGTGTCGTTCGAATTCTCTAGAATGATGAGAATGATAGGAAAGGAGGTTTCAAACTTCCTTTATAACCTCCTTTAGCTTAGGAACCACTGGACCTCCCTAACCGACAGGAGAAGCGAAAATGTTGCCCCACAATGCATTGCAGCCGCAGCATTTGCCGTCACTCAACAGTCGGCCGTTCACGGAAACAACCGATTATGACCGAGAAATGATATCATGAAAGTTACGGTGCTTATTAAGCATTTTAAAACATAGGTGGTAAGTTGCCAAAGTGCTTTGTTTTGAACGTTCATCAGAATTATAATCAAAGAGAGAAATATGAACGTTAGTTTTCACTGAAATGATCAAATAAAGTCAACATTTCAGTCTTTACTGAGCTGTGTGGGGTTTGTTCAACTTTTAAAATATGTTTGAATGGTGATATACACAGTGATAGATGTTAAGGACTAACGTTTATAATAAATACATCTGTATTGATTTTAAGATCTTTAGTTCATACAATCATACGTATTGGGATCATTTGTATTAATGTGGACTGGAGGGAGAGGGTGAGGAGCATAAGTTTCACTTTCCTTTTTTATTTAAATTCCAACTTTGGTCATGAAGAATATGTTTCTCTGTTGTCCACGTTCATAAAGCATAAAGCAGCAGCATCAGAGCACGGTGCAGAGTCTCTAGATGAGTTCACAGTAGTCCCTCGTTCTGATTAAACATCCATGTTGTAGTCCGCTGTATAGAAAACTGTGGTTTCCATAGTTTCCCCACAGCAGCAGACGCACACAATGACGTCCGCTGGCGCATCATAAACACGTCAAGGAATAGACGATAGGGTTAGAACTTAGGAGCTGATTTTTAAACTATCCGACTGCAGCCCTCCTCTCCTCTGCGCGGTCATTTTAAAGAGACGTCCATTAATGATAACAGAAGGCACAGCAGCCCTCTGTCTGATGGACAGATGTGTTCATGATGACTTATATATTTACTTTGATTCATTCACAGTGCGGTATAATGAGACAATAACAGGCTACAGATGCGGACACACACATATATATTTATATAAGTATATATACAATTTCAGAATCAAACAGATCATTCATAATAACGTAACACTATCAGAGACTGGATATAACCCCCCCTCTCTGGTCGCTGCAACGAGGAAAATAAATTACGGGCCAAAAGTTTTATTTACAAGTATTACAAGTAAGCAGAGGACACCAAACCAACTGAGATCTGTCTGTCCGCTGCATCTCCACACACACTATACCACACACACCTACACATAATCAGGCTACAGCTGTTGTGTATTTTATTATGTGAAGCACTGAATGGTTTTAGAAAAATATCGACTCTTTATTTGTAGATATCTACTAAACTACAGCAAATAAAGAGAGTAGGCCTGTTATACTGAGTGATATATATTATACACACTGCTCTGCTTTCTGCAAGGACCTCACAGCTGTTCTCTCTGTAAACATCGCGTCGCGATGAAAGCAGTTTCTAAAATAATATCCAGGGGATGCATGCAGAGCTGTCATTGGCTGAGATAAGTCCGTCCGTGCGTCACGACTCTTTTAAACATCTCTGTTCCCGGAAATGCATCCGCGAAGGAGCCGTGGAGGACCGTGGAGGACCCATCAGTGTATCCTCGGTTATAGCTCCTCCAGAGAGGCTCCTCGATGCTCGATGCTCGGTCCTCGACGTGCATTTAGAGAAATGAGATGTCCATGTTCAACATGGCGCGGTAAAATTCATTTCCGGGTCACTACCGGAGGACAGAGGAGTTGAGGAGTCGAGGAGGGGGATTTGATGAAATGAGAAAGGGCCCGGGAAGCGAAGACCGGCGGAGACAAGAAGTCCGGCTCACTAAAATGTCCGTGCAGAACAATACCCTAACCCATAGATCCGTGGGTGAATAATGTCAATCACCACAATAGATACGTTATTTTCCCCTGTGCAATTCTCCATTTACTCAACAATAACACATAATTATCCTTGTGTTTATTTATTTGTTTGATTAATAAACACAAGTTGGAGTCCGTCAGGACCGAGGGTCGGAGCAGCTCATTTGCTTGACATAATATTACACCCGGAAGTAAGTATTCTCTCCGCTTCGCTTGACAAACCCTGTGATAGTCCTCAAGCTCTGTGATTGGAGAGTGTACAGAGCGTTGAACAGCACTTGAAATGGGATGGAACCACGGCAGACTGTCCAAAACTGTATTTGAACGGGTCCACCGCGTCCCCCCGTCCCCCACCCCGTCCCCAGAACTACACATGCTGGCTATTGTGTGTTTCGCAACATGTTCTCTATCTATGGCACGTCTCTACTGGGAGTTGTAGTTTTAAAAGACGTTTTCATATTTCCCATAATAAGAAGTTGCCAGTATTAAACTGTGTACATCCCTGGAGGTTTAGGGGATAGGAAACACTCAAATTTAAAACATATAATTAATAAATGGGTGAAAATTGCTTGTGCCCATAATTAATATATACCCACACGACAGCTAAGGTCAGAAGAGCTTTATTTAACAGCTGGTCTTATGTCTGTGACCCCTCCTGTTGTTCATTGATGAGCCTGAAACATGCACTTGTCAAGGTTCAGAGGCACATTGTGCAAATATGGCAGTAGCCATCGATCATCTTAAGATAAGATATACTTTATTGATCCCAAGTTGGAAACATTTGCGTTATATCAGCATGTGTATAGTTGTAAATATGCAGTGGTGTTTATTTGTAAATCATTTAGTATAATCACACAAATTCTGTGTTTTATATTTAATAATTCTGTGTTCTTTATTTATTGATTGTTCAATACCTGACAAGGTCGGAGATGAAAAACTTTGGTCACAGGTTCCTCAACAGTGCATCACAAGACATCTTTCAATATGTGTACCTCCACCATTAAATTGTTATATTCTGCACATTTCTTATACTATCTACATACATCTTATAAGAGTATAATACATATGTATAATATCAGTTAAAATAAGTGCTTCAACATAGTTAGCATTTCTGGAGGTATGCACAAATATTGATAGATGTCTTGTAATGCACTATTGAGGAACCTGCGACCCAAGTTTTTCATTCATTGCATCTACACCATAGTTGTGTAGGCCTATATGATATGTCAATAAACCTTAGAACATCTTGAAATCTTGAAAGGGATGTGCAAAATAGTCATTATATACAGTCTTTAATTAACTATTAGTAGAGAATAACGAGTAATGAATATACTTTATAGGGATTCTATTCATATCTAATAATAAAAATAATGAAATTCAATAACATGCTTTAACCACTAGGTGTCCCTTTATATCAGCTGTGCACCTTTATGGTGTAAATACAGCCTATCTACCAATTGGATCAAATATAAAAGTCAGCCGAATTAGTGTTGATACTGCAAGGAGACGTATTGTGTGAAAAGAAACGTAAGATGTTGTTTAATTGTTGATATATTTATGATCCACGTCACGTTTCCAGTGTTGGCGGCAGTTCCTCATGTTTGTCTAGAAGTCTTCTCATCAGGGCTCTATAAATAGAGAACTACAACAGATATGTAATATGTAATGTCTTTATGTCTTTATTAGGATCCCCATTAGCACTAGCATGAGCATTGGCTATTCTTCCTGGGGTCCTCACACACTCAAAACATACATAAACATACAACAAAATTAAAACAAAACAGCTCATAATTTCATGCTATTTACAGTGAAATTAAGTGAAACTAACATGGTCATTCAATTATCGCCATCCTAAGGCCAAACAAAAGTAAATACAAATAAGTGTACATAATAATATATGCATACATAGCCACAGGCACAGTTCAAATTTACTTTGTAATACTTAAATAATTTTTTAGCAACCATTTGAAATGTACTTGAGAATTTTCCTGAATGATGTGAACCGGTAAAGAGTTCCAGCTGATCATGGCTCTGTACATGACTGTTTTCTGTCCCATATTTGATTTAGATTTAGGTAATACAAACCTTCCTTCTATTGTATGTCGTGTTTGATAGTTATGTTGTGCATATTGCGCTATAAATCTTTGTGATAATATATCTGGTGAGTGAGTCACTGTAATATTTCTGACAAAATTCAATAAAATATAAGTTGACCTCTGTCTGACAGTTAACCATTTCAGTGTCTCCAGCATTTCAGTGACTCTGGTTCTGTAGGAGCACTGCAGTGCACATCGTGCTGCCTTATTTTGTGCTACTTGTAGTTTGTTTAAATCTTTTTCAGCAGCACTAGACCATATAACCAAACAATAATCAAGCTGCGACAGAACCAAAGCATCCAAAACTTGTCTACTGACATCCATAGGCAAATATTTTACAATTCTTTTTACAAGTGACACACCCCTTCCCATTTTACATACAACATTATCAATTTGTTTAGACCAAGATAATTTATGATCCAGGGTTATACCTAGCAATTTTGTCTCCTTGACCTGTTCAATTTCAATATGGTTTAAATGTAGTTGCAATTTTGGTTCACCTTTTAACTGATGATTTGATCCTATTAATAACGATTTTGTTTTTCCGGCATTAAGTACCAACTTATTATTTATGACCCACTCTGATATCAGTAGTAGATCTTTATTCATAACATTTGTCAACTCTCTTGTAGTTGATGCTGCATAATATATTGTTGAGTCATCTGCATACATTACAATTTTAGCTTTTTCTAACACTAATGGTAGGTCATTTGTAAAAATAGAAAATAAAAGTGGTCCCAAACAACTACCCTGAGGTACTCCACAGGTCACTTTTTTCATCTTTGAGAGACTTCCATTAAAAAAAACAGTTTGACTTCGATTTGTCAGGTAACTTTCTAACCACTTCAGCGTTTCCAAATGAAAACCATATTGTTCCAGCTTGTGTAACAACAAAGAATGGTCAATGACATCAAAAGCAGAACTAAAATCGAGTAGTACTGCACCCACTAACTTCCTATTATCTAGTTCGCCCTTCCAGTCATCTGTCATTTGTGTTAAAGCGGTGCATGTGGAATGGCCAGGTCTATAAGCATGTTGATACACAGTATTAAGTTTGTTACCTTCAAAGTATTTTTGTATTTGATTGAAAATTATTCTCTCCATTATCTTTGCTAATGCTGGTAATAAACTTATTGGACGGCTATTTGTACCAGAAAATGGTCCAGCTGGATTTTTTGCAAGTGGAATAATTTTTGCTATTTTCCATGCCTGTGGGCAAATACATTTATCAATACTCAAATGTATAATATGACAGATGGGCTCTGCAACAAAATTAGCAACATATCTAAGAAATGTACCAACTAAATTATCCACTCCTGGTGGTTTATCATTACATTTACCTAGTAGACATTCAACATCTGTAATTGTCACTTTTTCTATTTTAAATGTACACTTCTTATTTTTCATAATTAAATCCTGTATTAGAAATGTGGAGTTACTATTTATAGTTTGATTCATATTTATCCTCAAATGTTTTACTTTATCAAGAAAATAATCATTCAGATGATTAGCAATTTGTACTGGTTTCGTCAAAAATGTCCCATCCACCTCAAGATATGTTGAGGTGGATTTCGGCTTACGGCCCATCATGCCATTCACTAAGCTCCACAGTTTTTTCTTGTCATCCTTTATCTCTTTAATTTTATTTCCATAATACAACTGTTTATTCTTTTTATTTAATGCTGTAACATAATTCCTTAACCTTCTATAAATGTGCCCATCTGACTCATAACTTGATGAGAGAGCTACATTTTTTGCATCATCTCTTTGTTTCATTAGATCCCTTAATTCCTCATCTAACCAGGGTGCTCTAAAGTTCCTTACAGTCTGTTTTCTAAGTGGAGCATGTTTATCAATCACCTGCATGAATAACAAATTGAAGACATCAAGAGCATCATCTGGATCGACTTTCTCAAAAACATGTTTCCAACATATCATTTGAACATCCTGTATAAATGACTCTTCACTAAAATATTTCATTGATCTCCTCACAATGACTTTTGGTCCAGCTTTTGGCACCTTTGTCTTTCTCACGATAATTATTAAATTATGATCAGAACACCCTACTGGAATTGATATTGCCTGAGAACATACATGGCTAAAATTAGTAAATATATGATCAATACAAGTTGCACTTTTTGACCCATCTTTCTTGATGCATATCCTAGGTTTAGTCACCATTTGTACCAAGTTACATGTATTAATTATTGTCTGCAGCTTGTTTTTAAGGGCACAGTGCAACATATTCCAGTCAATATTTAAATCTCCGATAAAATAAATCTCTCTGTCAAGATCACAAACTTTGTCTAACATTTCACATAATTTGTCTAAATAAATTAAGTTTGCATTTGGAGGTCTGTAACAACATCCTACCAACAAAGGTTTCAAGTGAGGTAAATTAATTTGCAACCAAAGTACTTCAATATCAGCAGACATCAAATCATATCTCACTTTAGCTGGTATTTGCTTTTGAATGTATACTACCACCCCACCTCCATCTGCATTCCTGTCCTTTCTAAATATTCTATATCCATCAATATCCACAGCAGCGTCATTAAATGTGTCATCTAAGTGAGTTTCAGATATTGCTAACAAATGAATACCACATGATAATATTTCCTCTATCTCAGACACTTTATTTCTTAAACTACATATATTTATGTGAGCCAATTTAAACCCTTTACTTGGTAACTTATTCAACATTAAGATGGCAATTTAAATGTTATCTCTTTTTCACTTCCTATCAAAATGAGAGCTGAACTAAAACATACATGTAACACAATTTCAACCACACACACCATCACATACATAACCCAACATTTATCTGCACATAGATTGCTATAAATGTGCATACTCACTCGCTCAATTAGACGAGCTTCACGGTAGCTCCCGAACATTTTAAATAATAGTATGAAATATATTCATGGTAATGTCTCGCAACACTAGATCTAATCAATACATCACAATTACATTTTAGGAAGAATAAACAACAATAGAGACAAGTTGAAATGTGTCTCTATTCAAAATCTAATAAACATAAATTCATACTCGCAGATGATGAAGTAAATAACTTCAAATAAATGAGTAGATAACTCATAGACCAGTGAATATTGGCCCACAAGAAAATAAAACAATTGTGGAGATCACCAAAACTGCAACAATTTCCATTTTCATAATACAATTAATTTCTTCTCCTATATGTATAATCATACCATCTATCTGGTGATGTCAATCAGTCATTTCCCACCTTCATTTCTGGTTTGAACTGAAACCGGGCTTATCACTGTTTTATAGAAATGCTCAGCTTCACTACAGTCCCGATAAAGTTTGGTTTGTCCATTGAAGGTTACGATGAGCGTTGCGGGGAACAATAGCCCATGCCTCACCTCAGCCTTGCGCAGCTTCATCCTGACGTCATTGAATAGGGCTCTCTTCCTGGCAACATCCGGAGTAATATCAGGAAATATCTTCACTCGCATGTCACGGAAAATAATCTCTCCCTTGCTTCTTGCCAGCTTCAAGATAGCTTCCTTAGCTTGATATCTCTGCATAGTGACAATCATAGGTCTGGGTCTCAATCCTGTATGCAATCTCGACTGCCGGTTCACATGAGAGCTCACTTCCGAACACCTCCTTTAAAAAGTTTGTCACAAAGGCAATGGGATCGCTCTTCTCAATGTCCGTTTTCAGTCCAATCACACGTAGATTAAACTTTCTGCTTTGAATCTCCATCCTCTCTATTTTGTCTTTGAACTCTTTGCTTTCCTTCATTAGATTGCCATTTGCGGTTTCGAGTATAGCAACCCTACAATCCATGTCGGTTATCCCCTCCTCCATATCACCGAGCTTCTGACAACATGAGTCAAGTTCTCCCTTTAAAGCATCAAGCTGCGGCTGGAATTTCTCGAAAGCAGCCCCTATCTCCTCTCTTATTATGGAGCGTATTAGTACCGCCAGCTCCGAGTGGTTCACCTGCGAGGCCCCGCTCTCCATGGCGTTCTCCTCTGCTGCTTGTGTGTCAATCACTCCCGAAAGACCGCTGCTCTCATTCAATGGCACTTTAGCCTTTTTGTTTGGTTTCTTCGGTGGCATTACATTCCCCACATCGTATTTCGCTATAAACTTTGAGTGATCAACTTGCTCATCTGATCATAACCTGATTTCTCAAAAAGTTTGGTACGGGAGCTACACGCTCTCAGACTTCACACACAACTTCCACGCATGCTCAGTTGTCGCCTCTCATCTGTGTGATGTCGCAGCCGAACCGTGTATTACAATGCCGTTATGTGATGACTTTCAAATAGAAAAGCAAGCACACTTGGAATAAAGTGTTTTCGGTCTGTTTTCGGTATTTGTTAATGACGATGTGCTGTGAGATGTGAGAAAATAACGTTTCTGCACCATTTTAGATGTGGATTTTGTTAAACTAATACGTTTGTGCTGTGGACCAACACTATACTTTGACGGGGAAGGGGGTAGCAATAAAGATAACACCATTGTACACAACATAACATAAATAATATTGATAGCAGCATCCCTAGCAACCACCTTGGTAACAATGAAAACGTTGTATAGACACCATTTCCTGAAGTAATCTTCGTAATAACTAGCAAACTAAAGATCATGTACATCCACTGCACACATAATCTGAAATAACAACTCATATTTCTCGCATCAAATGACATCAAAACGCATTTTAATGGCCAAAGTAACTTTAAATAGGCATTTTACACCGAGAATAAAACGAAGTTCGGCCATGTTTTTTTTTTTCTGCATGGAGAAATGTGAAGATCACGTGACATAGACGCCAGCCATTGGAATGAATGGTAAAAAAAAACGTAGGGATTTTACAATTTCAGAGGCGTTTTTGTAGAAATACTACGTCCTACGTTGTGGACCAACTTAGTTATTACACGTTTTTTTGTGAGACTGGGTTGGATGTATCCATAGATCTCTTCATTTTGCTCTCAAAGTGCACCAGATTGATGCTTTTAACTTCAATATTTAAAAAAACATCTTCCCGGACCCTCCTATGTTAGGTCCACTCCCCACTTATAAAAATAGCACTTGACCCCTGCTTACACCTATATGCCGTGAGCTGATTATCGAGCCTTCATTGTAACTGTTGCGGGTACACTGTGTATTTGCATGTGGATTGTTGCAGTAGAAAATTAAACTGTAGTGACCGGTACATTAATGGGAAACCCTAAATATTTGAGCACCCTCTATGAAACATCAAGCTACCCCACAGCACCCCCAAAATAAATCTATGGCGCCGCCACTTTGCCTGCAACCCCGTTTTGAATAAATGTGCAGTGCCAAACAGGCTCATTGCAGCCACTAATGCTGTGATAAGACACACTTTTCTGCCAAATATCAGCATTTTCTTTCTTTTCATTTTTTTGCACAGATTGCAAAGTGGCCACGTATTATAACTCATTGTTCTAGCAAAGGGATTGCACAATTGTATTATGTATTCTTTTTTTTGACCACACAGACTTATGAAGCATTGTTTTATTATCACTTTTCTAGCAAAGTGATTTTTTAATTTTTCTGAAAGGAATGCTCTCGTTCATATTGTTGTATTTTAATAAATGTTAACTTGGCCCATTACGTGACTATTTGTGTGGGGGGGCCCGGCTTTTTTTTTTCTCCAAAGGGGGGGCCTGACAGAAAAAGTTTGAGAACCACTGCTTTAATGTGTGGTTCCCATTCTCTCCCAGATTGCATACACCTGTCTACTCTTAGAGAAAAACGTCTGCCAGAATATTTACAGAAGCATTTTGGGCTCTTTTTGTCTTTCAACACTACTTCAGTGATTCCCTGCAGTTGATTGCTTTTAAAGCATTTGAGTTCTCTTGATTTTGTTCATCCTTTTTAGAAAAACAAAATGATCAACAACCAAAATCTCTGCCTTGACTAAATAAAACCTCTTCAGTCGGATAGAGAGGATGGCTTAAAGTGATATCATGAAATGACAGTGTTTTCAATTACTTATCTGCAACATACATTATCTTTGGTTTCCCTTGAGTTCAAAATACTTGCTGTATTTGAAAAATCATACAATGCTAACATTTTTCACTGTTATGCATTGTCTGCTTTCTCCCGAATGCCTATTACTTGAATAAAAACATTTTCCTCCTGCTATCAGATGATAGTTGTCATTCTGGCTATATAGACACATCAGCGTAAAACATCAACTTATGTATGAGAACTTTATGATCAAAAGTTGACCCCTGTGGTGGGAAACTTTCTTCCCCTTAAAGAAAAAATGACTAAAAGACTCTGAGGACTTTAGCTTCTCATCCCTGCATCTCTGCACACAGCACGATGGCCGAGATTCTCTGCCTTACAGATCACAGCGTATTCAAAATATCAAAAGGTCTGCAGAACTGGACTTGAAGTTTGGTTTTAAAGTATGCTCATTGAGAAGTTTTCAATAAATCTAGACCACTTGTCCTTAGAACTGCTAAACTGGGACTGTTAACGCCATTTTGATAAAGTTTCCTTTACAAAGACTTTAAAGGCATAGTTTGGATTGTTGAAGTTACGGTACTTATCTGAAGTCAGTTTATACCCTACAGTAGAAGGAGGTTGGCTCTCCTACATTTGGAGAAGCAGACAGGATTACAGGCACCGAAGCTAAGCGGTGTACTGCTGTGAAAGGGGGCAGCAGCAAAACGCGAGCCATCTTAAAAAATCAAAAGCAGTATAAGAGTACGCTATATTTCAAATATTGTACTGCTTTATCTTGAAGTCACACAGCCCTTTCCGATGGGGAACTGAGGCTGGCATGTTCTTTTTCTAGCCACCAGATTCTTCATAAACAGTTATTTTACCCTGCAGCACACAGAGTCACTGGTCAGCGTCTGCCCCAATCGATTAGTGTTATTGTTTGACTTTTTTTCTTTAGATCATCAATTCTTAAATATCCACCCTTTGCGCACAGCCGTTTTGACTTGTCACAAATGGAAAACAAAAGTTTTAACCATACATAGAAACAATAATGTTTCACACCAGTAAATGATGTACACTTTTCAGAAGTTCTGCGTGCCTAACAATGTAATTTCCCTTTGTCTATGACTCATAAAAGGTAATTGGATAGAGAAGGGAAAGATGGAAAAAGAAAGTAAGATAAACTTCAGAAACCTGATACAAACAGTGCACTTTTATGAACAATTTCTAGGTTATAAAATGAATTTATAGACTGAAACAGAGACATGGGGGGACACTAGTTCACACAAAACACTGAGGGGGTTTTCATATCCTGTAAGAGCCATTTTCTCTGAACCTCCCACTTAATGCTTTGACACCGTTATCCATGTAAATGCTCAGCGCAGTGCTTATGAATACTGAGAGCTCGCTTTTGCACATGGATTGTCAGAGTGGTTGGAGATCATTTAATTCTTAGGAGATGGTGATTAACACATGCATTCATTCCAGGTTATCCACCTCTTTGATGCCAGCTGAGGGAGAGAGAGCAAAACAGGAATAGATGGAGGAGAAGGGAGGGAAAGACGAAAGAAAGTAATACAAAGAGACATGCAAGGATGAAAGAAGCAAATCCCTCATAACCATGAATTACCGGTGTGTGGCAATGGAGAGAAAGAGTCTTCATCACCACTGTTGATACTCCGCTCAGCCTCATTCGAAAGCACAAAGAGAACTTTGCTCTGGCAGACATGATCAACAGTGCTCTTAGCCCAACAAAGACTGGAATGAAAAGAAGCAACCACGTATTGCACAATGAAAGCTGCCAGTAATTACGTTCCAATTTTCTCTTTAACAACACTGTCCTTCATTGACATCCTGTTCAATTAAAACAAAATGTCTGCTCGCAGTGAAGGTGTTTGTTTGAATGTGGGAGGGGGGCATTTTGAATAGCTGAATACATTGTGCCCAAATATATACATCTGCAGAGGTGGGAAGTAGTGGAGTAAAAATACTTTGTTGCTGTACTTAAGTACATTTCTCTGGTATCAGTACTTTACTCCCCTACTTCTTTTTCTGACAACTTTTTACTTTGACTTCTTACATTTTTAACACAAGTACCTGTACTTTCTAATTCTTACATTTTCAAAACAGGCTGGTTACTTTAGTTTTAATCTGCGTTTGGTGGCGTGATCATTATTATTTAGAGTCATTGCGTGCCTATTGATTTTAACACGATCCGTGTATCCATAATTTCCTGGTCTTCTCTAAAGAAGAGGGACCAATGAGAAAGTAAGCGTAAGAGGCAGAGACAGGTGATGAATTTAGCGCAATACTGAGACATCTGTGAGGGGAGATGTTGTTATAACATTCTTTGCATTATAATTACAAGATGTTAGCACTTAAAGGGCTATTGAGACACAGTCATTAACCTCTTTGTAATGCTTACAGCCAATCTCATACTGCATGGAGATATTTTCATCTCTTCACCAACACCTTCCTTTGGGTAAATATCTCATTGTTTTTAAAGGTCATGTCCCAAATACCGATTCATAGCTCATGCGAAAGGGCAGATGTTCTTCAATCAAACCTCAGCTAAGGTCATTTGCACAGAGTAAAATCCATCTCTACACTGTATCTGTTATCTGTAATCTTCTAACCATTCATGCATTTGATCTGTTTTCCATCATCTGTGTGGATTAGCGCCTATCAGCAGGTCATAGGCTGATTTCAGTGAAGCTCTTGAGTCATGCTTTCAAATGCTACACACAGAATACCTCGTTAATTTACTGTAACACGTCTTTTGCACTAGACCTACTTTGGTTGCATTTTTTGAATGTTAGAAACAAAACAAACATAATAATAATTATTATTATTATTATAACAAAGAGAAGCAAAAAAACACACAAAAAAAAGACGTTCCAAAACAATATTAAAAAATAAATTCGCAAATAGTTTCTCTCATGTTCAAAAGGGGCAAGAAAAATCTTAAAAACGTTTCTGGTCCTACCCCCTCTTACTGTACGTACATTCTTCACAAAAATCTAAGTTTAGGCCATCGACATCCGTGATATTTGATTCATTGTCTTAAACACATCTTTTTTTTGTACAAAAAACCCCCAAAAAGAAATAACTTTTACAACGACAAGAAATAGCAAGCAGCATCACTTCACGTCAAGACAAAAAAATGCTGTGTTTATGTTGACATGCTCAGCTCCTCTTCAGCTCTACCTAAAGCTGGAAGGAATGCCGAGGCTCCACTCACACTGTCAAAAAGCATCTTCAACTTAAATGCTGTTTTTACTTCAGTTAGCGCTGTTTTGCTTTTGAAATCACACTCTGGAGCTGATTCATAGATTTAAATATTCAGCATTCACATTTAGTCACTTGTTTATGAAAAAGGGTTTGTGAGGGAGTTGTTTTGAAAAGCTATTCATGAATAATGCACAGAAAAAGATGTGTCAGAAAGAGAGCCGTATAATTTCAGTGCAGAAGCCCGAGTGTTTTGAATGATAAACAATTTCTCTTCACAGTCTTGTACAGTGTTCTTAAAAATACAAAATAGAAACCACTGTTTACTCAGACACGCCTTTACTCTCGCTGCTCACGTCAATCTTTTCATTCCAGCAAGTTGATGGTGATGATGGCGGCAGATTAGTCACTTAAAACTCAAAAATTGGCACTTGATGTCGGACAGATGGAACTAACTCATTATTGTATTGTTAATAATTGGTATATGTGTTATTGAATGTATTTCTGTGAGTAACTGTCTATAATTCAATCTGAGCCAAACTGTTCAAATAACATATGCTATAGTATTTTTATAACTATTTCAAACCTTTATTTATACAGATGAATCCCATTGAGATCATTGAACTCTTTTCAAGGGAGACCTGCTCAACTATGAAACCAAGATGGAAATCTGTAATTCTCCATAATCCAGTAAAACAACAAATAGTTGTCTCTCCGTTAAAATGTCTATAGACAATGCAAGGGACCTTATAGAGCATTTGATCTGTAGTCTGTGAGATTATATTTTCCACTCATCCTTGTTGTGGGACTGAAATCTCAGACTGCCACATCACAAAGTCAGCCTAAAATGCCATAACATTAAGAAATGGTTTTATCCAAACTTCAAAAAAAGTTGCCCCTAGCTTGGTTTGGGCTTTGGCTTTTGCTGTGTTGCTTTTTGCCTTGAGTGACTCATATCAAATAATTTACATTTTTATATTTTTTTGCTCAAAGTTGTACTGTCACAGTAGGAACTAGGACACTCAGAGTATTACCATAATACTGTGGAAGGGACTGAACCGTTTTAGATGTCTTTGTAAATAAACAATAGTATTTTACCAGTGAACATGCACTTTAAATGTCATTTTAATCTGAATCAACGGATGACAATAAAATATTTATGCTATATTTTGGCTCTTGCCGAATAAAATGAACATCATTTCCTCTAAGTTGTCACATTTTCTAACGGATATGCCCCAGAGCGTTCAATGCTTCTCGTTTCCTAGTGTAAATTAACAAAAAGATATTAAAAATGAATTGGTAGTGCACCTTTTATTCAGAAACCTATTTATATTTTACAAGAGCACTTTGACCTACAGCAGTCTTTATAAATGAAATTACCCAGTGTCCTTGAATGATGATGGTACTTTACAGCAGGGGAATTGCGAAAACTGCCAGTGTGTGTAAGCGTGTAGCTAATGTTTGATTGCAGAAAGAAACACCATGCTGAATGTTTTAGAAGAGAAAATGCAGTTTCCTTTCATCAGTTGCACTATATATGCATGCAATAGTAGCTCGCAGGGAATAAGAGGGTGATACGGGTCTCGGGGAGCAGGAGGAAGACGGTGGCGGTGCTCGTATCATCATGGCTGGCCTGTCACTACGTGTGGACAAACTGTGTGGATGGAAAGGAGGCGATTAGTTGGACAGAGCACTCGTAATACACTCTCCGGGGAGCAGTAAGTCAGGCTGCTCCATGCCGCAGCCAGGTTCACTGAGCAATTAAGAGCCGGGAGAGTCAAAGTGGCTTAGCCTGATGCTCTGCAGCTCTGCGCAGTGTTGAGAGCAGAGGGTCACTTTCAACCCCTATCAGTCCACCTGTGTCTTAATGCACCCATCCACACTGGCTACACGAGCAGAGAACAGAGCCAAAAGGACAAGTAGGGGCCAAAGCAGTACATGGGGAAGAATTATTCTCCCCTTTCCCCATAATTGTGTCTGACACATCCTTTGGCTTGCCTCCCAGATCACTAGCAATATATATATATGTTCTTTATACCCTTGTTATCCTTGACTCGTTAATGAATTATTTATAGTGGGGGAGAGCGTAGTGGTAGAGAGCATTTCCCTCCGAGTAAACATCCCAATAAAAGGAAATATGACAGCAATAAAATTATATGAAAGGCATCATTTGCCCTTTTACCAAAATGGGTTTCAAAGTACTGTGGGGTATGCACCATTTCTGAACATCAAACTCGCAATATTGTTCTTAAAAATAAAAATGGGTGAAATTGTAGAAACGCTAGACTCTGGATGTAGAATCTAGGTATAGGCCTGTCATTTGCTACCATTCTCCGCCCCCCTCCCCCTCCCCCCTCCTCCTATCTGCTCAATCTATTTTACAAGGGCACGGCCAATGCATTCTTAACTTGCCCAAGATGATAGTGATTCATTTAAAGTAATGCAAACATGTCGGAGTGTTTTTTCCTACTTTACCAGAATGGTAATGTGTTGAGCCAGACCTTTGTCTAGCGCTGCTGACACAGTGCTGTGGAGGTGTATAACAACCTTGAATCAAAAGAGATGTGTTATTATTAAAGGGGCCTTTATTACAAACTCTGTTATAATTATAATGATCCTGGCCGCTGCATAAACAGAATCGATGAAATCCTCTTACATATTGCATTATGCGGTTTGACCTCCGTTATATAGTAGGTTCAAACATAATGATCACATTTGCAGATTTTCCCTAACTCTAATGTGAGTGGCAAATATTACTCATGACTTTGTGGTGAACAGAACCACCAATAAATCCTATTTTAACAGTAAGGCCCCAAGACAATTTAAAAGGTGTTTTTTTTGTAATTTGCTTTTTTGTCTCTCCACAAGCCTGCAACATCACAAGAATGAAGGAAGTGATGCCTTGAGGGAAACACTTTCCAACTTACTGGCAGCAAATTCATGAGAACTCTCTCACCTAAAAGTCCTTAGAGAAATCTGTGCACCAATTTAAAAGCTTCCACAAGAATGTGAGCAATAACGTTTCCTGAAATGAGGATCAGGCTCTTTGTTACATTTCATTTATTTGAAGGAGAAACCTTCGGCTTCATAGAAAGATCACTGGGAACAAATTGAACAGCACTTAATAGCTCTCCCTCTCCCTAAGCATGTACATGTTCTGAAGTCTTCATTTATAATCATTGACATTCATTTCGAAGTCCTCTCAGAGACAGCAGATATGTGAAAGTGAATCATTCTCCCACACATTCATCTGCAGGAAGTTTTTCGCTCCTTGTGACATACAGTACTTTGTTGGAGAATTCCAGTGTTTCAGAAATGCAGGCGAGGGCAGTGAAAGGTCAAAACCGAGAGCCTGTTAATTGAAGTTGTACATAATAAAAGAAGGGATGGCTGTGGTGAAGGGGGGGCATATGTTCATTAATAATTGATCAAAGGGCCGTTAAATCGAAATGTGTTTTCATCAATTAATCATCCCCCCAGATGCCACTAATCAGCCTTTTCCATCGCAGCATCATAGCAATCCTGCAGACTCCACCAGTTGTGCCGAGCCATCATTCATCATGTCTCGCTGTGCTCTTAAAGCCCACCTCAAGTCTGTGACAGAGTGATTAAAACACTATTGCCATTGAGCGCTGAGGGCTTTACTCACAATCTCCTCTGAACATTGGCTGCAGTCTACACTGTGTACAGTGTGAAACTTGATTAACATGTTTCTGTGAGTTATTGATATTCTTTGAACTTTAACGGGGTGGTGATGCGGGAACAGTTTCACTTTAAATGTTCAGTTCCATCACTGTCAGGCTCTACAATGACCCGGTTTGCTGAGGGGGTGGACACCCATTAGCAAGTTGTGAATGGTACAAAATAGGATTTAAAACAATGACTTAGTCTTAAAGGATGGCTTCAGAGAGAACCGTAGTGCTAAAACCTGGATGTAAACTCCTTCCGGTTCCTTCGTCAAAAACGCAATGCAATTTCTCCATAGGATTTTGGAAAATAGCTCGAAATAAGGTCTGTGGTTGACACACATTTAAGGCCCTGTCACACTGTCCCGAAATTGACACCCGATGGACACACGAATATGGAATTGTGAATTTCGCACGAAGATGGCCCCGAACCACACACGAAGGCAACATTTACATTACATTTAAGACATACAACTGCAATGAAAGTACCAAAAACAATTATGTTACAGTACTATGATACTGTACTGATATCTTCAGACTTTGTTCTTTACTTTATCCGTCTTTATATGTAGAAAATATTACGTTTTCTCCGTAATGTTGTTTCCATAACAACAACAATTTCCTGTCAACTGTCCTTCAAAATAATATATTATATCCTTTTTAGTTTCACAGAACACAAATTGGGTTATTTACATAATATATTTACATGATTTTGTTGTGCAATAAAACAACCCGATGGACACACGATAAAGGAAATGTTCAAATTCGGCTGTGATCGTAGCAACATCGGGCCGTTCGTGAGGGCATCTTAAGCCTTCGTATGACCGCCGGCGGAGTTTCTCAGGCTCCGGCAGCAACTTCGTGAGCGGAGGCAAAATCTTTGGCATGCCAAAAAATTGACGAAAGACCTTGCGAAGGTTCATTTTCGTGTTGAATTTGTGTGTCAATTTTGCCCTTTGTAAGGCCATCGTGAGGGCATCTTGTTATCCTCGGTGCCATCGGGAATTCGCCCCGATCAGAGTGAATGTGAATGCACCGATGATAACACGAAGATGACACGATTTGACAAGTTGCCCTCACGAGTGCCTTACGAAGTTGCCGCTCACAAATTTGCTGCCGGAGCCTGAGAAACTCCACCGGCGGTCATACGATGGCTTAGATGCCCTCACGAATGGCCCGATGTTGCTACGATCACAGCCGAATTTGAACATTTCCTTTATCGTGTGTCCATCGGGTGTCAATTTCGGGACAGTGTGACAGGGCCTTTAAGAGATGGATCACGTTTTGTTCAGCCGGATAATATCCACATGTCTATCCTACTTTTATAATTTTCGAAGCATAAATCTAGTCGCAAGAAGCAACATGCTAACGTTATGCTATAAACGAACTACAGCAGGGTCGCTGCTTCAACGTCACGCCAATTGATCCATATTCAAACATACAGATTGTAAATGGTACAAGTTGAAGTGTTTGTTTGAACAGTTTGCAGGAGGCAGGTACTTGCTTTCAAGCAGAACAGGGCAAACAAACTTAGCGGGAGTGTTTACGTGTTCGGTGTAATGACGTAAAACGGCCTGGACAACTTCTGTAGTCCTATTCAGCCACTCGGTAACAACCATCGTTTTTCAGACACGTACATTCTTCAAAAATCACCAGTGGGGTCACTGCTGATGTATTTAATGTCGTAGAACAAAACGTGATCTGTCTCTTCAATTTGTGTCAAACACAGACCTTATTTGGAGCTATTTTCCAAAACCCAATGGAGAAATTGCATTGCTTTTTATCGAAGGAACCGGACTTGGTAAAAATGCTAACTTACTTCCGGGTTTTAGGACGCGTCACTGCGGTTCTCTATTATAGCTCATGGTCCGAGGTAGATTTGTTTTACCTCGGCATAGGTATGCTTTCAATTGGTCAATAGTAAATGCAACAATATGTTATATATATATATATATATATATATATATATATATATATATTGGGAGGGATGAAACCCTCTTTAATGGTCACTCATGCAGAGCACACAGCACACAGTGACATTTGTTCTCTGCATTTAACCCATCCTAGTACCAGGAGTCTAGTAGTAGGAACAGTGGGCTGCTATTTTACAGCGCCCAGGTTGGGGGGTTGTCCGATGCCTTGCTCAAGGGCACCACAGCAGGACAGGAGGTGATCTGGGACCTCTCCAAGTAGCAGTCCACACTCCATACTCTAAGTCTGTTCGGGGGGCTTGAACCGGCAACCCTACAGCTCCCAGTCCAAGCCCCTACTGACTGAGCCACTGCCAAACAAGCATTTCACTGTATGTTACCCAAACCAAAGTTAAACACAATGGGATTGTGCAGCAAAAATGCACATAGAGATCATTGTACAGCTAGTCGTCAAAGGGGAAATAAATTGCGAATTTGTTGCAAAATAAAATGTAGATTGAAAAATGTCATTATTGAATTCAATTTATAAAACACTTTTTAACACACAAAAGAAGAAACTGTGAAATAAGTTGCGTTTAGTGAAAAATATGAATGGCATGCAGCCTTGTGGAGTGCAAGATTCATTGAAATATTTATTTAAGTCACTGATGGGTTGTGTGTGTGTATCAAACGTGTGCAAATGTGTGTTGATGGACTCTTTCTATAATGCTAAATATGTAAATTGTGAAGCTTTTTGTTTTTAATCTGAGTTTCACTTGATTACCTATTTCACCTACGCACTTAAAATAATTAATGACTCAATATTAAAATCCATTGGTTACATTACAATACTGTTGTAATTCAGTCCAGTTCCATATCTTTTAAGGAATTAAAATCTGACACACCAGTTTTGAGTCCTATGTAAGACTACCCTGGGCTTGAAACCCAGCTCAGAGGACATAATGTGAATAAAACGACTTTGGAATAGGACAGTTGTATTTCTTGGCTTTTTGAAAGGCTAACCACATCCCCTCCCTCCTGCGCCAAGTTGAAATGTTTGGCAGTCTGTCCACTGAACGCTGAGAGACCAATCTAATATTAACCTACCACTCCCTTGCACGGCTCCTCGCTAAGGAAAGTAAACACATTACTGTTACTTCAAAACTCTGTTGTTAATTGCCTAAGGTGTTATTTAATCTATGTCCTCATGCATGTTTGTACAGCCTTGGTGCTAATACCTTTTTTAAAATGTATTCCTGTTTAATGTTTCAAGTTGATTCTGGTGTAAAATAAATGTATATCTAGTTTAGACGAATGGCCCTGGGGCGCATTGACATTGTTCCTTTTTTCAACATCAATAGAAATAAACACGTTGTGCAGCAACAAACACTATTGTAACCATTACACTTTTCTTTAAATATTAGTTCTCAATGCTGCTTTTTGCAATGCCTTACCTAAGCTATACCTGAAGAAAGGGTGATGAAAACTGTGATGTGTTCCAAAGGGTCACCTCCATCTAATCTGTTTGACATCAGAGCCCTCATCTTTAATTAAGATGAAAGCACAAACTGATGCCTTTTTATATGTACTACATCGGTGCACATCCAGGTTAATCCAAGAAGGGATTATCAGCTCTGAAAGTGACCACTCATGTAATAAACAGGTAAGGTGACTCATGGCCGGGGGAGTTACATTCTGGCTCAGCCACAAGCCATAGAAGTCAGTCCAACTAAGCCATGTGAGGTAGCCATGTCCCCATCATCTTAATTTAAACTTGAATATCTCCAGGCTCTGTTTCGGGCCCGTTGCTGTTGACATGAAAATGATCAATGACAGTAGATCAGCCCCATGGGAAGTGCACGATACACATCACATGATTAATGGCTTTGCCAGCTGTCATGAACTATACTGGACCAATACAGTGAAGGCTTCATAAATCATAAGTCTTCTGACACTTGAAGTTTTTGTGCACTTTATAAAAGCCAACATTGTGCATTTTCATTATTCTGCTTTTTTTTATTTCTGCAGTACTCTCAGGAACATAACAGGATCAATTTTGCTTACAATGTTGTCTTTTCATAGTTGCTATATTTTGTTGACAGTGTTGCTATTGCAAAGTGCCTCCACCCTCCAGTCTTATGATGAATTAAACATGTGATTTAAGAGCACAAATAAGATGTCCCTCAGGAAAGTCTGTCGTTTGCTGTCATACGCTAATGAATTTCTCTTAAACCTGCATTAAGTGTTTACTACTAGAGAGAAGAGGACTCCAAAACAAATTCACAACAACCAAGTTCTGATATACCATCAGCTTATCAAGCACTTAAGGCTAGACTATTAAGAGAAAATGGTCTGCTTACAAATCCACGAGACGCAGAGCAACATAGGGTTCTTTTTTCTTTGTAACTCACATTTCAGCCCTGGTCTACAAAGCCTTGAGGAAAATACATCGATTTCTTTGGCTTTCTAGATGGTTAGACGTAAATGAACTGCTTGCTACTGAACCCTGCATAAGCTAAAGTTAGGTGTTGAGTTGTGTTGCTTAAGATTTTTCTCGAAGTTCATTTGGTTATTGTGATATTAGCATGTGTGGTTTAAGGGCCCTTTTGGAGTGATATCAGTCCTGAGCAACTACTTCTAGTGTGAAAGCCTTTTTTAGATTGGTTCGGACTCTCTGAAAAAAACCAGTAAGTGGGCAATACAGTTTCATGCTATAAGAATAATTTAGTTCCTAACGGAATAGCTAAGTGCGTAGCGACTGCTTGGTCAAGTGAATTTGAAACGCAAAAGCAGGGCAAAGTGAAGTTGGTGACCTTTCTGAGAAGCTGGAAGTGTACACTCTATTGCCTGCTATTGAATATATATTTTTAAATGGTTGTTATAGTATGTTAGATGCACTTTTGATATACCACCACAGTAAAACATACATTGTGTTTACTGTGGTTGCTTCACCACAAAGGCCACTCTGTTTTGCCAGGTGAACGGTTTTAATGTGAAGGTGCGGCAGTAAGAAACCCTTTGCATTAGCAGTCATTTTTGCTATAATGTAAAGAGGGTGACAATAAACGGTCTGGTAAATTTACGGCATATTACAAGCTGTATCGTTTCCAGTGAATCCTTTGTGTGTGAGGCGAATTTGTTTCCTGCTACAGACTGTCGGACTCTGCCACAAACAATCAAAACAATTAAATTGTGAGGTAATCACCGATGTAAATATAATGAGTGGTTGTTGCACAAAAGGGCAGACCATAAATGGAATCAAGAAATGCCACCCTTTCACATTACAGCAAGCCGATTCATTTAGTGTAATACAAAAGGGAGCTTTAAATGTGCAATAATGTTTTATTAGAAATAGTTTATATTCCTTTTAATAAGCGCATCATGTTAATCCTCTATGTTTCACTGGAACCAACTTTCTGCATTCTTCTGTGTCTGTGAGAAACGTTTTTGTTCCCTTATTAAAGTGATGAACTTGAGATGCTATTCTGTTCAATTGTTCTCCGCATTTGCATTTACACGAATCATTATGCTGCCATGTGATCACAATGACTCTCCGACTGTATCAGCAAGACAGGTCACCGGGGGTACATTTTGGGGATGATTACAAATCCACCCACCCACCATACTGTATGCTCAAGTTCATTACTCAAACATGCATGTGTGCACACAGTCTGCACCAAGAGGACAACAAGAGGTGATGAAGACGGGGGAATAAGGAAGAAGGAGAGAGATAGAGGTCAGAATTAATAGAACATTGAACCTTTACTAACAACACTGTACAATAGTGAGGCTATTACCATTTTAATTACGCTCATTAGCTTAATATCTGCTTCTCCATTCTGTCTAGGATGATATGAAACTCTATTGAGAGCCATCAGCTTTATACCCGTTGGGACTCTGTGAACATATGGTGCATTGAACGATGTGGAGAAAAAAAAACATGAAGAAAAAAACAATTGTTTATCTGACCATGCCTTCGGGAAAGTATTGCAGTTCTATTAACACTGAGCAAATATAAAGAGAACATTAGGCTTTTTTTCTTAAATTGCTTCCTTTCCTGAACAAGCCAACCTTGTAATACCTTTTCTATGTGTTGATTTTATACATGAAATCTGTAGCTTCATTAATTGAACCACGTTCCTTTATCCTTATCCCGAAGAAAGTAATAGGTGATTGTTCAGCATGGAAATGAACTGGTATAGGAACTGTTATTAGCATGTTCTGTTTCTCTCTTGAATTCAGAATGTGCCAACTGGAAGGTTACTTCTTGTACCAACTCTTTCGCCCTCTACTCAACCAAAACAACAGCTTGTGGGAATAAACCTGTTCTAATCTAACATTTCAAGGTCAATAAAAATGAACAGCAGCTACTTTCAGTTAGTGGATCTGAAAACATATCTGCCGATGCCAAGAGAAAGAAAAAAAGAGATGACTATTTAAAAAAGCACGTCAAAAGCAATGTAGTGTTTTTGTAACTGGTCAATGGAATAGGATAACTTTAAATCTGTATTCACCATATTTTACATGAGTGTATTCTTTTTGAGAGTGAACCAATGATTTACTTGGGTATTTTCTTCTATATCCTGTTTTTTTTTTGTTTTTTTACCTTAGAGCCATGTGATAGACTTGCAACTGTGTTTTGAAGCCAATGCATGCTGGGACAGGATTCAGTCCTATTGGGACCCTAAACAGGATAAGCCAGTATTGAAAATGGATGTATGGCTGGATGCAGTGAGGTCTCCTAGGAGAAAAGATGTGCACGATCTGTTTTGAGAATGACAGGCAATCTGTTATTACCAGTGTCTAAGGCTTCAGGTATTCTCAACATTGAGGGTATTGTTGGAGCTATATATCTCTTTATATTATTTAATAGTTTAACATTTATTTTCTTGCTGTTTATAGTGTTTATTATTATCATTTATTTATATGTATTCTTAATTTGCGTCATAAGTTAAAGTAGTTTCTATGCTTTTATTTTGAAGGCATGTTTTGGGCACTGGGTGATTAGAGCACCTGGTGTAATTGTATATATTGGAGACAGGTGGGTTGTGGGAGCCAGAGCACTAGTAGGCAAACGGTTTTTTTATCAGGGTTTTTCCAACCACAAGAAAGGAAAGCCATAGGAAAGGCTTAAAGGAACCAACCATAGGAAACCTGTTCATTGTCAATGATATTGGATCATAATAAATGCACAACGGAGTATCTTGTCTGGACCTGGATTATTGCCCTGCGTAAGATCCGCTAGCTAGTGCCTCAGCGGCTGTTAAGTTATCTGTTTTAGTTCTATATGATTTTGGCCGCTACAGGTATGTTTATTAAAATGTTTTATTGCATTACAGGTTGGAGTGAAAAAGTTTGGCTTATTGGTTTACCTTTTTAGCGAACAGCTATTACAACCAAGCAGCAGCAGCATTAAAAGAGCAGATATTTACAATCGGCAGAAACCAACATGTTGCCAAGGAGCAGAGCTATGCATCCTTAAAGGTTACTGATATTGCCAAGCACACACATATCACACAGTGGAGCAGAGGTAATGGCACATTCATGTTGGCAAAAGCAGGAAATTGTGTGGTGGAGTGTGCTTGTTGATGTGATGAAGTAATTCCTGTGGGGCAGAACCATGAAAGCCGACGAGTTCAATCATCTATCGGTGACCCTCAGTTGAGTTTGGAATTCTGGAAATAAGGCCAACCTTTACTTTTTCACTTGCTATAATATATGATATAAGATATGAATGGTGATGACATGTAATACAAGTCTTGAAAAGTATTGAATTGAAAAGCTAAAGAAAACTCACCGTTGGTACAGCTCTAGATCCCTGGCATCTTTGCAGAAAACCATGTGGTAGTTTCATGTATCTCAACCCCGTTGTTACGTCTTCTTAAAGTGGATCTTTGGGGCTGGAAGCTAATGAACAACAAATAGAGTTGAGGAAGTCTGAGCAGTATCAGACTTAGCTGATGAGCAAGGCATCCCAACAACCTGAAAGCAAAGGATGCTTTGGATGTATATTTAAATCATTGTGGGAGCATGTGGGAGCATCGCAGTGCAGTTTCAGTTTTCTGAATCTGATTGTCTGAACTTGCTGGCAGACTTCTCAACTGATTTAAAACATTGAAAATAAGTTGTTTAAATGTTGGTTTTGGTTTCTATCCTGTGCCTATAGGCAAGGCAAGTTTATTTATATAGCACCTTTCAACACAAGGGAATTCAAAGTGCTTTACAAAAAATTAAAGACATTAAGAAAATGGCATTTAAAATCAGTCGTTAAAAAGAAAAGATAATAAAATAAACATTAAAAGAAAAAAATACATGGATAAAAGATATATAGGCATATATATTTCCCAAGAGCCACTATCGTGCCTTGGATTCTGGTAGCTTGCTTTATGCTGTCCACAATCGACTTATATTCATAACATCAAACCATATAGATATATCTCAAAGGTGTGCAAAATCCACTTTTTCATGTCTTTTATACATAAATATGTGTCCCTTTTGTGTAAAGAGATTCTGAACGTTTTCAGGAACAAAGAACCCCTCTCTTTTGTCCTAATCCATAAAAACCTGTCTGAAAATGAGCTGATCAGATTTTGGCAACTTTATGATGTCATAATTTTTTTTGGCTTGTGTAACCATTAGCCAATAACCAACCAAGGTAACTCCCGCCCCACCTTATTACCTGAATCTCCTCCGAGAGCACAATTTCTTTCAAATATCTCTCAGAGGGGCGTGGGGAGTGGCTCCTAATTTTCATCTAACATAACAGACACAGAATCAGCCCTTTTGAAACAGGGCTGAAACAGAGGGGTTTATGGGATGCTATAATGGGTGATCTGTTTGGTATTTAGAGCCAAACACTTCAGAGAAATGTTTGTATATATCTGAGACCTATAATATATTGATAAAAACAGTATAATAGGGGACCTTTAATGACAAGCATTGTTGCTTAAAGGTGGGGTAGGTAAGTTTCAGAAACCGGCTCGAGATACACTTTTTGTTATATTCCATGGAATGCTCTTAACATCCCGATAGCAATGAATATCTGAAGTGCTTTGACAAAAAATCCATAAAAAAATTTCATCTGTAGAAGCCGTAATACTGTAAAAAGTACAACCAATCGATTGGATGGCCTACCTGCCTGTCAGCCTTCCATCGGGGCACAAACTTATCTCGTGCCCTCATTGGTCATGTGCGCGTTCGTGTGTGTTGGAGGAAGGGCTCTATAAGGAAGTGGCAGATTTTCTCCGGTTGTGTATTTTCAAATTCTAGCGATCTCGAGCCGGTTTCTCAAACTTACCTACCCCACCTTTATGTGGTCAATAATCCAAAGTCAGTTTGTTGTTTGTTTTTATTTTTATGATGTTGTTTGTTTTTATTTTATTGGTGCAAACCTTATATATACAGTCTATGGTGCAAACGTACTAACACTTATTTCATATTGTCATCTTTTGCACCAACAATGATCTATGTGAGGAATGTCCAGGACATTTATGAATAGGTGATCTTCCCATCAATAGTCCTTTAAAAACTGGAGAGCAAAGAATCCTGTAATCATCCTAATTATGTTTTCAGTGTCTGACATTGAAGAGAGCGTGAGTGAGAATGAGGGAGCCAGGACAAAACATCCTAATTAAATGTTGTGTCTCAGGCTGGGAGCGGCACGGCCTGACCCTTTGATTACACCAGAGCCGGGGACAAAGCAATCCAAAACCCCTCCCTCACCACCATGATTAATACTGCAGGAGCTGAGGCTTCCCCATGCTTTGTTGATCATATCAGATCATTTCTGTCATAGCGGGTAGCAGAATAAAAAAAAAATCAATGGAAATGAAAATATAAAAACACCTTCAGGCAACAACGGAGGGAAGATACCTCAAGGCTGTGAGATGAAACAATTTCCCATTGGACACTTGACTTGATCTTCAGGCAATTGACTTCAAATGTTAATTAGTTCAATAAACATATCTGGTACTGTATCATTAGTGTATTGGACCGTGTGTTACAAAGTACCATGATAGATTACATATACAGCAAATGTGAATGTGTAAGCAGCTAGATGACTTTAGAGATCATAAAGAAAATCACAAAAATATTATTTATAATTCTATTAATAGAAGCCATTATTGATGCCTCTGACTCTGTTGCATCTATTGCACTATTTACCACAAAAATAGGGGTGTAGGTAGACAGAGATGAAAGCTGGACATTTTGTTTCTTACATAAAGTTACCACATAGGCCAAGAAAACAAATATCATAAGACAATTAGGAATTAAATGAACTACGAAGCAATCCACAAAAGAGAGTTAAGGGTAATAACACGATTCATCCCCACTTTAACAGCATGGATATGCAATATTTAAGCTATAGCTCACGACAGGCCGTGGTATATGCTCATTATATCACAGCTAAGGGGCGTGCCCCTTACGAAAATGAACTATAGTATTACTATAGTTTACTATAAGAGTTGTATAGTATCCTATAGTAAGTTTGTAGAGTTCTATAGTATTTTTCACCAGTTATCGTATTACTATAGTCTTTTCTGTAGTGCCATTTTACTAGCTATAGTAGCCCTATAATATTTCAATAGTAATACTATGTATCTAGATCTTTGTAGTATTCCTATATTATTTTAAATATTATAACTATAGTATAATATATAGTGTTTCTGTAGTTGTTTTTTGAACACACTATAGACCACTCCTATAGTAATATGATATTGTCAATGAATGCATATTATTACCATAGTGTTTGTAAAAGTATTACACTACAACACATTAGTTTTGACTAACACAGGGCTAACATTGGGCACTGTCATTGGGCACTGTCCTGCCCAATCACGGTTGAGTTATTTCAAATGTATCATTTTTCAACTGTCCAACTGTCCATCAAATGTCCCAACTGCCATTGATTTCACCTCTGGCTGCTGTGGAGGATGAGCAGAGGAGAGTCTAACTCTAGGTAAGTTACAGAAACAAAACGTTTTTAACAAAGTGAGCAGATATGTTGTCATAATGTGAGCAAGCTAGGGGTCTAAATACATATTTTTAAACTTAAATAAATATGTTTTGCCAATGTTGAACAGCTAACTATTGTTTGAGTTTAGCTGCCTGGATGACAATTATTTTCCTTTAAGCCGTTCTTCTATTTTATTATATTTATTTTATCTTGACTTAATGTAGCTTACACTCTTTTCTGTGACCATCATTCTTCAATCGGCATTATATGTATAGCATTAGCAGCTATATGTTTAATGCTATCTAGCTACTTTGGCTAGGTTTCATTGTTCGGCCAGATGTGGCGGGAAAGTGCAAGTGAGAAGACCGACAGAGGCTGCGTTGATATAGTCTCTTTAGTGGGGCAGATAACAGCAATGTTTCAGAAGAATCGTGCAAATGATGATACAAGCATCAAATTTGGCACACTTGTTCTCCAAGTGGTACTAATCAAATCTGCCTGATTGGCCAATTGAAAATCCAAGATGGCGGCCATTTCCCAAGATGGCCGCCAGATTAGCCGCCCGAAATCCGTAATAAATCGGCACATAAAGGGTTAATCAAATTTTAAAGGTCATAAATGGATGCGATAATTTAAGACCTTTAATTTGATACCTATTTTATGGGTCTACGACCACAGGAAATACTTTAACCCATTGGGAACCATTGTCGACTTTTGTCACCATGAGTATTAGTCTCTAGGGGATTGCAGAAAAATATATAACTAACAGTTCCACAGTTACTTGAATGTCACTGTAGCTACTCAACTGTAGTTACTTAAGTATATTATAGTATATTGAAACGCAAATTCGGTACTGCACCTTTAAGGCACCATTTTGCGCGACATGTGTGTTTTGAGTAGACACAAAATGCAGAGAGCACATGGTGGCAGCCAGTTCTATCAGCCACACATCGTTTTGGTTTAATCCGGAGTAGATATCTGTGACTGTGAGTACTTACAAACTGACTTGTGTGTGCCAAGTGATGTGTTTCAAAATTGTGGTTAATTGTGTGTTATTTCAATGTGTAAGCTAAGCTAAGC
This sequence comes from Pseudochaenichthys georgianus, assembly GCF_902827115.2. Classification (NCBI taxonomy): domain Eukaryota; kingdom Metazoa; phylum Chordata; class Actinopteri; order Perciformes; family Channichthyidae; genus Pseudochaenichthys; species Pseudochaenichthys georgianus. Next base: position 26,209,690 of record NC_047519.1, read on the forward strand.
TAACTATGCTATCGGAAATTAGCTAATTCATTCAATTACTTTTTACACTATCATACAGGAAAGTGTCTATTATACACGTACAGGGTGGTAAAAGGATAAACCCTCGACCCTGAACGTCATAATGACCATGGACACAAGTGCTACTGTAAAATCGTGGAACACTGACTGGACCAAGTGTTGCCTATGTCAGGAGGTTAAGAAAGAAGATCTAAAGTCCCCCCAGGGCAATCCTGCCAGAAGAGGCGATGATGGATATATGAACTTGGCAACGAATATTCCTCTGTTTCACTCACTCAATGCACTACCAATCAAGCTAGACCCTGCAAGACTTGACGAAGGTGGTGGGATAAATGAAACCTTAAGACAAAAGAAGGCAAAATATCATGAGAGTTGTAGGCTTCTATTTAACAACACAAAGTTACACAGAGCTGAAAAAAGATCAACCCCTACAGGTACTAGTGATGAGGGCGGTAGAAGTAAGATCCCACGAAAGGTCCAAGAAGCTAAAACACAAGAATGTTTCTTTTGCGAAAAAGGAGGGGAGCTTAGAGAAGCAATGACAATGCAAGTGAATAACAGAATAAACGAATGTGCAAAAATTCGAGAAACTTTTACACAGGTTAGTTTTTAAAGTAATATTCACATTAATCAGTCTGTTTATATTCACTGCTATGTAACTTTAACCTGCGAACCACTGAAGCTACAACAGTACAACAGTCCAACTTTTAAAAACAGTTCTTGTTGAGAAAAACAAGCATTTCTGCCTTCTCAGGCAGAACATTTTGAAGTAAAATGCTTCAATCTGGTGCACACGCAGAATTACTAGAGACTAGATTTAGGGGGTACAACTCTAAACACCCATATGAAAAAGATCGGTTTACATTTTAATAATTAAATAACAAATAGCCTACATGTAACGCATTTTATTTGTGTTATTCATATCTTATTTTATTTTTATTTATTTATGCATATTTTTGTATCTCTCCAGTTTAAAACGATATGTCTGGTTTACTGTCCTATAGTATACATTGGAATGATTTCAAACCTGTTTTATCCCAATAATTATAAAAGAGTGCCTTGGAAATATGTGTTTACATAAATTGTGATCAAAACGTTTGAGACCCACTGAGATAACTTAGACTAAAGTGAACTATCTAAACACTCAGAGTCCTTTACCTCACTGAGCTGAAGTTATCAGCCTCTCAGTCTGACTGGAGAGGACTCTCCCTCCACATCATTGTAGAAACATATTTTTCTTCCGTTAGAGCAGCTAGCACCAGATGCTAATAACAACAGCGCCCTCCCTTTCTCCCTAGCTCACTCGCACTTTGGCTGTGAGCTGCGGTTGCCAGATAAGCCAACATCCCCCATTTTCATCACTTGCAGCGCCCATCGTACAGGGCAAATGAAAAGTGTAACCGGGATGAAAAGGGTGTTACATTTACTTAATTATGAATGTTGTTACATCAAGGCCGAACATTAGGATGAGCACCAACGGTCAAAACATTTTTTTTTCTCCCAGAGCTGTCAGCGCAGCGCCTCCACAGATCTGGCGCCCTAGGCGAACATCTATAACGCCAGTGCGACGGGCCGGCCCTGGTCTCAGGTTACACTGTAGGAAATGTAGATACAACGCTACATTACCCGCCCCGCTGCAGTCATGCAGTAGGCTACGGAGAGCGGCGAGAAACATTTCCTCAGGAATCGAAAAGCGGAACCGAAATTCACATTTCTAAATGATGCCGTTGGAATCGAAATGTTGGAACCGGTTCCGAACCGGAACCGGTTCTCGGTACCCAACCCTAGTGATAGTAGTGATCCACTCATATTGAAGCTTGCTAATTTGACCATGCTTTACAAGCAGAGGCTGGAGCAGCTTGGTGTTGAATCGCCTGATGTTCATCCTACTCGACTCAAGGACCAGCTGCAAGCTCATCACCAAGGACGAGATGTTATGCTGGCTTTTGAAAATGATGTAGGCTCAATCCTCTCACAAGCATCCAAGTACGGTGAAGCGATCCACCTAGCAAAAGCTGCTGGGATAATAAGACGAGATATGCTACATCAAAAGTCAAATTTCAGCAGCACCTTTAACGACACAGACCTAGAACAGGCTGTACCACCATCACTGCTGCAATTTGTATGTATGATCGAACATGGTGCTGACATCAAGTCCCAACTCCAGCATGGAGCATCGAAATCTGACCTTTCTATATCGCAACTCCTACAGTACAACTGCTTTGCGAAATATAAGGAAGGAACGGATGTCCACAGTCATTCCAAGGACCGTGAGCCACCTTTTGCAGTCTACATGGGCCTGTATGTGTTTGCCAAGACGAGGAAGAGACAAATCATTGAAATGCTCCATGAGAATGGGCTCAGCATATCATACGACAGAGTCCTAGAAATCTGATTAGATCAGATTACTTCATCTTGCACAGTATGTGCAAGATGAAGTAATCTGTCCCCCAGTCTTGAGAAAGCAGTTGTTCACAACTGCAGCAGTGGACAACATAGATCATAATCCGACTGCGACCACAGCTCAAACATCATTCCATGGTACAAGTGTGTCCATTTTCCAACATCCAAGCACTGAAAATGCTGGCGATGAACGTGAGCCGCTCAAACTAGAGTCAGAAATTAAGGTTAAGAAAGTACCAGAGCTTCCAGAAGCATACACCATTCGACCAGCATACATCACGAAAAAACCCAATCCTCCTCCAGTAGCAAACCAATCTTTACCAGCACCCGAGTCGATCTCGTTACACTTGAAGGAAGAATATTCTTGGTTGGAGGAAGTCTTCCTCACTGAGGATGTGGCTGATGCAGTAAGCATCACATGGTCAGCCCACCATGCAACGCAGAAAAGGAGCCATCCATTTGAAGTGAATATTTCAGCGATGATGCCTCTGTGGCGAGATCAGGCTCACTCTGTTGCAACGATCAAGCATGCCATGGCGAAGGTCCGTGATACAGTGGCTTTTCTGAACCCAGGGCAGACACCTGTCATTGCTGCTGATCAACCGTTATATGCTCTGGCAAAACAAATACAATGGAAGTGGCCCGAATATGGAGAGGACAAGTTTGTGATCATGTTTGGTGGACTTCATATAGAAATGGCTGCACTGAGATCGATAGGAACATTACTACGGGAGAGTGGCTGGACCAGTGCCATTGTGGAAGCAGAGGTGGCCTCATCTGGTACAGCAGAGTCTTACCTGTCTGCATCCAGTGTCACCAGGACAAGACAAGCACACCAGATCACTGCATGCAGCTTGTACAAACTGATGAAGAAGGCATACCATGATTACCGCTCTGAAGAGTCTTGCATATCAGATATAACCTTTGAGGATTGGTGTGAACAACGGAGGAAAGAGAGTCCGCAGTTCCAGTTATGGAGTCTGGTGCTGAACATGGAGCTCACCATATTCACCCTGATCCGCTCATTCAGAGAAGGAGACTTCAACTTGTACAGTGAAGCACTTTCAGAACTGGTGCCTTACTTCTTTGCAAATAACAATGTCAACTATGCGCGGTGGATCCCAATTCACCTCCGAGATATGATGTCACTTGAGCAACAACATCCAGATGTGGCCAGAGAGTTTCACAAAGGGAACTTTGCCATCCACAAGTCAAGAAGAGAATACTCTGGCCTGGCGATCGACCAAGCACACGAGCAAAATAATGCAGTGATCAAAGGTGACGGAGGAGCAATTGGGTTGACAGAAGACGCGTCAGCACTTCGTAGGTGGATGGTCGCTGGACCCGAAGTTAGTCGTCTAGTAGCTGGATACGAGGCCATGTCTGGTATGAAATATGCCACATATAGCAGCAGACACCACGAGCAGACAAGGAGTGCCCAGAAATCTTTCTTTGCAAAGGTGAAATCACTCTCTGCAGTGATGCAGGAGATGGGCAACCCATTCCAAGAAGAATCAGCCGACCTGCTGGTGCTAGACACGAAGAACATTGCAGACCCAACTCGAGCTGAAATGGTAGCAACACATCACCGACGGGGCAAAGAGCAGTTCCAATCATTCATGGAGGGGCTAGAGGATGAAGGTGAAAGTGCTTTTTATAATCCGATCAAGAAAAACCTTGCTTCTTTCTTCAAACAAGAGCAGGCTAAGGACATTTCTAAGGAGAAAGTCCTGAAAGACGACTGTCAGTTATTCTCGCGACTGTTCATCTCGTGCCAGAACAGGCAGTGTAACTTGCAAGAATTCTTCAAGCACGAAAATCAGTCGCACCCTGCATCTCTCAGTGATAGCGGCAAGCTTCATACGTGTCAGAAGTCACAGCTGGTTGAAATTCTTGAAGCGCAAGTGAACATCCCAGACACAGAACCAAATGGAGATGCAATCATCATTGATGGCTCAGCACTTATCAATGCCTTACCTCCATGTACTTCAAAGACATTTGATGACTATGCTAAAGAAGACATAATCCCAAAGGTTGAATCCTATGGTGCCAGGTACAAGCGGGTGGACGTAGTCTTTGATGTGTACAAGAAGTCAAGTCTGAAATCCGAGACAAGGTCGAAAAGAGGGCAAGGAATCAGAAGAAGAGTGACAGGGACGAGTAAGACACCAGGTAACTGGCAAAGCTTTCTTCGTGACGCCAGCAACAAGACTGAGCTGTTTCACTTCCTTGCGGAAAAGATGTGTGAAGCAGAGACGACAAGCACAGTAATTGTCACAAAAGGAGAAGAAGCCATTAGCAACACAGGGAAGTTGCTGGATGCTGTGTCCCCATGTTCTCATGAAGAAGCTGACAGTCGAATATTTGTGCACGCCAGGGATGCAACGACTGATGGGAGCAAGTCTATTATCATTAAGGCTAATGACACGGACGTGCTAGTCATAGCAATATCTGTACTGCCATCCTTACAGGAACTAGGTCTTGAGAAAATGTGGATTGCCTTTGGCCAAGGAGCCAAGATGCGATGGATTCCAGTCCATGAGGTAGTTTCTGCAATAGGGCTTGAGAAAGCTAGAGGGATCCCATACTTTCATGCGTTCACTGGATGTGATGTCGTGTCTGCCTTCCGTGGGAAAGGGAAGAAATCTGCATGGCAGACTTGGAACGTATTCGATGATGTTTCTGAAACATTCACTAATCTCAGCCAGCATCCAACATTGATTTGTGATCTTGACCTGCAGAAGCTGGAGAGATTCGTTGTCCTCATGTACGACAGATCAAGCGCAACCACTGGTGTGGATGAAGCAAGACTAGATCTCTTTGCCCGCAAGCAGAGGCCGTACAACTCAATTCCACCAACACAGGCAGCGCTCAGAGAACATGCAAAGCGTGCGGCTTATCAGGCTGGGATCATCTGGGGCCAGGCAACCATCTCCAATCCAGACACAAGCAGTCCCGCTGAATGGGGATGGACACAGAAAGGAGAGACATGGCAGATATGTTGGACAACACTACCCCCTATTGCAGCGAGCTGTCGGGAACTGTTCCTGTAAGAAAGGTTGCACAGGAAGATGCAAATGCTTTCAGTCAGAGCTCCCCTGCACATCACTCTGCAGCTGCATATGTGAACAGTAGCAGCTGGAGGACCAGTGGCATGGTATAAATAACTTTGAACATTTGCTAGCCGGGGTAAAGCTTACGTAATAAAAAACAGGCAATCTGGTGGCCATCTTGAAAAATGTGTCAGTGTGCTTTATTAAAACCCTTTGAGACCCAAAGTGCAAATAGTACTCATGGTGACAAAAGTCGACAATGGTTCCCAATGGGTTAAAGTATTTCCTGTGGTCGTAGACCCATAAATTAGGTATCAAATTAAAGGTCTTAAATTATCGCATCCATTTATGACCTTTAAAATTTGATTAACCCTTTCTGTGCCGAATTATTACGGTTTTCGGGCGGCTAATCTGGCGGCCATCTTGGAAAATGGCCGCCATCTTGGATTTTCAATTGGCCAATCAGGCAGATTTGATTAGTACCACTTGGAGAACAAGTGTGCCAAATGTGATGCTTGTATCATCATTTGCACGATTTTTCTGCAATCCCCTAGACTACTTACAGTGCAAATACGTAACTTACTCGCACTAAAGTTATTAGTAGTACGTGTACACTACAGTTTACCTGTTTCTGACTAAAACATCAACCACTACTCTATACTTGCAAATATTATATTGTGTAGAAGGGAGATTTCATATCTGCCTCTTGTCGCTAAGGCAACTTGTGTATGTGAGATGCAGCGTCACACGCACATGCACGTTGGGCATGTGCGTGTGACCGACCAATCAAATAATCGAAAGGGAAGGGCCTGACATGTCCCTGACACAGCGGACTGCGGGTGTGGTATAGAGTGAGTAGCGTGCAATACTGTGTTTCACCACACATTCATTTAGAGGGGCGCTGTTTCAGTCTTTGTAAAATACTCACTGACAACAGCGGAGAGATGTTTTTTAATACAAATAAAAAATATGAAGAAATACCCAGCCTCCAGGAGAAAACGCCACTGGAGGCTGAGCAGAATATCCCCTGTGCTTCGCGAGAAGTTGTCTTTATGGGTGAAGTTAATTAACTTAAAATTACCATACTGCTTATAATTTATATAAGGTGTGTATTAATGGGTTTAACTGGAAGATGATCGATGATGGCATTTAATTTAATCTGGCATAATATGATTAGTCAACATCAGGATGAATTTGTCTTTTTTTTATAATTACAGGAAGCGGGAATGAGCTGCAGGAATCTGTTAAAGTCCTAGCAAAAAGGAAATTAATAGAATAATCTACAGTGTCCAAAGCACAAACCATCTCCTAGAAGAAACAGGTGAATTTGGATTTGTCCTGGATAGGATTTTAAAATACAACACAGACTTCAAAGAGTTTATAGATGTTGATAGAAGTGAGAACATCAGTAACTTTGACAGATTCCAAGTGCACTTTTCTGAAGCACCGGATCTTCAGCCTGTCCTAAGAGAAGTCTGTCAAACTCAGGTATACATGTATCATGCTTGTTAAATTGTGTTTCAAAAAATCACACAGACCAGAACTTTACTTTGTGCTGTGCTTGCTCTTATTGTTTTGTTCAGCCAAGAACCAGTTCTTCTGAATGGCCTAACTGATCTACTTAAGAAGAAAATTCCAGAAGTATTTGATGAACTGCAAACTAATGCCATTCTTACCGAGAAGACCAGCCTCAAACTTGTCAAAGTTTGCTTCTCTGACTTGGTGGAGAGGCATGGGTTGTAAGTATATGAATGTGAAATGTGTTTATATATAGGGGTTGGGACACTTTTTCCCTTAATTTCATTGCCCAACCATTTCTGTTTCGGGCCTGAAATTGTTCTTGTACATTTTTTACATTTAAGTTATTCATATTCTGTGAACAATGTATTTTATTTTGTTAATAAAGTCCCTATCTTTCAAATTGAAACTGCTCTGCTTGCTAACTTGTATTTGTTGATACCATACTTACTATAGGGATGAATACATCATTATTAAAGCTAATTAACTATAGATTCACTATAAGATCACCATAGCCAACTCTATAGTATTACTATAGTAATTTTCTGTGGTGTGTTCCAAAAAACCATAGAAATAATATATAAAGCACTATAGTGATACTACATAAAACTCAATAGTATAGCTATAATAATTTCCTATAGTGGCTGAAAAACCATAGAAATACTACAGGAAACACTATAGTATAACTAACTTCACTATAAGATCACCATAGCCAACTCTATAGTATTGCTAAAGTAATTCTCTATAGTGTGTCCCAAAACACCATAGAAATACTATCGCAGTTTTTTGTGGTATTTCTATAGTAATTCTCAATAGTTATACTATGGTGTTTTTTCGTAAGGGTGGTTCGGCCCGACGCGAAGCGGAGGGTCGACAACCCCCTTAGCTGTGATATGTATATAATGTGTATACATGTGATAAAAGCCCAAATATCTCTCAAATGTGCTTCCCCTCCAACATTTCTGTTGAAAAATAGATGCAGCATACATTTTCCCACTCATCTATAATTAAAAACCAAATGTATGCATAATTATTGCTTGGCTTATGTGCTCATGCTTGCATTTGCTATCTATAAATTGGCTTAATTAATAAAAATGATATACTGAAACTGTTTTCATGAAACTTGACAGTTGAAGCATTTCTTTTTATTTTGACAGCTTGATGCTAGAAGTGAATAATGCACCCTGTTGCAATGATAATGTCCTCTCAGTGGAGAGAATACTGACGTTAGAGGAAATGTGTTGTTACTGAAAGAAGGGTTATTGCATATCAAGAGATACTGAAAAAAGAGGTCATACTTGGTCCCTGCTTAGGCCATAACATCTCTTGATAAAGCGAGGGAAGAGTTTAATTTGTTTGTACATTCTGAGTGCAATGCTTGTTTTCATTTTACACTAAACCCTTTTAAACTAAACCCTGACCATAATGTGGAAAAAATAACCAATTAAAAGCAATTATACAGTAAAAGCACCGTTCAGTGCAGTGAAGTACGGGAAAAGGTAGGAACTCTTATTAGGAGAAGACACTAAAGATTGGTTTTAGTGATAAAATAATCCTGAGCAGATTCTGTGCCAATGGTGAGACGAGCAAACAAAATAAGTGCAGTTATACGTGCTAAAAATATTCATTTAATTAAAGCGCACGCATGTTAGATTTATTTCTTATAGTTTAAAGAAATGAGGTTGACGTATTTACAAATTGCAATAGCCCCCGGAATACATTAATGTGTTTATTCTAGGAGATAATTGAAGTTTAAGTTTAGTGGATGGAGATGTCTTTTCAATGCTTCAAACTTTTTCCACAAATGATGATGGAACTAGAATTCATTAACATGTCAGTGCTGGAAGCAACATCAAACCAAAGTGAGAGAGAAGTACAGGATCCACTTTCTTTCTTAATTGCCCTACTTAAATACAGACTTAGAAATTGTAGCTTGTTAGTAGTTCTATAAATGCTACATAATGTAAGGTTGTATGAACCTGACTTCTCTAATTGGGCTAATTATTATGTGCTGACAGATAGGACATTTCATATGTAGAATATATGTAGAATATAATATGAATTGGACTTGTAGATGGAAAATATTTCTGAAATATGTTAGTGTTTTATACAGGAATTTGACAATTTATTCTAAATAGCTCTATATTATAATCAAACCGGTATCACGGCAAGACGTGAACATGTGACGATTTACCATGCTGGGAGACGTGAAGATGTCACGATTTCAAACGTGACAGTTACACGGTATTGTTAACCCATGTTAACCAGTGGAGAAATAACCGGAAATACCAACCAAATGCTACTCCGACGTAATGATTTATTTTGTAATAGTTACACTCGATTACGCCGATTTTCTTGTTGCCCCAGCTGGTCGACACCTCTTTTAGCAGAAACAAAGGCTACATTAATGTATTAAATCGATGTTAATCCGTGTGTGTGAATGTGGAATTAACGGACGTGACGTTGTGCGATTGAGTTGCCAGGCAACAGATTCGGTTCATGTTAATTTACAAACTCTTCAACTACAACCGTAGTTATATTTAAAAACATGTTAGAAGGCCTCACGAAATACTTTAATGCAAATTAAAATGTAAATGTGAAGGAATGTGTGTATAACAAAATACATCGGTCATAAACGAAACCGGAAACAGACGTAGGCAAGATCCTCAGCTCGATGATTGGATGGTTTAGCCGCAATGCATGCTGGGATTTGGTGTTTATGTGATGTGAAATCTGAAAACGTTTTTTAAAAATACAATAATACTTTATTCCGAGTGTGCTTGCTTTTCTCTTTGAAAGTCATCACATAACGGCATTGTAATACACGGTTCGGCTGCATTAAATATTACATATCTGCCGTAATTCTCTATTTATAGAGCCCTGCTGAGAAGACTTCTAGACAAACAGCCTAAATACAGCCTATCTACCAATTGGATCAAATATAAAAGTCAGCCAAATTAGTGTTGATACTGCAAGGAGACGTATTGTGTGAAAAGAAATGTAAGATGTTGTTTAATTGCTTATATATTTATGATCCACGTCACATCTTCAGTTTTGGCGGCAGTTCTCCTGTTTGTCTAGAAGTCTTCTCAGCAGGGCTCTATAAATAGAGAATTACGGCAGATATGTAATATTTAATGCAGCCGAACCGTGTATTACAATGCCGTTATGTGATGACTTTCAAAGAGAAAAGCAAGCACACTCGGTGTGTAAGTATTATTGTATTTTTTCACAGATTTCACATCACATAAACACCAAATCCCAGCATGCATTGCGGCTAAACCATCCAATCATCGAGCTGAGGATCTTGCCTACGTCTGTTTCCGGTTTCGTTTATGACCGATGTATTTTGTTATACACACATTCCTTCACATTTACATTTGAATTTGCATTAAAGTATTTCGTGAGGCCTTCTAACATGTTTTTAAATATAACTACGGTTGTAGTTGAAAAGTTTGTAAATTAACATGAACCGAAGCTGTTGCCTGGCAGTGGCAACTCAATCACACAACGTCACGTCCGTTAATTCCACATTCACACACACGGATTAACATCGATTTAATACATTAATGTAGCCTTTGTTTCTGCTAAAAGAGGTGTCGACCAGCTGGGGCAACAAGAAAATCGGCGTAATCGAGTGTGACTATTACAAAATAAATCATTACGTCGGAGTAGCATTTGGTTGGTATTTCCGGTTATTTCTCCACTGGTTAACATGGGTTAACAATACCGTGTAACTGTCACGTTTGAAATCGTGACATCTTCACGTCTCCCAGCATGGTACATCGTCACATGTTCACGTCTTGCCGTGATACCGGGTTGATTATAATACATATCAGTGATTGCGGTAAGGAATCTCATGGCATCCTTCACTGCGTTTTGTGAACTGTGCAACGGTTTCATCATGTCCCCGTACACCCACTGTTGCGAGGGATTATTGCTTTGTTTTCATCTGGAAACACCATGCTGCATCCACACATACTCTTCGATTAACCCATTTGTTGTCATTTTTGCAGTGAGGAGAAGGTTTTATTGTCTTTTCCATCACTGCAGACACAGAGCACATGCAGAGTGCTTTGCGGATGTGGTCAGGTAATTTGTGTCCACAAAGCACAAGCCACAGAAATGATTGTGGGGAGGGGGGGCCCTGTTCATTGCTGTGAAAAATGATCTGTGAACCTTTTCCTGAAAGCAGACAAACAAAATGATGGAAAATGTGTCAGGGCTAATGCTTTGGGTTGTTAACACGGCTGATTTTCGTGACCAGACTGTGCCCCCGGCCAACATGTGGCTCTGGTTACAACAAGGCCTTGTGGTTTAGAAAAAGCAATGTTCCTAACTCCTTAAAAGTTGTTCTGAATCAGGGACGAGGAAATACCCTTTCTAAAATGTTTATTTCATCTTTTCTGTGCTGCCTGCTTTAAAATACCGTAATATGGTCATTAGGATGCTCTGAGACCCACATAACATATACAACTTCTAAATGCATTAGTGCAACATCTGGAATCATTGAATTCCACTCTCTTGGAGTTTTTGGTAAAAGAGTTGTTAAAGAGCGCTATAAAACATGAAATGAGTTGGCAGGTGGAGATGATATGTATGCTAATCACTCTTTCACTGTGAAATATGAATGAATGTGAAATATGAATATGGAGGAGCAGCATCAGCGCCTCCTGTTTCAGGACACCTGGCCATTACACCCCCAAAACATAGCTGCTGCTCAGGCGACTTTTTCCAAGGTTGCTTCTGTGCTGTTCCTTGCAGGCTGCACATCTTAATATACATATATATATATCACTGACTTTTTCATACCATAAAATTCAGCTTACCCATCAGAGGATAACAGATAATGGTGAACATATATTCTCCGGGAATCTATTTTCAGAGCAATGATCATAAAAAAGAATTGAACCACACGCCATTACATGAAATGAATATTAAAGAACAAAAAAAGAAGATGGATTTGATACATTTTGTTTGATTTAAGAAAGTCATCTCGGGGGAGCTGTGCCGCTTCTCACTGCCCATCATTAAACAGGCAAGCAGTGAGATGATCAGAAGAATTAGAATAAGTAATAATCATCATCCTGTAACTTTTAAATTCCCACAGTGTAAGCTCACAAAAGTCAGTTTCTCTGCACACAAGGGTATGTCAGACAGCTTTACTGTGTACACCACCTCCCTATTTACTGGTTTCTATAATCTCTTTTGCGTCTTAATCACTGTCTGAGTACTCAAGAAGGGAATTTTTCCTTAGGATAAACCATTTGATGGTGTAAATGATTAATTTAGAGAAAGGAAATCATTTTTCCCTGAATTTAGACGCCACAGAATTCACAGCGCGCTCGCCAGGACAATGAAAGCACAGATGCACATTAATGCATTCAAAACAAACAGACACACAGATGCAGGGGCTGTGAATGGGTCCAAATACACCTCCTCTTAATCCTGTTGGAATATTTTGTCATTGCTGGCTCTTGTGTGAGCGAGGATGCAGGAATGCGGCTTCCAGTAAGTGGTGCCCTACAGCCAAGGCTGTTATAGAGCCCCTGCTAGCCCGATGTGTTCTGCTAGCAATCACAGCCCACTGAGTCACGGGCCAGTGGAAAATGTCAGATAAACATCACACAGGGAATGAGCTTCCTCCTTCTCCCTCTCTCTCTCTGGCAGTATGAGTGGTTTAAGAATAGCGCTAGAGACGGAGCTGCTTATTTTAAGCGACACTGTGAGAGTCATAAGGTCAAATGGTCAAATGAAATATACAAGGTTAGAACAGGCAAACATGGCGCTGAGTAGATCAGAGGACTGCGGTTCATGCCAAGATATGTTGTGAGTTCCACTCTAATGTAAACGCTATGCAGCATGTTACTCTGTCTCACCAACATCTCTGCTGTCGTCCTCTATTATGTAGTATGCAATAAGGGAGGGAAGTAGGAAACATGGAGAAAGGGAAACCTAAGAGTCCTGCTTTAAGCCGAGACGTGGCTCTCTCTCAGCTGTCTCTATTCACACCTTCACATAAAACATTAACAAAAGCTTGTCGTAATTTCCTGTGAGACCCTAAAGGAAAAAAAAACACAGTCGGGCCCAACGCTCACTGCCGGGTGCTATTGTAAATCACACGAGGGCAGCTCTGATATTTCATTTCTGCTGAACATTTCTCTGCTCATCGACCGCTGGGAGAAAGTAGCCTGTGAAACATCTCTTCCAATTTCATGACGTATTACACCAGCTCTAATGCAGCGCTGCAAGTGGGACTTACAGCATGTTACATTTGTGTTGGATATAATAGCTTCTCTTTGTAGGAGACATATTTATTAAAAAAAGACTCCCGGACCTCTACGCTATAATGCAGCAGTGGAAAGTATCAAGTACAACTACTGAAGCACTTCTATTTGAAGCCACATAAAACTTTCACTTCAACATGGCAGGATTCTTATTTTAATTTTACTATAGTTATTTAGTAGCTACGGTAACATGTTACATTGCAAATCACTATCTTACAAATGTATGTACTGTTATAGAATAAACACAATACTATATAATGTAGTATACAAATAACTACACTTCAACCATTTACAATATGTAATGTAATGTTCTGCATTCAAATACATGCATCAATAATAATAATGGATAGATAGATAGATAGATAGATAGATAGATAGATAGATAGATAGATAGATAGATAGATAGATAGATACTTGATTGATCCCAATTTGGGAAAGGATTTTGTTACAGAAGCTGCATCAGTATGTTCAGACATCAAAGAAAAATATCACTAAAACCTTTGTAAAATATTTTTATATTTTGTGATTTATGAATGCTCAACTTTTACTAATTTAGTATGGCTGCTTTTAAATGACCGCTTAACCAGCATGTCTACACTAATACAATCATCTATTCCACACTGATAATACAACACATGCAACGACCGAAGCTGTATGGTGTTTGAACTGAGTGACTCATTCAAACTTGAGCTTTCTTTTAAACATTTCCCCACATGTCAGGCTGACGTATTTACAATAAAGTCCTGTGGGTTTGGATAGGTGTGACTGCACACGTTTAAAGAGTAAATTTAAATCTTTAAACTAAAAAACAATCATAACCCCTTCCCTGAACTTTAAAAGACTTGGCCAAGCTACATTACAGTTCTCTCAGCCCCAGTTCACTTTCTGCCTTAAAGGATTCTTTTTCCAGTCCGAGATGAAAAAGCAACGTTTTCGGTCCACTTCCTCTGCAGTGCCTCATTGCCGTGCCGACGGAGTGCCCCTGCCCTCCACTGTATAGCTGCTGCACATACAGTAGCAGGGATGAGCTACTGTTAGTCTAGTTCAGGGGTGTCCAAACTACGGCCCGGGGGCCAAATGCGGCCTGCGGACCATTTTGAATCGGCCCTCAGCAAATTCAAAAAGTATAATGAAATATGGTCCACAAAGGAAACTTGTGCTTGTCTTATATTGTACTTCTTAAATATAAATGTAATTATATATTACACAGTATGTATTCATGTGTTAATAAGACCACTTATACAAATAAATTCTGTCAATTAAAGTTGGAAACATTTTCTAACATATCTTAGTTGATAAGAATAAAGCCCAATAACTTATTTACATAACAACCTTGAAATACACCCTTCCTATTTCTCCTTATTATAATCAATTTGAGGCTTCTGTTTTAAGGGATGAGCTGCCAACACTCACAAGCATCATTTACCTACATTTGATAGATTTTGCTAACTTATAACTGAACTTATGAGGCAATATACCTCTAGTAGTTAGTGGCCCAGCCTTTCGTATATTTTTCTGTATGTGGCCGTCGGTGAAACAAGTTTGGACACCCCTGGTCTAGTTCCTACCCTTCTTGCTCCCTGGCATTCATTTGTAGTGTCAGCCGGTGATCATGGCAACAGCGGGCCTTTTCGGCGGGGCCGGTCAGGTCTAGACTGGTCCAAGCTGCAGCAGCCTGTTTAATTAGGCCCGCCTTACTGAACCGCTGCTGTTTATTTCCCCTGTGACACCCCGCTGATCTCTGCTGAGAGACCCTCATTATGCATACACTTCTTCAGTAAAGCACCTATACACTAGTGTATATAGATGCTTGAAGTTACTCACACATATACACACAAACAGTACAGCAGCACTGTTGTATAACTATACTTTTTTCTATATACACATTTATTTTATTGCGGATTTCATTCTGTGCACAAACAACCACTTTCCTGGAGACACTATAGCAGCTCATAGAGCTCAGCTGCTGATCCTCTGGTCTTAGCCTCCCACATTATCACTCTGAAGCAATATTCTAGACCCACACTTCTCCCAGAAGCTAAAAGTTTATGCTTGATATTAGCGTTGTCATAAATAGGACTCAAAATCAACCATCAACCGTTTAATCAATTAGTTGTGGGTCCTATTTCCTGGATAGAATATAATTGAAATAAATCATTTAAAAGGCATTAGCTTGACACTTTGGGAAGTACGTGCTGAGTACAGATCAATACCACTCTGTACGGTAAATATGAAACTATAGCCAGGATCTCGGTACTTGAGCTTAGCAACAAGAGTGGAAACAGATTTTGACACCTTGAGGTTTGAAAAGACTTTCACCACAACATGTCATTTTCAGCCTTCACTTTTTGGACGGAATGAACAAACAAAGTAAAATGTGGCAATTAGTGTTTTTTTATTAGCAATTTGGTAGAGACACCTGTCCACAATAAATCAACTGAACAGCAAACTATCTTTTTTTTTTCTTTTTTTTTTCAGTTGGCATCACAGCCAACATCTGGGAGGGAGTGGAACAGACAGCATAGACCAGGTCTCTATTTATTCCTCACAACATCATCTGACAACATCTAAATTCATTCATGTTAATGACAACAGAAATGCTGCAAATCTAGACGGTGCAGATGGTTCTGCTGTTGATGTTAATATTTAACTCTCACCAAGACTGTGAATACATATTTCTCATTGCCGTACTTTGGCAGAAAGCTAGAGATGTTTTTGTAATTTCACGGTGCACATATTTATGATTTATGAGAGTACTGCTGTGGTGGAAAAAGTCTGAACTTCTTGTAAAAGACTGAAAAACATACACTACTCTATCTCACAATGGAGAACACAACGTGTCTCTCTGGTACAAAAAAATCAATGCAACAAAATAAAAACAAATAGCCAATAGCCCTTGACAGAAGTTAAGTTGGGCGTGTGAGTTTCTTGGATTCCCTGCAGGATAGGAACTCCGTTGAGTTTATTAGCTGCTTAATTTAAGTGTGGGTCCAGTGAACTGGAGGAGAATTACTGTTTATCTCCACTAAGTCTCAATGCAGCTGGGATAAGACTCAGGTCAGCACAACACCACAGCCCATTGGAGGGACAGAGATAGATGGATTTTCTGTACACTTGAGTACCAAATGGATCATACTGTAGGACGCCATTTACGCTTCCTAGCTAAACAAACCTTGGTGAAGCAGAAGATAGACAAAAAGGAACATTTAGTCGACACCCTCTTTTTTTTAACCCTCGTCCTTTTGGTTTCAGGAGTTGCAAATTGGAACACATGGCATGTTAGAAATCAGTTTAACTACTTTGGCACCTACCAAACTGTGAAAGTATGACTGGCAGAGCAACCATATGCTCTGTGCCAGATTCACACACAAACACACAATTATTTAGTGGAAATATGATTGATTTCCTGATTTTGAATAGATCATCCACTTATTTATGCCCTCTAGTTGTAATTGCCATGCGTACCTGCAGCTTGATTTGGGAAGGGAAACATGAAAGTTGCTTTGTTTAAAGTTCTAAAACACTATCACTCCTAAGGTCCTTCAATTGTTAAAGTTTAGATGAGTAACATGTAAATCTATATATCAGCTCCAGGCGTTAAATTGTTATGACATTACACATTACATTGTTGTTGTCTGGTTTCCCTTGGAACTCGAAGACAGGATGAGAATATTTTCCTTGTTAAATGGAACAATTTCTCCTCCTTAGGCGTAATGTATGTGAAGAATAATTCATGAGAAACACTTTGTACAGGATCCACCTTGGTTTGTAATTCATCGGCCACATGGTGTCATTGTGTCCTGATGATAAAGTGACTGAAAGCTGCAAAAAGGACATCCAGGAATACTTTTGAAGTGCACAGCTGTGCTCATATCAGTTTGTATATGAAGTATAATGAGGGACCTCCTTGTCACTGTCACCTGTGATAGACTCATCAGACTCCAAATCACAGGGCTAATGGAGGGATGGCTCAGTGGGATACAAAGGAGAGAGATATTTTTGCAGGCGCTGACAGTGACACCTAAGTGATGAAACAGGCTGCATAATGTCGGATTTATCTATAGTGTTAATATATTTGAGAGGCGCACATTTGTCTGTCACCATGTATACTTGACTGGCGAGGATGGAGATTAGCCGAGGAAGTCAATGTGACCTTTCTTTCCGTCGTTCCTCTTTCATTCTCACTGTCTGTTGCGCCCAGCTTTGGAATTTGTCTCAGACTGTGTGACCGTGAACTTGGTTTAAAGAGGTCCTTGGCAGCAGCAGCGGCATTTCTGTAAGATGACAAAGAGAAGGAGACAGAGAGGAGGACAGAGCTGATTGCTTCTGGTGTTTACTTAACCTGATTAAAAAACACACTTATCATCGCACAGGCATATGGGAGCAGTTCGGATTTGGAAAACGTGATTGCGGTGTTTGTTTGCTTTAGCCTGTCATCTCTAAATGTAATAAATATAGAACAAACAAGAAAATATGAGATTTTGCTCAAATTGGATCTCGCAGATCCTCACAGCTTGTGTTTTAAGGATCGTAAATAACAAATTATATATAATGTGACAGGTAGTATCATGAGATCCAGGAACCTAATTGATCAATGTTTACATAATGTTTGGTAGATCACTAAAGACAAACATTTGTTTAGTGCCTCGACAGGCGTCAGCATCCTAAAACAAAACAGATTCATAGCAGAAAATCATCTTGCCAAATGTTTGTAAAGATTAGCCCGAGTCTAACTGGCAGTTTAATTATTTTTGATTGCACAGTATTAGCAAAGCTCTCAGTAGACGTTCTTCGTCTCTTGTTTGGCAAATGAGGCCGATTGTTCATTTTCCTTTTTTCTCCATGCCACCAAAGTTCGGGACAACAATGTTGGCTTTGAGAATGATTGGAGGAAAAAAGAGAGCAGTGACATGCTTGAGCAAACAACCTCAGCATGATCAAAGCTGCTGAGTGGAAGAGAACATAGTGTACAATGGTTGGAGAGAGGCGGGTGGAGGGCGCTGTAGTGAAACAGATCACCTCAACACAAAGTTTGTCTGACACTGCAGTTCATGGGATGGAATGGGGGTGCAGTTACACACCATTAATCATAACTCCCCCTACTAATGTCAAGCAATAGCTTTGTCGGCCACACGAGCGCAGCCTGGACGTGATTGCCAACTGCATCGTAATTAAAAAGCAGGTTTTATTTATTCACTTAGAATGTTATTACCCAAGGTGTGATAACAGGATACATCAACACAGATGTTAGAGAGGAAGGCCGGGTAATGGCTGTGCATTGTAATCAAACTGACATCCATTTTGTATCGTGTTCACAAACTGCCTCCTTGTACATGATTAGCACATTCTTCTCCCCTGCAGTGAGCATCACCGGTTGGAGCTGCATCCTGTAGAGGAGAGAGAGACATGTGACACCCGTACCTACCAAGCACAGTCATTAGACACTGAGTGGAGGCAGAGTTCAGCAGACGGCTCCTGTATTAGGCCTAATGGTTACACGTTGAGATGAGGCGCTGATGGGGACAGGCGAACGGAAAACGTATAATGGGCTGGCGGAATTAAATGCAAGCAGTTAACTGGGTGTGATTTAGAGTCAGCCAAATTGTGGCGGAGGCTACAAATCTCTAAATAATACTCACTGATTTTAATCTTCCAAGTCATCTTTTTCTCCTCTCAGGTGCTCAAGGCTTTTCTGATTATTACACGAGGCACGTTTTCCCCCTCAATGTCAATTAGGGTTTGATTTAGTAAAAAGCGATATTTGTTCACATTAATAACAGCACTTTTTTTTTTTTATTAGTATCTGTTGAGAAACACAAGGCATATATTTTTTATATCTGTGAATGAATTAAATTATGAATGTGAAAACAACTTCATATTTTATTGCCCAAAAAAATATGGATTTAAGGCTTTGAGGTAGGATCTCCAACATTTGGGGGTTGAGAGTCGATATTCTGGGCGGTTATTTATTAATTTAGCCTTTTTATTGTTTAAAAATTGAAATGGGAAATAGCAAATAAACAAAAAAAATCAGAGTTCAGGTTTCAGTGTGTTTACCTGAGAATTTCAGTCACGGATAGTTAAGACACATGGGACAGTAAAACCTGGAATAATATCGACAGCAGTAGTAGGAAAACATTAATACATGCACCTTGTTGTACAAGACATATTTCAACAATCAAGAAATCACATCTTATCCATTTTATCAAGGAGGACTTTAATTATTGATGAGTTTTAGTTCTGAATATGAAGTGTCAGTTCCATTCTACATCAACAGAAATATGTGTTAAGTTTAAAGTTGTATTTGTCCCTGTGTTTTCTATTCAGTCTGTATTCCAAATCAGTAGATATACGCTGCGTATTAATGAACATAATGTGTGCTTTTGAGAAAAAGTATCTGCAAGACATTTTGGAAGACATACAGTATATGCATATAAGCTCATTCAGCGAACACTTCTGTGTCAGCTCCTCTGCATTCGTATCCAATCTGCTCCCTCTATGTACAATTAAAACGCCACTCAGGAATACTGCTCTGTGTCCCAATTATATTTCTCCAAATGTTTCCCGGCAACATTTCTGCAAGATGCGCTCCTCTTCCCACTCCTCCTACTTCAAAGTTTGGTTGACAGGCATCTGAAATACCTAGTTTGTCTGTAGAGCTTTTCCCACAATGCCCCAGATCCATCATTGCAGGGCCATTGAGGCTCATTGTGTGCGTCCATTAACTGTATGTATGGCATTGGCGGAACCTTACAAAGGGCCAGCTTGAAGAGGGTCACTGGCGCGTGGGCCCCCACCATCATAACTCTGTTGCAGTCCAGAGCTAAACCTCCCCTGTGCTCAACTAATGGCGCTCTTATCGCTAGTACCACTTCTTGGGTGGGATGGAGAGGTGTGTGCGTGTGTGCGTGTGCTCGGGAGTTTTACGAGGAGATGTGGTGTGTAAAGCATTACTCATTTGTTTCCGAGCCCGAGACCAATGAGCCCTAACTAATCATCCGGCTTTTTGTCTTTTCCATAAAAGTGTTTCTGTAGAGCACAAATTAGCCAACCGTTTGAGAGACACTTCCTTTGTCAAGATATTGATATTAATCATTGTCTTTGTGCCCACTCCAGCACAGTGTTCATATCCATATGAATAAAATATAGGCTGCGCACAAGAGATGGTCAAAAGCCCTTCCCTCGCTGGCTTTGGGATGGATCTCGTTGTTCCTCATTATTGAAGTGGGTCAGTGCCTCTTCACCTCTCTGCACACCTGTAGGAAAACATATGGGTTTAGAGGGACCTGCAATATTAATGCCCTCATAAAGCAGGCAGGACCTTCTCTACAACCATATCATACCATAAATACAAGTTATGTTTTGTTTTGGTATACTGCAACCATCTCTATAGACAGTATAGAAGTAATTTGATCCCCAGTGCCCAGGTTTGCAAGATATTGCACGATTGTTTACTGCAGCTGCATTATTAAATCTTGTGAACTTTGTGTATGTGTGGTATACACATTCATTTTGTGTGATGATTGCTATCTTCACGGCTCTAAGTTATAAAACATTTGAAGCTTAATTTGTAGTATTCTGATAAAGCTCACCCTGAAGCAAATCAGAATGATTTGGAAATATATTAGAAAAATAAGTTTATAAAAATTGTTTTTTAATCTCTCTTTCACTTGTAATGAAAAAAGCTGTGTGAAAACTGGCATTTGTACCAAAGTCACAAATTGTTACCTTGTTTAATGTGTGTCCCTGCGCTCTGAATGCTGAGCAGCATCCCTGTAAACATTGCCATGCAGGTACAAGTATCACGTTAATTTAGCTGCAGGGCCATGGGATGGACTAATTCCCCGTAGCTGTATAACAGCGTCCATATTTGGTATGCTTCTGAAAGCTAAGCAGGATATTAGAAGATTCTCTAACATCCGATATCCCACTGTTTGTCCTCTGTAGATTGGGCAAATCATCTAAATGTTTTACTTTTCTCTTTTCCTTTCTTCACCTTCAGCTTTGTATGCGGCTTAGTCAGATAATCTTCCACCGGAGACTGTGGGTGTCCTCTTAAGTAAAAGAATCTCCTATTGGTTTTTTCTTCAACATCCCACCCACAGACATCAAAACGTTCCCCTCTTTTTTGCCAATCAGTCCCTGTGAGTCCTGGCAGCCATCACAGTGTCTGAAACACAAAATCATTTGTCCACCTTAATACTGTCTCTGGGTGGAGGGAGATGCAGCCTGCAGGTATAAGAGTGCCTTTGCTTAAGGGCCCTCAGTCCTCCTCTCTCCTTCATGTGGTGTATGATCAAACCTCAGAAGAGCTTCAAGTCAAGTGCAGAGATGACAGCGTGTTTTCACTGCCAAACACTGCAGGGTTACTGGTGGACTGAAGCCAGGCATATTCTCACATCAATTACACCATTACAGATAATAGATTTTATACACTGCTTGATGTCAGATCCTGGCACTTAGGTCTACTTATGGAGCCACAATATTTCAATATTATAAATATATAATATAATATATAAAGCACCTTAGGATAAAGATGCAGAATGTACTGCCAAATAACCAACTTATAACTAAGGTATCTTAACTTCTGCTATTGCGAAACTTGCAGCTTCACAAGACCACCAACTGCCTGCTACAGTAGTTACATGACTGTAATGTCATTTCTTTCAATATCGTGCAGCCTAGCAGTCATTCTATGTTAACATGAGCAAACAATGGTAACAGCTACTCCTCACTTTGCCTATTTATAAACCAAGCTTACAACCAAGTGTGCACAAGCTAGTAGCCTAGCTAGCTAACTGATATGCTCAACCTGATCTCACCAGAATGCGTGACTCCACGACGACTCCTTAACACCGCATTGCGTGGTGGACTCACAAACTTTGTTACATTTGCGTGTCTGCACCACGCAAACAACCCCAATGTAAAGTGAATGAGGCTCTTTTGTCGTGGTGCACACACGCATTTCTACCACATCCTGCAGTGAGCTTTTATTCTATAAAACGTTTTTTAAATCTACTTTATAGCTTGTAGTAACTCACGGGAGGCTTCTTTTATTTTATTTGTATTCATAATAATTTTTATTTTTCGTCAGAATGTATTATGGTGCATTAGTTACGAATTTTTGTTCTCAAAAAACAGTGCATTGTGTGTAATACAACTGTGATTTGTATTACATTAGTTAGTTTTTAAGGAAGGCCAGAGCTTCAGCTGTGTCAAATAGATTGTTCCCTTTAGTTAACGTTTTTTAAAAGAACATTATATTCCGATTTGATCATGTCCCCTTTATTGTATTACGGAGAGCAATGTGAACATCCATTCCGATTGGATAACGCAGGATTTTATACCCGGAAGTAAGTATTCTCTTTACTGTCGATTGATGTCACAGTGATATCTGCACGACTCATCGACTCAAAAACACCAGATTATCCTTGTTGATTACACAACATTGGTTGGTTTAAATTGTGTACAATGCTTTCGTAATTTTCCCCTTCGATTCGGAGAAACAAATATTTGTTCAGTTTAGGATGGCCGAAGACACTACACTACCCAGAATCCTCAGCTATCGTTTGGGACTAAAAAACGTATTTTCAGTGTTTACACACAACCATTTTTAATGATGCACTGTGTGACTTTCTCCTTATGACATTGTGTCAAGGGTTTAAGAAAATGTTTTCTCTCATATAATCTATAGCTATAACATGTTGTTATCAGTGAAGCGAGGGTAATGCACCACAGAAAGCCATATCAGAAATTCATCTGAGGTAATTTCCAATGCGTAAACATGAATGTCGTCTTTGATAAGGTTGTGCCCAATAGTCCAGCAATGATGATAGATGGCCAGTGAATCACCCGTGTGTTATTTAATGCTCCTCCGAACGTGCTCATCAGCGGCAGAGATTACCATTCTGCTCAGGTCCTTCTCCTACTGTGTACCAGGACAGGAAGCAGAGGCTTTGCAAGGCAAGGCAAGGCAAGTTTATTTATAGAGCACTTTTCAACGCAAGGCAATTCAAAGTGCTTTACAAAAAAAAAATAAAAAAAATGAAAGACATTAAGCATTAAAAAATAAAAGCTAATCAAACATTGCAAACATATGAAATACATACGCAAACAAGCAGGCAAGCAAATCCAACAAAAAAATAAATAAATATGCATGCCTACCTGTTGGATGTTGTGTGGTAATGATTTCAGGATCACTCATGCATACAATGTGCTTTATTAATGGAATTCCAACAGTGTAGTTAAAGCAATTTCACTGTGCATTCGGTTGGATATCAGATTATCTCTGGTGTTGTACAATGGCTCATTTTAAAGCTGGTGGAGGTTTCGTCAAAAGCGATTACACGATTATGTGGGTAATCCTTTTTCTGCCTCTCTTCTTTTGTAAAATACATTAAATAGTCCTAATACACACATTCCTGTCAGCGTGCTCAAAAACACGGAACAAGCAGGATCATCTCGGCAGAGAGAACGTACCCAAGTTAGATACGCTAATTAGAATTTTATCACAAATTCTAGTTTGCAGCATTACATTTACACTCCACTGCACAGGCAAGTCAAGAACGATATTAAGACGCTTCATAAATAATTCGAAACTCTACAGTAGCTTTATTTGAATATCCATGTTTTTTTCTCCATTTTGTTCTGGGCTTTCTGCCCAGGAAACCACCTTTAGTCTGAAAACCATGACAGGTTACTGTTGGTCTCAAATTTGCATCCACATCTCCATAAGGAAATCCACAATACACTCAGTAATAGTGGAGTAAGAAATATCGACTCATTTCTGAAACTCACTTCGGTACAATAAAACCATAAAACAAGCAGAATGAGTGAGAAAGAAAAGAACAGAGATGCAGGTAAAAATAAGGAATCAGATGAAGGCCTGAGACGAGCTTCACCTCTTCCTTATTATAAGGTGTGATTGATCCTAGTATCATGCCATTAATGGTGTTGGAGCTCACACCGAGACGCCAGAATAACAAGGTCATGCGACCACATCATTGTGCAGTGCTGTTCCTGGACAGGGTGGCAATATCCTCCTCTTCTGACCTGGACTTTAAAATGTCTGCAGTCACATTGACTTTTATACTTTCTAAAAATTGGTTTGGATTAAAAGTCTGTTTTGCATATGAATGTTTAATGACTAGCTCTCAACCAAATAAAACCAAGGAATTATTGACTTTGCATAGCCATTTCAACACTAATGTGTCTTAATGACATCTCTATGGTTCCTATTTAAGTCACTAATGGGCAGTAACGAATCTCAAACTGTGGTGTATTATATTAAATTAATTATTGATCCCTGCCTCATATGAAATTGAGGTGTTAGTCCCTGGATACCTTGTTATTGATGTATTTTCTGTGAGGTTGTATGGGCGCTCTGAAGACCAAAATGCATCTCATGCAGACACACTACGGACATTTTAAGCTGCAATGATGCAATTCGGCTCAGCTGTGATGTCGATACATGAGGATAATTAGCTGAAATCGTTATGTTCTGTGTTAATGGTGGGCACCATCTCTGCCATATTTTACGCTTAATTAGAATAAATGTATGTTATTGTTGCAGCGTTGGCTCTCTAATTGAGCAAGGAATGTGGATGTAAAGGCAGTCTAGAGGTCGTAAGACATCATGTAAATGATGCCACAAATGTACTGGATTCATAATGGGGCCAATTAAGTTAATTAACTGGCTAATAAATGGTTTTACTTGTTTATTTATTTATTTGACAGGGACTGTGCACAGATTATTGGCTATGTCAGAGTTAGCTAGATGCTAATGTACATTTGTGTACCTGGTCAGGAAACAGAATGATAAAACTCTGTTAAGGATTATTTTATCTCAATTTAATGATATGTTAAATGTTAAGTCCCCTATCTATTGAGGCGTCTTCGTTCACACAATGCAACAGTATTGTGGGTATACTGAATATATTTCTAGTTCTCGGCTGTTTTGCTGCTGCCAGACAACTATATTCAAACAGCAATACAAAAAGCACGTTTGCATTGTTGATTCTTATTCTTCTGCGTTGTTGTTGTTGTTGTTTGTGCACCTGACCAAACCCGTTTCCAGTGTATTCCACATTCTCATGATAAAGTGGTTTCGGAGTTCTGGGCTCTTTGTTTGAGCTTTAAAGCCAAGGAGATGATGTATCCTTCTTGGCGGGTATGCATTTGTGCTTGTTTATAAACTAAAGAGTTGATGGGCTTCTTAGCTTTGGCACGGCTGTCTTCATCTGTCTTCTGATACCGCCGTTTCTTTTATGGAACAGTCTCTACGCTGCAGGGGAAAACAAAACATCTGAACATTGTTTCTTAACGCCTGCGAGTGTGAGGTGACAGACGTTTTTGGACAATGCTGCATCTAAAACAGTTTGACGAATTACACATACACACATACAGTAAATATAGATAACCTGGTTGTAAGGTGAACTTTGACAGGAAACTGTAGCCATAATATTTTCATGTTCAGCCTCAGACTGCAAACCTACCTCAGCGTTTTGGGACTGGGCAGCATCTGGCCTGTCTGTGTATTTGTTTACCTATAATACAATTCTTCTGTGCTGTAAACGAGACAAGTGAGGCAGTCCTCGAGCTGGCTTTTGTTGAGGGTTCTTCTTTGTGCTGTTAGTCAACCCTATTCTTTTTGAGTGTGCTAAAAATACTTGTGTGGACAAACAGAAACCAAAGAAAAGGAGAAATAAATACATATTGTTGCGACACATTTAGCAGCAAAGAATTGGACAAGAATCGGCAAGAATTGTTTGAAATATTCAAAACTGTTAAGCAGCCATGTTTTTATTCACTCTCATACTCATTTCAGTGAGGGAGTTATTAAGGTTTTATTATAACTGCAAACAAAAATAAAATTGAAAGGTATTCCATGGTAAACCAAAGTAATTTAGCAGTATAACATGCAGTGTGTATACCAACATAAATCACCCCCTCTGCTTTCATCTCAACAAGCAATAACTGGATATATAAACTCAAGAGACATGAACATAAGCCAACGACTACATGGCAGAAATCCTAATATGACACTTGTGAAATCTCCCCTGAGTCGAATCTCTGCTTTGCCATGTGACTTCTAAAGGACACAGCATGTAGATACTTACAGAGAGAGGAGACGTCCCCTGTATAAGCCAGCCTGCTTTTGAAGCCCCTCTCCACTTAGAATTGAGGGTAAAGAGTAAAATCAAGAGAAGAAGGCATTTGCAAAAAAGAGAGATTATTCAGCGTTAGGTGAAAACTAATTTAACATCATCCGGTCGCTGTGAAAATCTGTTTTACACCTTATGAGAGTTGCTGGGGCAACGTCATATTATCATGAAATACCAGTTTGAGCTATTTATTATATCATGGGAATTTTGTGAATTTAATTCAAAGTGTAAAAAGGGATTAAAGGGAGTTTATAATCGCTGTGTTTATCACCACTTCGACACTCACTGAGGACATGTCAGAGTTGACTAATGATTTTCAGCTGCTAATTCATCTCTATGTTACAGCTGCATTTCACAGATGTCTTACGAAGAATAGGCCGATTAAAACATACTTGAATTGATGTGCATTCTTTCGATGTGGGAATGAAGCTGATGTTCCTCAGACAGAACGCTCTAGAGTTTTGCTCCCGTCTGCTGATGGCTTGTCACTCTAGCCCTCGGCTATCCATACGAATGAGCGGCTACAATGGAGTTAGTAGACAGGAAACACTGGCCTACCCAGTGGCCTCTTTTCTCCTCTATATAGACAATAAAACGACCCAGTTGTACAATCAGCTGCACATTGATCTCGGGGCCATCTAGCCTTCAGCACATGTATTAGCCACTGATCATTGAAGTCTCTCACTAGTCGGCAGCAAGAATGCGAGAACGGCAACATATTTGGTCTCATTGGAGGAAATAATTGTTTGTGTGTGCCAAGGGACATAAAGCCGTAATGACAAACGGGTGATGGAATGTCATGCGTTTAAAAGCATAAATAAATCTAAAGGCTCTCGAGGGAGTCTTTGTTTCCATTATTTTTCCGTGCCTTTGTATTTTCCTCACTCGGTTTTTTGGATATTTTATTTCAAAGGAGAATAAAAGCATTTCTCTTGAGTGCGCAGTTGCCATTTGCTTGGGCTTAATGTCATTTATTTTAATGTTTAGTAATCTTTTTTATTTCTTTTTTTTAGGTTTTGATAAAGAAGGTTTTTGTGTGTGTGTGTGTGTGTGTGTGTGTGTGTGTGTGTGTGTGTGTGTGTGTGTCTGCGTGTGTGTGTGTGTGTGTGTGTGTGTGTGTGTGTGTGTGTGTGTGTGTGTGTGTGTGTGTGTGTGTGTGTGTGTGTGTGTGTGTGTGTGTGTGTGTTTGTGTGTGTGTGTGTTCTAGCATTACTATACTTGTGGGGACCTAAATCTGTTTACATAGTCACGTGTGGGGACTGGCTTCCCTTATGGGGACAAATTGGAGGTCCCCATGAGGGGAATCATTAATTTTAGGGTGAAGACTTGGTTAGGTTTAGGATTAGGGTTAGGGTAAGGGTTAAGTTAAGGGTAAGGGTTAGGGTTAGGCATGTGTTGGTTATGGTTAAGGTTAGGATAAGTCTCCAGGAAATGCATGTAAGTCAATGTAATGTCCCCTGAAGTGATGTATACATGGTGTGTGTGTGTGTGTGTGTGTGTGTGTGTGTGTGTGTGTGTGTGTGTGTGTGTGTGTGTGTGTGTGTGTGTGTGTGTGTGTGTGTGTGTGTGTGTGTGTGTGTGTGTGTGTGTGTATGTGTGTGTGTGTGTGTGTGTGTGTGTGTGTGTGTGTGTGTGTGTGTGTGACAGAGAGAGATAGTCTGGGTGTGTGTAAATGTGTGTGTGCATGGTTTATGATTACATGTCCCTTTGTGGAGCACATCAACCATTCATGCAAGAGAAGCCACAGCGAGATGAGAAATTCCTTCCGTGCTCTCGCAGGCAGCAGAAAGTGACATTGAACGTTCATATACAAGCTGAAAATCTCATGCTCGGCCGATATGCATCTCATGAACGAAACAGCGTTCATCATTCTCGTCTCAGTGCGCCCCGCCCCACCTCACCCTTCCCCCCCTGCTCTGTGACCGCGGTGTCACGGCTGTGTTTGGACTGAGAATAATGGCTGGATGGGGCCTGATACATGGGGGCTGATAAATCAGTATCGCCAACAGAGGCAGAACAATATCTGCTGAAACAGAGGGGCCAGCCATTCCACAAATATCTGCCTGCAGTCAGAGAGAACACAGGGAGCCGTAGATCAAGGCTGGATGTTGGTGTGATCGCAAAAGACTCAAGAAGCGGTCCCTAATTCTCTCCGTGGGTGACGCAATCAAAACAAATGGATCTAATATTCCACCTAGAGATCAACAGAGTAGAAATGCAATTGATTGATTCTACCCAAGTCACTGGGTCTATACATAAATGCATTAAAGACTGCATGTGCCCTGTGTGTGCGCTCGCTATCCTCCAACCTAATTACTTATTCATTCCAATGTAGCATGCAGGGAATGGGAACCTATAAGAAATATGCTTTTGCCGCTGCGGGCCCAGAAGTTTCCATCGATAGCATCCATCTTCCCAAAGTACACCAAAGGTCAGGAGCAGCATAACTTAGAATCCGGTTTGCATGGGACCCATGTCTGTATTCTGCATGTTTACTGACAGTCCCAAATCCTCCCCCCCCCCCAACGGAGACTGGGTGGATCTGTGACACTTGCTCAGCCAACCACGCGCGCTCACTGAGGAGCTGAGGATAGCTAGTAAATCTGTGATGGTGAGGGGGTGTTGGTAAAAGCATTGTTTCACAGTCAATAAAAGGGGCCCTGGGGTGCTAGTAAGTACAGCAATCTGAAGCCATTTTCTAAAGAGAACATCTTGGGAGTACTCAGGGGGTTATAAGTTGAGTTCCTCCTCGTATTTGGAGTTAATATTTCGGATAAAAAAACAAAACAATATGGTGCCCAGCACATATTGCTGTGTCTAATGGGAAAAGATAAGGAGTCACTGGAATGCAATGTGCACATGAGAGCCAGGAGGAGAGACAACAAAGCCATCAATGCAAGCCAACAAAAGATAGCACATTCATTATTTATTTATATTTGTATTCCTGAGGTGTTTGCTTCTCTTTTTTTTTTATAAATGTGCATTTTGTATGTCAAAGACATAAACTGGCGGATTAAACCAATGTAATTTCCATCCAACTTAATTAGCTTTGCAAATAATTTTCTGCATATTTGCATCCTCTTGCATGACTATTTTTATCCATTTGTCAGCTAGCTAAAATGTGCAAATGAGATACTATTTTGAACAATTATTTCACCTATCCTTGCTGAACCATATGGCAAATAGATGATGAAAATATGCGTCTATCACACAATAGGCCATTCCAATTACCGCTCAGTCTGTCAATGCCAATGATTATATTCCTCAAAATACATTCTCCTTTAATTTCCCATAAAGTATATTCCAGCATCACTCTAGCTGAAGCATACTATTTTCCTTTGTGTTAAATGGCACACAACGGTAGGTTTTGGGTGTGTGTAGTGAAGGAGCTGTACTGTACTCATTGTGGCTACTCTTTTATAAATAGTTTGTTATAATAATAACACCACAAGCAGATTATATAGATTATGTGGTCACATTATTTGCAGTCTGGAATGTACAGTATATATTTATGTCCCATGGCTTTGTTGAATAACCAATTCTCATTGGTCAAAAAACATTCTACGGTCTGTTATTTCTGAATAACAGTCTGCTGCTTTGGATAACAGACCATTACTATGAATACATAATCATTTAAAAAAAAAAAACTAAGAAACACCAATAAAATGAAAATGTGCCAATTACTAGTAATTATATTTAATTTTAAAATGATCAAAACGTAAACAACCCATCATAGGATTCGCAAGCTGGATTTAAAGAGGCTTTGACATTTGAGAGGCCATAAACAGCACACTCAATTACTGTATATTGTTTTTGAGAGTCATCTGTTGGAGGTTAATGCTTTGATTCAAACAGTAAAATTAAAAAAGAGGTTCAAGGAGTAGAAAACGGGTCACTGAAGCTGAATTTAAATCACATAATTTCAAAAATATTTCTATAATTATGGAGAAAACTGAATATGAATGGCATTATTTAAATGTAAATGTTGTACTTTGGAACCGAATGTATAAGACATGTTTTTGTGATATAAAACCTCCAACCGGTCCATGGTCTCTTCCCAGCAGGACGTGCATGGTTGAATCCTAACCAGGTGCACGAACCACCTCAACCACAACTCCATTGTCCCCTCACTCGAGAACAAGGCCCCGAGATACCCCAACTCCTTCACTTGGGGTAATGACTCATTCCCTACTCCACTCTGAGTGGAGAGTCCATCGGTGACCTGCTGAGAACCATGGCCTCAGATTTGGAGATGCTGATCCATCAGAACCCTCTCCCATCATCCCCTTCATCTGGCCTCAAATCGACCACCAGATGTGCGTGTGTACCATTACCTTAATTATTATTGAATTTAATTGTATCTTTATTGCGCATTTTTACTATAACTTCTTATATTTATAAGACATTTATTTGTATTTATTTTTTATTGCACAATTTCATTTTACCGCATTATAATAGGCGCTTTCACACCGGAGTACTTTTCCCAGGAATAGTTCCGATAGTTCCTGGGATTTTGCGTTCACACCAAAAAGATCTGGAACTAGAACTTTTTTTCGGGAACCTTTTCACCCCTTTTCAGTCCCTGCTAGAGAGGTGGCAATTTCTGATTGGCTGGCCGAATTGCAAACCACGCCCCGTAAAACTCTGAGCAGGAGAAGTCAACGATTCTTCGGGAGAAAAAAAGCCTCAAGCAAAGTCTGCAGGAGAAGGAGAAGGAGTGGAAGGTGGAGAAGACTGCCCTCACTGCACTGCAGACATCCCAGAGCCCCCATCTGGCCCAGGTGGAGATGCAGGAGAAGAAAAGCAAGAGCCTGATGGCTGCTCTTCAGAAGATCTTTGAAGAAATGGTGGAATGAGCTCCCCATTGACATCAGGACAGCAGATAGCTTACACACCTTCCGGCGCAGACTGAAAACTCATCTCTTTCGACTCCACTTCGAGCGATAGAACTATTAACAAAGCACTTATATACTAATAAAGGACTGGCTTATCTAAAGCCAGTTGAGTAGCACTTGAAATGTTTTTGCTCTATGAAACCTGATGTACTTATATGATTCTGTTTTCTTCAAGTTTGTATTTTGTTGGTCGAACGCGCTTATTGTACGTCGCTTTGGATAAAATCGTCAGCAAAATGCAATGTAATGTAATGTAAAAGATCCCTTGCCCTGCATCTACAGTTCCACGCTGAAGGAATGAATGAACTGTGTAATATGTGAAAATATGTAATGTTTGCTGTTTTGTTGTTGTTCAAAAAGGGTAAAGTATTTATCAGGAAACAGGCACTGGATTCTTTTAAATCAGGGTTAAAACCCTTTCTTTTAATGCAGCCTATCCTGAGATCCTTTAACCGTGCCTTATCATTGCACTTTTAGTTGCAGCCAGTATTTTATTGCTTTTATGAATCGTCATGAATTATTATTATTTTATTTTAATGATGATGTGTTGAATGCCCATGTGAATCACTTTGAATTGCCTCTGTGTCTTAAAATGTGCTATATATTTTTTTTTTAAATAAATCATCATAATAATCAATCAATGTTTATTTATATAGCCCAATATCACAAATGTTACATTTGTCTCAGTGGACTTCACAGTTTGTACAGAATATCAGTATGACAATACGACACCCTCTGTCCTTAGACCCTCACATCGTACAAGGAAAAACTTCCGGAGAAAACCCACAGTTTAAAGGGGAAAATGGGAGAAACCTCAGGGAGAGCAACAGAGCAGGGATCCCTCTCCCAGGACGGACAGACATGCAATAGATGCCGTGTGTAAATTGAAAAGATAATACATTTGCAACATAGGTAGTCCAAATGTTTGGAAATGCATGTGTGTATAATAGGAAGATGAATCCACGAGGATATCCATCTAGGACTTATGATCCAGGACCACAGCAACAGGCACAGCCACGACTCAAGATCCAGGGCTCGCGATCCATGACACAGGACCGCAGCAACAGGATCATCCATGACTCCGGATCCCGGCATATATAGACACCAAAAAGAAATACATTTGGGGAAGCTGGGTTATTCAGAACATGAGAGTACACAGGTATAGACAGAGAGAAGGAAGAAGTAAGATGTCCCCCGACAAACTAAGCCTACATCAGCAAAACTGGGGGCTGAATCTAATCAGCCCTAACTATAAGCTTTATCAAAAAGGAAGGTCTTAAGCGCACTCTTAAAAACGGATAGGGTGTCTGCCGCCCGAACACAAACTGGAAGCTGATTCCACAAATATGGAGCTTGATAAGAAAAAGCTCTGGCTCCCATTGTACTTTTAGAGACTCTAGGAACAACCAACAACCCTGCATTCTTGGAACGCAATGCCCTAGTAGGACAGTAGGGTATAATGAGTTATTTAAGGTAAGATTGCGCCTGCCCATTAAGGGCTTTGTAGATGAGAAGAATAATTTTAAATGCTATCCTGTGTTCTATAGGGAGCCAGTGTAAGGCAGCCAGAGCAGGAGTAATGTGGTCCCTTTTCCTAACTCTGGTTAGTACACGAGCTGCAGCATTTTGAATCAGCTGGAGCGACTTAACTGACTTCTTGGTACACCCTGAAAATAAAGAGTTATAATAATCCAGCCTTGAAGTAACAAATGCATGGACTAGTTTCTCTGCATCGTTTTGAGGCAAGATATGCCTGATTTTTGCAATGTTACGTAGATGGAAGTAGGCGGTCCTTCAAATTGATTTTATGTGGGCGTTAAAGGATAAATCCTGATGAAATATAACACCAAGATTCCTTACAGTCTCACTGGAGGCCAAATTAATGCCATCCATATAGTATATCTTTAGATAATTTGTTTCGTAGATTCTTCGGGTCGAGTACAATAACTTCAGTTTTGGTCGTGTTTAACATCAAAAAGTTTAAGGTCATCCATGTTTTTAAGTCCTTGAGGCAGTCTTGAATTTTATTTAGATGAATAATTTCATCAGGCTTGATTGATAAATATAAAACATTTACAGAATGATTCCTTATAATATTGCCTAATGGAAGCATATATAATGTGAACAAAATAGGTCCGAGCACTGAGCCCTGTGGCACTCCATGGCTAACTTTGGTTTGCATGGAAGATTCATCGTTGACACGTACAAACTGAGAGCGTTCAGATAGATAGGACCTAAACCAGCCTAAAGCAGTTCCCTGTATGCCAACTAAGTGCTCTAGTCTTTGCAATAAGATGTCATGGTCGATAGTATCAAATGCAACACTGAGATCGAGCAAGACAAGAATAGAGACAAGTCCTTTGTCTGAGGCTATTAGAAGGTCATTTGTGACCAGAGCTGTTCTAAAGCCAGACTGAAAATCTTCAAATAAATCATTGTTTTTTAAGTAATCACACAGCTGTTTTGCTAATGCTTTCTCAAGAATCTTTGAGAGGAACGGAAGATTAGAAACAGGTCTATAGTTGGCTAAAACCTCTGGATCGAGGTTGTGCTTTTTAAGAAGCGGTTTTATCACTGCTACTTTGAATGATAATAAAGGCTGATAATAAAGACATATTCATAATATTTAATAAATAAGTGCTAATTAATGGAAAAACTTCCTTCAACAGCTTAGTTGGAATTGGGTCTAAGATATACGTTGATGGTTTAGAAGAGAGAATCATTGAATTTAATTGTTCAAGGTTTATGGCTGAAAAGCATTCTAATTTACTATCTAGTGTAATATTAGAACTTACATTTCTGGGAGCTGTTGATAACACTAAACTGGTCAAAGGCAAGAGCATTCATTTTGTTTCTAAGAGTAACAATTTTATCGTTAAAAAAGCACATACAATCATTACTACTGAGTGCTATGGGAATAGAAGGCTCAATCGAGCTGTGGCTCTCTGTCAGCTACAGTGCTGAAAAGAAATCTTGCATTATTCTTATTCTCATCTATTAATGAATAGTAGTAGGCTGCTCTCGCTTTACACAGTGCTTTCTTATATTCATTGAGGGTAATATGCCAAATTAAACGAGATTCTTCAAGTTTAGTGGAACGCCATATCCTTTCAAGTTGTCTCGACTAATCTATGTTGTTTTATTTTCATCTTTTTCCAAGGAGCAACAGAATCTAATTTTATTCGCAGCGCATCTGTAGCACTATTAAC
The DNA here is from genome assembly GCF_902827115.2 of Pseudochaenichthys georgianus. Taxonomy (NCBI): domain Eukaryota; kingdom Metazoa; phylum Chordata; class Actinopteri; order Perciformes; family Channichthyidae; genus Pseudochaenichthys; species Pseudochaenichthys georgianus. Next base: position 26,244,236 of record NC_047519.1, read on the forward strand.
AACATGATCAATTTGGGGTGGTGTACATTTTGTATACGTTTCCTCCCTTACATGCAGACATGCTATCGAGTTAAGTGTAATAATCAGTGGCGGCTGGTGGAAAATATTTTTGGTGGGGCTGTTGATATAGTGAGTACAATTTTTTTTTTTGGGAGAAATGACCTCTTAAATTAGGACTTCTGGTGATGTAATGGCGCATTTCCAGTGCAGCGCGGAGCTCGCTTTAATGCTGCGTTCAGACCGGACGCGATACGAATATTCGCTTCGCTCTAAACGCTCCTATCGCATCGCTCTAGTCCAGGCATCCTCAAAGTACGGACTCCGGTCCGGATCCGGACCGAACCACAACTGTCTCTGGACTCTGAGCAAATTATACTTTTCATATGTATTATCTGTATTATCTGTGTTATCTGCGAGACATCGCCACAACGCAACGAGTCAAAATGATCCGCGATGTCCATAGACTGCAAACAGCGCTCATCGGACATTTATGAGAGAAAGTCTCTAATGTCCGAGTGCAAGTGAATGCAGCACAAGATGCACGTCATGTAACCCCTCCCCCGGTCCTGGTGCGAGCGTGGACATATGATTGGCGGCGATTTCATTTGAACGGGATGGCGCAAAACGAGAAGCATTCGGACCCAAGCACTGAAGGAATGAGGTATTTGCGGTCCACACTGACAGAGAAGAGACTGTCAGTTTGGCTGCACTCAGCATTGAATCAAAACGCACTAAAGCTGTTGATCTTAATACGTTTGTGAGGCGTTTTGCTGAACAAGATGGTAATCGCCGCATTCAGCTGCAATACACGTCAACTTGATGCTCTGCTCACGGATGAGCAAACACAACTATTAAGATGATGACCTTACGAGTAAATATTAGGGGTGTAACGGTTCACAAACATTTCGGTTCGGTACGTACCTCGGTTTTTTGGTCACGGTTCGGTTCGGTACGTTTTCGGTACAGCAGAATTTTTTTTCACAAAACAAAACATATATATATATATATATTTTTATTATTATTAAACTGTGAATAATGTATTCACTCAAATAAATACAAAATATAATAAAATAAACATTAAGGTGCAGCATTTCAATGAACTGAAATAATCTGTATTTGAACTTTACTGTACAAGTACTCACAAAACATAAACTATTAGTTTTGGGTTTTTAATTATTATTAAACTGTGCATATTCACTCAAATAAATACAAAATATAATCAAATGAACATTAAGGTGCAGCTTTTCGATGAACTGAAATTATCTGTATTTGAACTGTACTGTACTAGTACCTAAGCAACCAGTTTGACATTATGACTTGCTTGTCATTGTATTTTCATGTTGTTTAAAGAAAAATGAACTTTTCCACATTGCTTGCCGAAAGGGCAGATCAGCTGGCACTAGCAATGTATCCTGCTGTGGAGAACACCCTCTCGCTAGGGACAGAGGTAGCAGATACAGCCAGGTAGCGCTTTGCTAACATGGCAACATAAGGATATTTGGCGTTTGTAATAGCTTTGGCTCGGTCTGAAGTTTTTGCGAGTGGTGGAGGCTCAAATGCTAGCGGGAGTTGGGTTTGCACTTCAGTCTTTTTTCTTTTGGTACCGGTGATATTCACGTTCGGGTGATGCCTTTTCAAGAGTGTGCAAGTTTGATGTATTGCCAGCCGCGTAACCAATTTTAGTTGAACAATGCCGACAAACAGCTTTGGTTCGGTCCACCTGTCTTTGTCCGTCATCCTTGTACGTAACTGCGAAACTAAAATGTTCCCAAACCGGAGACTTCAATGATGCTGGAGGATTTTCGAGCTCAACTTTATCTGCGTTCGCCATTAATTTTCGACAGTTCCTCAAATTACTGACTAAATTTGAACGCATCCCTCTGACCAGCTCTCATAGCATGCCCTCTCATCCAATGGAATGACTTGCTCGCTCTATGACGCGATGAGCCCAATGTGAGGAAATTACTCTGAATGCTGCGACGCAGCACCTGAGATTACTTCCAAGAAGTTGTTCACGTTCTCAATTTTTTACGTTTAACGTTATATTCGCTCGGTACACTTCGGTACACACGTGTACCGAACCGAAGGGCCCGTACCGAATAATTTCGGTACGGGTACGTGTACCGTTACACCCCTAGTAAATATATATTTTTCTTTGAGGGGGTCTGCCCCCAAAAAACTGTTTAAGTTCTGAGAAAGTCAAATAAGACGGTGTGTAAAACTACACTGCCCAGCCAACAGAAAGTAACCACTTTGATTGAACTAGGCCAGTAGGTAAGGACTCTCCACTGAATAACAACTGAAGTATAAAAGAATGCATGACTGAAGTGATGGAGACCATGTCGAAGGCAAACAAAAAGAGGAAGTAACAGGTCAGATCAAGCAAATCCCCTCTCAGATTCCCCAGCAACCAGAAGAACATAAACACTGGCTGGTGATTTGATTAATCAGCTTTGTGATGGAATAAAAAATGCACAGTGCATTTCCTTAGATGTGGGTGAGTCCACTGACACCACTGACAATGCTCAGTTGCTGGTGTTTGTGAGTTTTTATGATGAGGCAAAGGGGGAGTTTGTTGAAGATGTGTTGGGCCTGACGAACCTCAGTGGACACACAAGGGGGAAGACATTTATAAAGCAATAATGGGAATGCTGAACGAAAGAGGGTGCAGAGGCCTTTATTCATAACTGTGCAGCTCTTACACTGCGACTCTGCGGGGTCAAGCACAGACACAACAACAATGAAAACTGCTGCATACAGATTATTTTTGTTTTTGCAACCTCGTGTTAAGAATCTTGTTGCAATTGTTTAAAAGTTTGAATGACCGTAATAAATGGACCTTTGTCTTATTGAAACATTTATTTTGGACCTTTAAGATTAGTATTTGAGTACCCCTGCTCTAGTCGCTCGAGTTTCACCGCGGCTGCCAGCTGTGTTTACTCGCATCATTCAAACAAGAGGCGCTGGCTCGGGAGCTACAACTACAACAAAAGGAACATATTTTACCGTAATTAAATTGTAATACACGTTTCTAAATGATGCCGACGTAACAACATACTGATACCGGTTAGTAAAAACCATGAATTAATGCTTTGAAAAGTCTGCAGACAGACGGCAGGCGAAAAACCTTTTAGAATGCTTGTTCCCTGAATGGAGCTTGGCTAAGCTAACGTTATATATGCTCCGACCGTGCACACTCACAACAACGGCCTATACAGACATAAATAAACCAGCGACTGTATTCTCCATGACACAGACAGTCTGTAGTTTGTATTTGTGTAACTTTTGTCTAGTTTCTGAAGAGATCATATCTGTCCCCGGCTGTTTGAAGAGCAAGCATGGGAAACAAAAGATAGCATTTACCTGTTTGCATCCAGCTAGCCATGTGAGAAGCCTCGTTGATACGTTTTGTCTTTTTCACGAGCTTGCTGTGATATATACAAATCGGGTTGGTCCGGTCCAAGGTCTTTAAGTATCAATTTATCTCCCAAACTTCTCCTTTCGAAAGGATTGGAGAGTAGCTCTTGCACGGAATTGGGTGCGGACCGAGGTCCGGCGACTCCACCTGCACACCATTCTCATCCAACTACTACGTCACCTTGGTCACTCACGAGTCTAAAAAACAACTCACGTCAACGCACGTAAGCAACATGGGCGCCAACGTGAGCGCCCTCGTAACCAAAATATTTGACGGCGCTGATTGGCTGAAATTATGTTTCGGCGGCACAGTTTACTATTGAGACTTTTGCAACGAGCTGGTTGCTGCTGTTTGGCTCGGGGGCTCCGCCCGGTAATGATAAACTAATGCCATGGGCAAGGCCAGGCAGGAAACATGTGACTTATCAGTAACTTTAGACATCGTAACACAATTTTAAACGAGATTTTATTGTAGATTATACATTTTTGTGATACCAATTGTATGATATTTACCTTGTTCATTAAAAATTAAAATATAAAATATTTTATTTTTTTAAATATTTTTTTTAAAAATATTTTTATTTTATTTTATATATATATATATATATTTTACTCCTGTTCCTGGAGTCCCTCCACAATTACTAGGCATATTACAACATAAGCAGCTGCATTAAACTCATTAAATAATAAAAAGCCTAAGAAACCCTTTATGAATTGAAATAAAATGGAGGCAGCAGTACTCAACAGCAAAACTATATGAAAACATCAGTTTACTCTCACAACTCGTCGACTGTTGCTTATTTTTTTTTTAGCAAAATGGCAAACCTTTCCTTGTGCCTTAGTAAACTAAACCTGCAAAGATAAGTAGACTAATACATTATTAGATTAAAGGAAAATAAACGGACAACTGTTTCAATAATTGATCAATTGTAAAAGTACATTTTAATGAAAAATGTTTTCAGCATTTCAAAAGGAGATCTTTCTGTTTGTAAGGGTAATCATCGCATTTAACTAAAAATTATTGACATTTAAAGACATAACTTTATGAAACTGGGATGACCATTTATCTCAAATTCTATTCCATTTTATAGACCAAACGATTAATGCCACGCTAAAATGCAAATTGTATTCGTGAACTTTAAAACTGTAAGTCCTACATTAAGGGTAGGGTAGGTAAAAATGGAGAAACCAGCTCGAGTGCGCTAGAATTTGAAAGTATACAACCGAAATAAATCTTCCCCTTCCTTCAGACTTCCTTACAGAGCCCCTCCAACACACACCAACGTGCACATGACCAATGAGGGCACGAGATAAGTTTGTGCACAGATGGAAGGCTGACAGGCAGGTAGGCCATCCAGTTATCTGACCCGGGCCGGCTCAGATAATTGGTCGTGCTTTTTACAGCGCCACGGCTTCCACAGATGAAGATTTTGTATGTATTTTTTGTTAAAGCATTTAATTTATTCATTGCTATCGGGATGTTAAGAGCATTCCATGGAATATAACAAAAAGTGTTTCTGAAGTGAATTACCTACCCCACCTTTAACAGCAGAATATGTTGTGGTGTTGCACAAGATGCGTGCGTTGATTCAGAGGTGTAAAGGCTGCTCGGAAGGTAGCGGATATATTCCAACATCACTCTAGCTGAAGCATACTCTTTTCCTTTGCATTGTGGAACAGTACGACGTGTCTATAAATGGCATACAACGGTAGGTTTTGGGTGTGGGTAGTGAAGGAGCTGTGGCGGCCTTTATGTCTCGGGCTCTCTTAGATTGCCAGCTTTCCTTCAGGGATAATCCATGTTGTGAAATTGAAGTGCAGTGCTGGAATATCAATTACTTTTACTCCCCCCGCTGAGGGTTAAAAATGAAACAGGACTTGACTACTTGCTGGATATGAACGTCTATGATATGAACCCATCGAAGCAATCTGAACATCAAGATGATAATACAGCAGGGTGGGGGGGGGGGGGGGGAGCCTGTAGAGGAGCTAAAACTGGGAAGAGATAATAAAGAACTGAACAAATGTAGCCTACTCTGTGCTGCGCCTACAAAGCTTTTCATCTCCCGTGTTTAATTTTAATAGTTTGACATTTGGGATTTTCTGGCGAAGAGTTAGATTCAAAGATTGATATCTCTCTCAAATGTCAAACTGCTCCTTTAGTGTTGTATACTCTTTCCCTGGAAATATGTCCTGCTTGGCTACACAGTTGTTAACGTTGGGGTATTTTAGCCAAAAAAAGGTATTGACGAAGCACTTTTGAAATGTGTCACTAACCACATCTGTTTCTGCCAGGGATCAAAGCAAAGAAAGCTGTTTAAGTGGTGTAACGCTCCTATTAGTGAAGCTGAAACAAAAGCACATACATTCAAGAACATTCGCTGGTTTGAAAACCGCAAAGTTGAAGGAAGTGATTTGGCAAAACAAACATGACGCAGCTACAGTTGAAACAACACCTCGAGGTCAGACAGTTTTTTTTTTATCATTTCACCGGACTTGGCAACGTTACATTTCATGTTGCTTCTGGCAAATGTAGGGTGCCACTTTGCATACTCTGAGATAAGTGATGTGCACCAGACAAGGTCAGTCGAAATCAACTGTAAAAATAACTCCTCGCCTTGCGCATGAGGATTTATGAAGACGACTGGTGTTGTTAAGAGGTACAGGATGTGGAACACAGAGTAGCGACACTGATTACACCCGCTGAAAAACAAAAGGCGGTGCGGTTCACTGGGTAATCTCTAATAGACGCTCATTGCGTTTTGTGTGAGGACTACAAAACCAAACTGGAGTCTGTCTAATTTGGTTGAATTAATAAACCATGTCAACGTCTATTCAGCTGGGTGCAAGTGGTGGCTCTGTGAATTACAAGTCCCACGGTGATAGAGGAGGGGGGGGGAGGGAAGGAGGGGCAGGTGAAGGCTAACCGGCACATCTTCCGTGACTTCCATCATCCAGATTCACCGTACACGTGAGGGCTGAACAGATTGTTACTGCACCGCCACATACAGTACATACAGTACACACACCCCCCCCCCCAGCACACGTCCCAGTGCAGATACATGCAGAGTCCCTAGAGGAACTTTTTGGAGACATTCTTCACTTTGAGGTCAGGTCCGTTGTGACCTTCAATTATTTACAGTACAAACAGCTGATAGCAGACAGGTGTTGATTGGACCTGGCGTTCCCATGATCCTTTGACCTTGACTTGGCTTAAGGACACACAGATTGTGTTACATAATGAGCTAACTGTTTACTTCTCAGCCTGCAAGTCAAACAACTAATCAGCTATAGACTTGTAAGAACTTTGTGTACAATGTGTGCAAACAAATAAATACGCGTATTAATGATTCATTCTCCCCTCTGGTAAAATATTGTCCAATAAACATTTTTTTCATTCAAAGCTTTTGTGCTTTGAGATAGATTGCACAATTCTCAATCTAATTACGCCTCTGCAACAATGCTGAGTTGGAGTAAAAATGAATAAATAAAGAGGCAGTTAAGTTTTTAGCTCCAAAATTTGCATTTTATTTGGATGGTTGGGGTCAGAGATGTATAATTTGTTTTCCAGTACACATGGTTATCCTCAAGGCTTACGTCCAAAACCTTTTCCAGTCTTAAAACTGATTCAGTAATTAGTGCCTAGCATGTCACCCCCCCTCCCCCCCACCCACCCCCTACCCTTTTTGGTACAAATTCAACAGTTCTGCTGACAAGATCACTACTTTTCCATTTTTATTAATGTGTTTTTTTCCACGTTTTATACAAAAAACTCTCTTAACGTCTACACATTTAATGTCACCCAGATTTTTATTAATTTTTTTCACTTTGTAAATAAATTTGGGAAACAACATTTTTCACTTTTGTTGTCATGAAAAGATAAAAACATGCAAAAAACTTGAATTTGTAGTCCAAATTATACATTTACAAGTTTTGGAACTTTTTGCACTTTTTCATACACTACATCAAAAGAAAAAAGATAAAGGAAAAAAAACATTATGTACACACATCTTTTTACAGTGAAGTAAAGTTGAAAATATCAGATGATGACTAAGGCAAATGAAGTGTACATAGATTAGACCAAAACAGTTTTTTTGTTGTTTTTGTAAAATCACTCCAGAAACAAAAGAAAAGAAATCTGCTACAAAAGTATGATTCATAACTCCCTTTATTTGCAACCAGCTGCATCATTTTAATTTTTTAGTGAAAAAGTCTAGAAGTCTAGCGTACTGTACAGTGCTGTTCTTAATTGTTTTTCTTTCCATCCAAGCTAACAGATGATCCTTCATTTAGCGTCTTTGTGTTTTATTTAAATAATCTTCAACAAACAGGAGCGTAGTGTAACCAAAGAGAAAAGCATGTAAGCATACCAGAGTGTAACATACTTAGTTTGAAATCACTCCAAAAGTCAGTACCATTAAAGCCTTGAACATAAAACTAATCATTTAGATCCAAAAGAATGTACAAAAAGGCACATTATATCCCAGTGCTTCTGTACTGTGAAATTCAAGTGTAACTGAGCGCATTCAATACCAACAATCCAAGTGGCGACAGTCCACCAGTGTTCCCTCCCACATTCTCCATAACTGGACCACAGCCTATGCCAAAGCTTTCAACAAGCATATGTATGCGTAGACTACAACAATAAGCCTAGGTTGGTTTTTGAAAAAAATTCTGAATCAATGTTTATTTTTTTGTTTTCTGTCACAGTTCCATCACTCTCTCGGGGGAATATCAGAAGCTGTCCATGTCCATCAACAGGAAATCTTTCCTTTTTTCTTTAATTTTAACTTTTTTTTCATCTCTTCATTCTTTTCACGGAGAGAGCTTAGTCATCGTTTCCACCGTACATGTCTGCCAGTTTTCTAAAGCGAGGGCCCCAGTCGTTGAGGTAGTCGTAGTCCTGGTCGCCCCCACTGCTGGAGGAGTTGAGGGAGCTGAGGGAGCCAGCTGTGGAGCCGCTGCCCTCGTAGTCGAACACTAGCAGGGAGTCGTAGGGGGGGGCCGTGGGGTCGTTGTCTGCCGCCTTAAGTCCCTGCACAGAAGGAAAGACAAACTGCCGTTAGATGAGAAGATTAAGCCACGTCTGCTCAGCAACACTGTCTGCTCCGAGGAGTGAGCCGCATCACGCACCTCCCCCCCCCCTCCTGCTGCACACTAACAGACTAATCTGTCCTGAAAGCAGTCAGCGGTTCCACCTTAACTTGGGCAGGAAATCACATTAATCAGGCTCTAGTGTTCCTGCGAGTTTCCTTTGTGCGTTTGTTGGGGCTCTCCTGATGTTGCTGGGATGTCGGATTATCTGCTGCTTGATCGAAAGGCAAGAATGAGGATGTCCAGCAGCCTCCCATGTCTCGAATCATCTTCCCCTCCCCCACCGGCCCATGCAAGCCCCCCTCTCTCTTTATCTCTCTATCTCTTCAGTGTTACTTCAGCGCTGATACTTTGTCTTTTAATATAGATGGCAACACCTTTTAATATATCATATTTATCCGAGGCCTGTCTTCACAGCGGTAAGCTCTAAATTAAACTGACGCAGAGGTGGAGTGTCTCGGTGTGTTATCTCCACGCTCGGAGTGTTGGTGGGGGGTGGATCTATTTTAAAGATAGTGCTCGACATTCCCAGAAATCCTCATAGCATCATGAGGGGAGTCCACATGGATTGTTATTGATTTCCAGCCGCATTCCCTAACTGGACTGTGGAGACTTGATGGATTGCTAATCTAGGAGTGGAGATGTGCTTTGGCCATGAAACACTTTGGATCTGAGCCTGGTTTCTCTCGCTTATCGCCACCACTGAGCTAACCCCACAAATAATAAATGAATTAACAGAAGTGGAGCAACATAACACCAAAAAAAGAGAAAAAGAAAACGAGACCTCAGCTCATGGGGAACTTGTGAAAGATTTATAGTTTCCTCCATGCTGCCGTTATAGAGCTGGAATGCTCTCAAATAAAAAGATGGATTGAATTAAAAGTGCTTGGGCAATAAGCGATTATTTTTCACTTGTTAGCTTTGGTTAAGTATTTGCCCAGGGCTGTGACGCTGATCATTTGGTGGGAAATATGACAGATGGATCTTTCATTACAATTACAACCGTGATCGCTGTGCTGGTTATAGACCCCTCCGACTACAACGGCAGTTTCATAAGGTTAGTCAATCACAGAACGTCATAATAACTGACTCATCCACTGTGCAGGAGACAATCACGACTCTCAGAGAGAAATGCTGCGCTGTCCTTACTTTAGGAGTCCGCTGTCCCACAAAACAAAAGAGTTGTGTAATGAAACCCAGTGGTATTTCTATTCAGAGCCCAACCTTGCCGGGGCTGACACGCGGCTCTATGCAGAAACAATGAACGCAGTCACGTCAGCGTTGTGTCCACCTGCGTCCAACAGAGGTCATGCCAAGTGATGCTGCTGATGTGTCTGATTTTACACCCCTTCCCACCCGACCCCTTTGTGTGAGAGGCTGACTAATAGACCTTTGTGTGTCCGTCTGCGAGGTTAAAGTCCTTATGCTAAACCTCTGCCTCGTTTTTTTCTCCCCTCTAATTGAATTAAGAGCCAAAAGCTGAGCTCCATTGCAGGATGGAGATCAGACCCCCCTCCCCCTTTCCTCCCCAACCCCTCTCTGTCTCCCTGCTCCTCTGGCAGCTAGCCCTTATCAGTTCGGTCAGATTCCAGCTCCATGTGAGTGCTGGAGTTACCATGACTGAGCTTTAGCGACAGTCAAATCTGCGACTAAAAACAGATCGCTGCCTGGTTGCGCTGAGCCGTTTTCTGGGTCAGGATGCTCAGACTGGGAAATGTCTCAGAGGTTTTGTGAGAACATTGCAATAACAAGTCTGATGAAGGGTTTCGTACATTTTCAAACCGTTCCTTATTGAGCGGTGCAAAGCATTACATTTCAACTCAATAGGGCCGTTACGACAAGTGCATTTTATGTATTCATGACACATGGCGAGGGGGAAAATGAGTGGTGCCTGGGTAAAGGGATCCGAGAGATAGATGGTCGGGAGAGCACAGCTGAAAGAGCGAGTTCTAATCTAAAAACATGGGCGCCATCCAAAAACTAGGAGCGAATTCCATTTATAATGCTGTGAAACTCTCTGTTGGAGCTATTGAAAAATACATGACTGCTCTTTTCATTTTACATTCTCTCTTCATGCTGGAGTCAATGATGGCTGCAGGCATACGGGGGCACTCCAATAGAAAGCCGATGTATTGCTTCTCTTGTCTCCTATTTCTATGCTGACACCTCTAACCACTTTGGCGGAGAAGTGAGGAGAAAAACAATTATATTTAAGTGAGTTAGCATCGTGTACTTTTTGGGGATTCATTTCTGCGGGGAAAATATGAAAACAATTCTAATAAAAGTTGATTACATTTTAAGACCTTTTCTTTCTATGACTAAAAGTTAATATACACCAAATTGTTTATTTAAATACAAGTTATTTATAAGAAGTTATTCAGCTTGAAAATGAAATTCAAGCTTTGTAAACAGCGCTGATCCTCTCACTCCGGCTATTTTCCGGGGATTTGATTTCAACATACAGCCAAACAATCTCAGTTTTCAGAAACTCTGAATGCCCGAAGGTGTTATTACCTCATTGATGAAGTCTCCGATGTCTCCAGGGTGGGGTGCTGCTGACCTTATGGGGTACTGAGGCTCAGGGTGGAGGGGTCTCTCGTCTAGACGGCGGATTCCAACCGGCTTGATGGCATCAGGCTCTATCGTGTCCGGCTGCTGGAGCTGACTCAGGTCGTAATCCTGTGGGACAAGTCGACAGATGGGAGTTAGCAAAGTGGCGTGATGAGACCCCCGAACAGAGTGCGATTATCTAAATAGGTAAACACATCCATTGCCATATAGAGGAGGAGAAGTTCATCTGAGTAGAGGGGAAGATTTCAAAGTGTGCATGTAGCAGGAAGAGTTGAAAGTACACAAGGGAAAACTTTAAATCTACTTGTCTGTGAAGTACAAGCCCAGGGACAATTTGACACATTAAAGAGCCAGCACTGAGTGGGGGGGGGGGGCCAAGCTGAGGACCACATCATACGCTGCACAGTAGTTGTACTTGTGCGGTGTGCTGCAGGAAGGATGTGCAGGCGACTGTTTTGCTCTAATCAATGCCCAGACACGGGATGGTGGATATGCATAAGCCATTTATAATCCTATTAACATTACCAAGGCAACCTGAATGGCTCGCAGTTTGTGCAAAGTCATGGGCAGGGAAGGAGGCGGAGGAAGAGAGAAAAGGAGTTAGGAGAGACAGAGGCTGTGGCGAGGAGCACAGCCGAATGACTGGATGGTATCACGGTGACAGCAGATATGATAGAGAAAATGCCAGTCGAGATTCAGGGAGTGTGCCTAATAAGCGTGCATGATGGATTGTCCCTCTTTAGAAGATTTTCGGTAATCCATCCATCTCTAATATCCCCCTTCAAAATTGTCTTTGCTCAGTTGCACATGTACCTACACACACACACACACACACACACACACACACACACACACACACACACACACACACACACACACACACACACACACACACACACACACACACACACACACACACACACACACACACACACACACACACACACACACACACACACACGCGGGAAAGAAACAAATTAAAAGGCTGCCAGATCCTCCAATGTAAAAATAATCGTGAGAATAAATATAAACGCCTGTGATGATGCTCAAACAATCCGGATAAACAAACAAGACGAAAGCACGCGGCTACTTCACAAACACTTACTCAACTCCACACTAATAAGTATTATCTCAAATCTAAAGCAAACACATTGATTATTCATGTGTAATTTGATTTCATGGGGAATGACACTCAACTCCCGAGGCTAGCCGGAGAAGAACAATGGCCACCACACATCGTGCGATAACGCCATCCATCATCTTTGGACCATTTCTGTCTGACTTCTGTTTGACCTTCGCTGAGGTCGCACACCGGAGGGGTCAGGAGTCCGTAGCAGGAATTGCAACAGAGACGTATAATGGCTGAACTCAGCAGGAAGGTCTAATGACAGAGCAGCCCCCCCTTCAGGGAATTGACTCCTCACACACACTGGCCGGGTGAAATGGCCGCCTCTGGCCCTTGTGACCCACATTCAAACATGGGAGACTGAACAATGCTAAGCCTTATACACTTGATCTGTAGTGAGTCATCGCTGAGCAATTTAAAAACTGAACTGAGTTAATGATTTCAACGTTTTTGCCATAATAAATAATAGCGTACAATCTTATTTTATTCTGCAATCTGGGAAAACAATAACAACACTAAAAATAATTACTAATGCGGCTGTTAAATTATAAAAAATGCATCCACTACAGTTTATAGGAGTCATTTCATATACCCATCTGACCATCATATGTAGCCCAGTCATACGTTCACACAGGTTTTAATGCATTGATGGATTAGAACAATAATTTGACATATTGGGAAATTAGCTTTCTTGTTGAGACAAGATTTTAATTACTCTCATATCTATCAATTCAATGGCAGTAATAGCAAATCTTAGCAAGTAGTAATTCCTTGTGTATGATATCATAATAATTCAGGCCAGGATTGCAAAAAAGTCCCAGATAAACCATCTTCTTCTTGAGATAATATTAGAATAAGATCTTCTGCACGTGTTAAACATGTCTTGTCTCTAGTGACAAAAATGGCACTTATACTATTTGCATAAACAGGTCTGATTCGTTTTGTTTCACTTGCCGCATGAGATTGAAAAAAAAAACAGAATATTTTTCAGAGCATGCTTGCGAAGCCACGCTGTCTCATGTGCATCAAATCAGTCTGAGGTCATTTGAAGAAGAAGACGCCGCCCGTCTTATATGTTATGTCTTCACCTGCACACCGGTGCGCAACCACCTGATTTGCTTATATTTCTGCATTTTTCCCTATGTCCTGGGAGCGAGGCCTGATCAGCTGTCTGCCTGTGATAGAATGAGTGCTTTTCAAAGCAATACAAGGCAGGGCAATGGCAACTCAAATCATACACTCTGAAAGCGCCCCAATGGTGTGACACTTCAATTTCCTTGCAAGCGGGAGATAGGGAGAACAGAGGTGGGTATTATAAAGACCACATAGCTGGGAAAGTGAGGGCCATTTTATACGTAACACTGACTCTTGATACTGTAGACAAGACCATCTCCTCCCAGCGCCCTGCCCTCCTCTGCGCCACTCAAAATGGAAGCATGTTTTCCCTCAATAAATTGCTGCATCCGCTCGTTACCTTTTAGGGATATTATATTATGCAACAGTTTCCTTTTCAACATGTTCTGCTCCACAAGTTTCACCATTCTGTCTGTGAAAACAAAGATGTGAATACACAAGTGTGTGTGCTCCCTTCTGCCTAATCACCAGCTGATGTGTCATGGCTACCCAGTCATATTGTTACCTTAGACAGAGCTTCATTATTGTGCCCCAGCAGATGTCTATCTCCAAATGACATCAGCTTACCAATTACTAGTCTCCGAGGCTAATTTGGCACTGTGCTGGGTCAGACCGAGGTCTCCAGCTTATATCTGCTATACCTAAGCCACCGGAGCACTTCATCCAGCAGCAAGAAAATAGCCCATTTTGTATATTAGCGCCTTTTTTATAAAATGATTCCGTTCTGTTAACAAGGGGTCATTAGGACAATTGAGTTTGTGTCTGTGTGCCTGATCAGTGCAGGGGGATAAAGAGATGGGACTTTATTGATGCCTGTGGCACTGCATTTCTATTGTGTCTGTGTGAAGCTGGAACCGGTTCCAGTTGGGGGAACATTTACAATATTTCCAGAACCGATTAGACCAGAATGTGTTTGTGTTATTGATTGCAGATTTTAATTCCCAGCTCCTTTTTGAAGAAAAGTACTATTTCAATTTTACCATGAATAATTGTCTTATTCCTATTTGTGACTCTTTGGGGTCCTTATACTGTTCCAGTTATACAGAGACTGCTTGTGCTTGCATGTGGCGCCAGAGTTCCCGTTAGGACTATGACCGGTAAAATATGCTGAAGACCGGCAAATCTCCGGTCAAAATAATTCCCCCTTAGCGCAATACCGCATCAGTTGCGCCACTTATGTGACAGACAAGAATAGTATGTGACCAGAAGTCGCGTTAACCGAATATTTTCCGTCTATGACGGATTTTTTTTAACAATGACGGACAAATCTGAAAGCAGTCCGTCATTTTCACAGATTAGAACAAACTCGGAACAGCGCCAAAGTTTCCCCGCAGCGAGGCTGCTTATGGGTGTTATGCATGTTATGCCGCGTTATGCATGCCCTCCAAAAAGGAAATGATACCGTTTCCAAACCTAACTGTGCCGTACAAATCATTGAAATGTCTGAGTTTTGGCTTTACGCTGTGCACGCTCCCGCGCTCCATTATTCCCGTGTTATTGTAAATTACTGTACACTTTTGAATAGTTAATCTACTATAATTATTTTGTTTAATATCGAATCATATCAATTTGTTTTAAAGCTCAATAAATAACAAAGAAGACCTTTGACTGGCACTTTTCTAATTTTGTCCGGAAGATTGAAACTTTAACGGACATTTTGAACTCTGTGTGCCGCAGTGCGTTGGTGTTCGGATCAGGGGAGTGCAGGTTCAAACCCCACTGCAGTCAGCATGTCGTCGTGTGCCTGGGCAAGACACTTCACCCCAAATTGCCCACAGTATTGAGTATGTAAGTCGCTTTGGATAAAAGCGTCTAACAAGTAATACTGTCAGAACACACTCGCCGTATACTCCTTTTTTAAAAACATTGCACAGCTCCATGCTACATACGGCTTTGTGGAATATTAGATAGTTCTATACCAGCACCAAATGCCTCTGCTAAAACAGAAACAATTATATGTTCTGATACCAATATTATTGGTAATTATTATTATTTTATTCAAGAATTGTGAAAATGTAACTATCAGATTCTAAAGGGGTATGTGACAGTCTGCTGTTAAAGCACGCAAAACAAAACTTGTGTTAATGTACACCTTCACTGATATCAAGAAGCAGATTGACACAAAGGGGAGTCTACGCTCATGATTCTTACCTGATCTTCCTCTCCTCCACCTTCCTCATCATACTTGAGAATGTTGTCCCTCACATCGTCCTCGGGGTCGATGAGGAGCTGCTTGGCCTGACGCTCTTTATCGCGGCGCTTCATCCACACCACAAACATCAGCACGAGAACTAAAAGGCAGACAGGGAGAGGGATCTCATATTACAAAACGTAATAATGTGCATGTTTTCAGACAAATGTAATCGGATCTGATGTTTTAGAGCTTGGATGGGAGCCTGATCAAGGCTATCTTTTTGGTAATCCTACAGTAATCTAGCGGTATCTCGGATAATGTTTATCTGTCTTTATAATCCCTGTGTGTGTGATGTGCTGTTTGAGAGGGGCATTGAGACACTCACTGAGGAGGATGATGATGCAGAGGAGGATGGAGATGATGGCGCCGGTGCCCAGACCAGCAGCCATGATGTGTTGCTGGTCAGTGCAGTCTCCGTTGAAGTCGCACTGGCACACTTTAATCCGCAGATAGGAGGTGTTGGTCATGGGCAGGTTGCCTGAGTCTGTGATTAGGATGGGGATATCGTAGATACCGCTTTCAAGGAAGCCAATCTTCAGGCTCACCTGAGCATAGTCACCTGGGGGATGAAGGGGACAAAAGACAGCGTGAGTGGGTGGTCCATGATGGCCCCTTGTCATCAGTGAGACAAGAGATTGAGTTACTCTGTGTATAAAACAATATAATAATATATATTTTACAGAGGAGTCTTTCAAAGGAGATTAAATCAAAACTGTGAATTGTTTGTATAGACCGCGTTCACAGTACGATTACACTCCTGTCACTACAAATTAGGGGTCGACCGATAATCGGCATTTGACCGATTATCGGTATCGGCCTTTTTTTATCAAATTGCCGATAAAACTTTGGCTCTGATGCGGCCGTTTCTCTGGCTGCAGTCACCACTCTGTGTACACGAGCAATGTCCCGCCCACAGCGCTATCTGATAGGCTATTACTGAAGATTTTCCGGGCCAGCCAGAGAGGCGGGACCTTCTCAGATTACAGGCAGGTGCGAAAGAACGCAGACACAGACTGAAGCAAGCAGCAGCGCTGAGCGGCAGAGCCATACATGTGTTAAACGTAACCAAAGTTCAATAAACATCCCTATCCCCTATGCTGAAGTTGCAAAAACACCACGATCTTATGATCCAATTCTATCAGTTTCCCAGTTACACAGGGACCCGGGAAGTCAGTCAGAGTTGGGGGTGCGTGCAGCGTCTCGCAGCGAGTAACTGTGGTGCGGAGGGGCTGCGAGTGGAGCCTCGCAGTTTTTCAGGTTGATATGTGAAGCTCATTAGCTAGCCAACATGTATCTAGCAAATGTTTAGCAAAATATTAGAAGTGAGGCTACTCGACTAACGTTAGGTCTACTGTAATAACCTCACTTTTAATAGTTTGCAAAACATTAGCTAGCACTAGTGTGTTGCAGTTGCTAGCAGCTTATTGGGATTTTATGCTAGATAGACGGATATAATAAATTAAGCATTATTGTTAGTTAAGCATGTCAGCCTGCAGCCCCACTTCTTGTCTCTCTCTCTAACTCATTGCAGATGACTGCACTAAAGAAAATGGCACAGAGAGGAAACCAGTTGTAAGATGTTTAAAAGTTAATTAAACATAATATATGCTTAAATGCATTCCAAAGAAGTTGTGTTGAGTTGTGTTGGAGTTTGTGTTATTCTACATTTTGACACCAAGATTTTCTGATTTTACTGCAAATGTATATCGGTTCCAAATATCGGTTATCGGTCTCCTTGATTACTAATAATCGGTATTGGCCTTGAAAAAGCCATATCGGTCGATCCCTACTACAAATATGCAGCAGAATTTCCTACCTGGAAGTTGCATCGGCACATCTAATCCAAAACATGGTTGGGATTTAGATTTGGAGATAATAAATCCACTGAATACCTTTTGATAATGCTGCTTAGGCCAAATTCCCAGCTGCAATAATCCAAATGACATTATCCTATTAAGATATATTCACTGCTTTATAACTCACACTATTCTAATAACTTAATACGCAACAGATGGGTTCGTACAATTCATGTTTTTCCCCCCAATTAGCATAAACAATTAATGACTGCATAGTTATGTTAATACAATATTATTTAGTTTCCCCTGCTCTACCTGACCCCTCTGCTGTATGCTATGTTTACAAAATGTAATGTAGAAGAATCACAACTTTAATTACTAAACAACAGACTGCTGAATGATATATTGAATTTTTTTTTTTATTCATCATTTAAGATTAATTAAAATTGCTGAAAAGGTCATCTGCTCATCTTTTAATATTCAGTAACACATGCAAAAAGCTGAATCAGCGCCACATTACAATGAGTAAGTATTCGGTGTTTTACCGCTGACTCTTGTGATGGTCCAGTTTCTCCTGACATCCGCGGGCCGGTGGGCTAACTCAAAGGCAAAGGGCCCGGCGTTGGGGTTCAGGTCTCCATCGAGGGCCGTGATGTTGATGGCATTTGGCTCCGGCTTCTCACATATCTCTGTCTCCTGGGGGAACACCACGGGAGCGTTGTCGTTGATATCCAGCAGGAAGATCTGGAGGGTACCTGTGCCACTTGCGGGAGGTATACCTGCACGGACCATACAATTACACACGCTCAGCCCATACATATTTATGGGGGGGAAAGGGGATTTTCTTTTACATTTACATATGTATGGGAATATATACTTTTGAAATGCAATCTCTCATTTTGCAGTTGCTTTGCAGTCATTATGCAATCGTAAAGTAAAGTATGGAGTTTTTCTTCTTGGATCTCATGCTATAATAAGACACTCTAAACAGCTATTTACTCTAGTGGGAGAAGACTCATCCAAACTGCATACTGATCTGAGAATCTTATCTCTAGTGAGGAGGTAGGCAGAAAGAGAGATATCAGAACATTTGGGTAGTGTGTGAGTGTGTGTATGTGTGTGCCCGAAGAACGTCTTCCTGACGAAGCACACGGGATGAGAATACTAAAGCAGACAAACAGAGCCCACTGTCGCTCCTCTCAGGCTCCTCTATGTATTCACTCAGCTAAGAGGCTTTTTACCATTCAGGCCACGCTCAAAGGAGCTAGTCATCCAATCCTGACCCATTAATGCTGAGAAACCTCTTTATTGGTAGAGTTTTTAAGCCTATTGGCCTAAGCTATGCTCGGCAGAACAGGGTAAACCTGAACAGAGGTAAATCCCACCAGGGCAGGGAAGAGGTGAATACATCCACATGCTGCATGGTTCTGGGACTGCTCGCACATTAACCTTCAACTAAGGTAGTCTGCGTTTCAGACATGCCAAGTGCTTGATACAAGGTTGACCGTCAAGCGTTAAGGATGTCTTTGTGGCTTTAAATAGAGTTTTTAGGTTTTTAAACTGATGCTTTTTTGGACTGGCTTCAGGTGAAAAACATCCCAGTGGAAGTCAAAGTGATGCTGGGTGGAAGATTGACCTTTGAGAGGTAGGCTACATTCGACATCCGCTAGGCTTTCCATTGAAAAAGCAGCATTACCTCCTCCTGACTGCTCCAACAATAATGGCCGGGAATAGAGTGCTTGTGTAACAGTCTGGCTAAAACATCTAGACCATGTAACCGGTGCATCACTGGAGCTCAATATGGTAATTTTGGAAAAATGCAGTATCATTTAAATGGTAACTCACCGCTGTCAGAGGCCAGGAATGTTGCATTGTACAAACTGTTCTTCACATAGGGCGACTCTCGGTCCAAAATGGCAATTGTTGTTATACGGCCGGTGTTAGGGTCAATCTTTAGCCAGTTGGCTGGATCTGCGAGTTTGGAGTATCTGAGGAAAGAAAACAAAGAGATTCACACACTGATGTTTCTGTGTTCATTGTAAGCTGAGTTTAAGTTAGGAGCAATTTGCAAGTTATTTTGCAAATGTAAGTAGTGACAAAGTTTAAAGGGGTTAATTTTGTTAAATAAAGTCTCCATTTTTTGGAGTCCTCTTCTAAAACGGATTTATTTTTTATTTGTTAACACAGAATAAATATTTCAGACATCATACATTTTACATAATTGTTCTAACTTTTGAGAACAGCCCCACAAGGAGACCAAATTGGTTATCAGTAGCTCAAACTAATTTGTAGGACAAACCGAGACATTACAAAGTTAGCTAATTTCATTTCATGGACTGTTTTCAGGCAGATAAACCCTATCAGGGCCAAACAGCTGTGAGGCAAGGCGTTTGATGATGAACAGGGAAGAAATAGGGCTTGTTTGACAACAACTAGATGCCGGCTGCATATTGTTTCTTGAGCAGGGATGATGAAAGGATGTGGCCTCATCTTAACCTATCATTTCAATGCTGTTTCACAAACAGAGGACTATTAGTCACTGTTGAAACCACCATCATCTTCAATGCTGTTGGTGCCAATTATTTCTGCGTTACGGGTGATAAAACCCACACATTCCAGGATATTAAGATGTGGACTGGCCTTGATTCATTTGAAAATATGTTCTAAACCACCTTCTGTATCCTTTTGACTTTAAAACTCTACCTGATGGTTTGCTGCATGAAGCGATCGGGGTCCTGTGCAGTGAAGGTGGACAGTGTTGACTCAGGCATCATTCCCTCTTCCAGTTTAATGAGTTTGGGGTTGGGCTCGAAGTAAGGACTCTCGTTGACATCTATCACTCTGATGGAGACAGTGGCGGTGGACTGGCGAGGAGAGTGGATGCCCCTGGCCAAGGAAACCTCATTCTTCGCTTCCACTGTCAGCACGTACGTCCTACTAGTTTCATAGTCAATGGGCTGGAACACAATAAGAGGGAGTATATGGAAATCACGACCAGGTAGAAGAATCACACAGGGTGAATTTAACAAAAGTGAGTCGCATACATGTTTTGGTCATTTGAAATGAATAACAGCTACACAAAGAACTAAAGCTAATTCTGCATCTGAGTGCTCACAATAGACAATGGGATGCGATCAAGGGAATGTATCCTTTTGTGAAGGATATGTCACCGTAAGAGAGTTGGCGGAAGAGTTGTGCAACCAAGCATTTCTTTATTTTTAAATCATGTTTCAAGTTTTAATGAAGATATATTTCAAATTAGAATTTACATGAAATACAAAATGAGAATTGGCTAGCAGCAACATACTCATCATGGTCAGAAACATGTCTTTAATATGTGTGACAAATACGGTGCAGTGACCTTTTCATTTGATTGTTCTTCTATCCTTGAAACAAGTGAACTGGAAAGTTTGATTATTAACTCATCGTAACCATGGGCAACATCATAACAACTGCAAGATATTAATGGAATGACAACAACTGCCAAACCTCTCATTGCAATATACATTTAATATGCATCTCTAAGGGATAACAAGGGTGGAGTTTGAAGAGGAGGCCTTACCTTGACAACTGTTACCAGGCCCTCGTTAGTGGTCGGATCAGTGGGCACAGAAAACCTGCCAGTGGGGTCGCCCCCGGTGATTTTGTAGACGGCGTTCCAGGCCGGTGTGTTGGGCTGGTCCTTGTCAGTCACCGTCAGGTTGGCCACGATGACATTCACACGGTTTTCAGGCACCTCGCCGAAAAACTGCATGAATAAACCATAAACACACAGAGCAGCGAGCTGTTAGTGATACCACTGAGGCAGCAGAAAATACTGCGAGCGCGGCCTCACACAGCACAGCCAGACCAATCTCGGGTAAATAGACATCTAAGGTAACTTATCATGTCATCATGGTCATCTCATTCCCTGTCCTCCCCTGATAGCACAACAGTAGCATTACAAATGTCAGTGATTCCCGGGCACAGTAAGTGCCTCTTTCACTCGGGCAGACATCCCAGTAGTTGCATGTGTCAACATTTTGGAGGGGAATGTAACACTCAACGCATGGGTTCCTACTTGTATATCTGTATGGCTTCAGAAATGCTGGTCAAGCAGAACTAGGTAAGTGAGCAGAACGGCCGCTTGAGTGCTTATATGGGGTGAAATAGGGGGTCCGTGAGGTGCTCTCACTTCGCCAAGATTGCTGTGCTGATGTCTCAGGTATGAGTTTGTGTCTCACCGTCTCAGCAGTAAACTCTGGTGCATTGTCGTTAACGTCTGTGACTCTGATGACTGCAGTGGCTGTGTTGGAGAGACCGTACATGGGGTTGCCCTCCATGTCAGTGGCCTGGATGATCAGCGTGTACTGAGGCACTTTCTAAAGGGAAAGGGGAGAGAAGCAAAAACAGGATTAAAAAAACATAATTCTCTAAACTTTTAACAATATAATACGTTTTGTAGAAATGTTTGGAGATTGTTGACATGCTTACTGTTTATAGGGTGACCTGTTTGTTTGAATGAAATCCAAAACAATACGCATGTAAACCTTATCCATCCTATCTTTAACTTTGTGGTTGTTTTTAGGAAAGTGCTTAGTGTTGCTTTAAGCATTATGTTAAAATGTGTTAATATTCCACCTCATGCATGTTAATGAGGATACATTTATATATAAAAAACCGATATACAATATAATCTAAAGTGATACATACAGCGCTGCCTCCAAAATGGCCTTAACGTGAAATATACACATCTAAATACACATCAGTATTAATGTGTTCAACTCGAATAAAATACATCTGAACTGACTTCCTTCTAATTTACGATGACAAATGGTGGCTTTTTATATAAATGGTATTTATTCTCTATGGAGTTTGCAAATGCATGATGTGTGAGCTTGCACCTTTGCTATGTACATCATCTTGAAGCAAACAAATGGCTATTTTCACATTAAAAGCCACTCAGGTGACGGACCAGTTGCTAGGTAATGAGAGTCGGGGAAATTACATTCATGGTGGCAACTGGTGGACATAAAACATCGGCCCCTGGGCAGGAGTGATTGAGCGGCCACCTAGCCAGATTGCTCTCGATAGAATTGCACCAACTGGCTCCAGCTTTCTATATTATTTTATTTTTTCTCTAACTCATATGCGATCCAATTAAATAAAAGGTTGGTAGCCTTTACAGCATAGGAAGTAGAGGGGGAAATAGAGAAGGGAAGGCAAGAATGAAGGGAAGCAAGCGTTTAGCTGCTCAGTGATGCACGCTGCCCCCTTGTATGAGTAAATAACTGTGAAACAACCAAGTCCGTTTTTACTTCTCATTTAGTTGGTAATCGACAAAATTCCCTTAGGCTCTTTAGTTCTCAGACAGTCGGAATATTAGCAAATATTCTCAAGCTGTGTTTTGTCATTATATTTAAAAGGAAAAGTGTCCAGACCATTTATGTAAACACGAAAACATTTACACCTATATGTTTATCTGAAATAGGTGGAGGTGCAAGATGGAAATTATAATAGGTGGCCCTGCTAATGTCTCACTGAGATACAATCTTTTAATTATAAGTCTACATTCACATTCAGTTCAAGAGTAAAAGAGCCAAAAGCTTATGAATGAGAATTGAAAGTGAGAAGGAATAAAGGAGAGAATAAAGATGTGTCAGGCACCTCTCTGTCCAGGCCTGCTGCCACCGTGATGATGCCTCCGGTTTTATTGTTGATGGTGAACATATTGGAGGTTGGACTCTCTGGATTCTGAGACAGGATCTTGTAGCGCAGCATCCCATTGGCTGTTTTGGGGTCGTCTTTGTCAACAGATGTCACTGTCATAACAAATGTTCCTGCAGGGCAAAATGCAAATATTTTCATGTCATCTCCCTATTTATTGCTTTTTTATTGGCAATCAAAATATATTATAAGTTGAGTGGATAGTGCAATATTGAAGACAAGATGTATAGTGTTGTAAGACAGAAATCCAATGTTCCTTGTGTGATCTTAAAATACCCCCAGCCGCTTTAAAGCAGCGGAGGCAAAGTTAACAAAGTAGCCACCCTAGGAATGCCATCAATGCTGCTTGATCTGCTAACACGGCAGCAGCGTGTAAAGCCAGAGGCTCAGACTACACCCAATCAGCTGCTCATACAGTGTGATGCTGCGCTCGGCTCTATGTGGTATATTACCTGGCTTGGAACCCTCTGGAACAGAGCCGTTCCAGATCTGATGAGTGAACTCGGGTCTGTTGTCGTTCATGTCGATCACATTGATCACAATGTCAATAGGGTTTTCTACCTGGTTGCCGTTGAGGTCCACTGCATGAGCTCTCAGCTGAAGGAAACACAAACGCATCTGGGCTGTGGAACTGTTCAAGCAACAATGATTTTCAACAGTGCAAACATTATATCGGGACAAAACACGAACTCTGCGCTCAATGTCACCAATGGAACTGCTGTGATAATTAACCCCACTAACCATCACTAAAGCTGTTTACTTTATTCAGAAGAGCAAAGAGTTCAGAAAATCCTCTTTATTCAGACCAGTATGAGAGAAAGTCTGTCTTGAATTTGAGTTGTGAATAATAAATTATTCCCTCAACCAGCTCTGGCATGCCAAGGCAAAAGAGGAAGATATGATTAGATTCAGTCAGATGCCTGCCACAGAGTTGACAACAACACAAGCATTTCATCTGCATGTTTGTGGTTGTCTCTTGAAACGGATACAATCTGATTTTATTCAGTAGTGTTGCCTACACTGGGTCATCACAGGTTTAGTTCTTTCTTATGAAAAACAACTGATGCGCTGCATTGTTGTGCACTTCAAGTGCATCTTTCATGCATACACACCGTGGTAAGTTGGTGCCTTACACAGGATTTTGAATCAGTGACACATTTACATATTGTGATCCTAACCAGTCATTCTCTAGAATAAATACATATATTGAAAATCCACAGGCTATAAGCAGCATACTTTACTTCATATGGCTTCACATGTAATGCCTAACAGCTTAGTATTTAGAGTGTAAATTGATCAATTAATTATAATGTACAGCTTCAAGTGCATACAGTGATGCACTTGAGTCATAGTAGGAATGATGGGACATAGGGGGAAATTGGCCCACTCTCATCAGAGACGACTCAAACAAAACGGATCTCCCGTATTGCTCGACAGTGAACAGTCCACATACAGCTTCAAATGAACCAATGTGTTACTGTGTGGATGTTGTTGTGATTCTCTATTATGACCTTCAAATACACGGAAGTAGACTATAGTACAGTCTATCATTATATTTTAACTACAGCCTGCTCTAAGGTCTACCAGTTATTGTTTAAGCACATGCTATATCATTTAAAGGCCATTGCAATGTAATGGGAGAACCACTAATGAATGAAGCAGCTCTGAAGCCGGACCTTATCATAATGTATCTAACACACACACACACACACACACACACACACACACACACACACACACACACACACACACACACACACACTCATTCATGCACACACTCATTCATGCACACACTCATTCATGCACACGCACACACACGCACGCACACACACACACACACACACACACACACACACACACACACACACACACACACACACACACACACACACACACACACACACACTCATTCATGCACACGCACTCGCACACTTCACTCAGAAGAATCACGTTAAATCCTCTACATTCTCAGACGGATAAGTCAGATTTCTGGGACACCCCAGTCTGTAATGATCCTGAGGAGACTGTTTAGGCTACACATGACCCTTAAGCACATGCAGATTGGCAGGAATGTGCGGCAAAGCCAGAAAGAACAACCTTCTCTTGATGAAGCAGGCATGAAACACCATTTGCTAACTATAATATCATTAAAGAGTTTTTGGACATACATGGAAGTTTGAGATGTGCTCTCGATCCAGTGGCTTTTTGACAGAAAGCTCTCCGGAGATTGGGTCGATGATGAAGACGCTGGTGGGTGGCTGGTCAGCGCCTGGGCCCGTCACACTGTATCTCAGCAACCGGTTTTTGTCGTTGTCTGACCGGATCTGCAAATGTAAAGATTTATTTATAAAAAGCTCTACCCATACTTAAAGTAGACCACATCTGATAACATCATATCAATAGATTTTCTTCTTTATACATTGATACATAACAAATGGAAAGAAACAGGAAACAAGTGTGTTTAAAGTGTGTGTGTGTGTGTGTGTGTGTGTGTGTGTGTGTGTGTGTGTGTGTGTGTGTGTGTGTGTGTGTGTGTGTGTGTGTGTGTGGTACTGAAGTTCTGTCTTTACTGGGCTGCCTATCCTATTTGCCATGTAAGCCGAGACCCTCTGTGCCTACACTGTGGATCCATTCTGATAACATGTTTTCCTCATCCTGATATTATCCAATAAGCCCACAAACATCCCTTCTAATATGTCTGGATTTAATTTAATACATACAAATAGCTTGTACAGGACTTGTTTAGTAAGTCAGCTCAATATGCTGAAAAAGGATCTGCTTCTAAGCTGTCCTGTGTAATGCTTGTCGTCTGTTAGCTATCACCACTGAGAAAAGATGCAAATGAACTTGGCTGTGAGTGTCCTTGAGCCGTGTTAAAAATAGGAGAAAAATATCTCAACAAGGCAACCAAGGGACAATTGGGCTTGTGGGCACTTAAGATTTCTCTTTGCTTCTAAATAATGCTAGGTTACATTGACTCCCACTGCCCCCTGAAACAAAAGATAAATAATACAACAGAAAAGAGAGCCCTGACCTTTAGAAAAGTGCTGTAAATATGAAACATTTTGTTGAAGGCACAAGTCTCATGTATGTGACCCTCTGAGTGGGAGCTTAGGGCTACAGGACCTACAAGGTTGTCATATCGAGCAAAAGGCATTTTCTTTTTAAAGTTGTGAGATTGGTGTGTGTACATGTGTGTGTATCTGTGCATGTGCTTGGGTGAGCTGCGTTACCCGGACAAGCTCTTGCGGGAAAGGGCCTCGTGAGTTCTCTGGGACATTGATTGGGGGGATGACCCAGTCTCTCTTCATGCGCTTCAGTTGGCTGTCCGTGTTTCGTAATGGAAACACTATTTCCTGCAAATCCTCTGACATGGCTGGAGGGGCAGCAACTTGTTGGACCTGTGAAAAGGAAATGATTAAGTTCAAGAGCTGGGTAGAAATCACATCTTTGTTAAAAAAAGAGTACATTTATTCTTAGCCACCCGATTGGCACTGCTACTATATGGATGGATACGTTGTTTTGCTGGTCCAAAACAGACCACAACCTTTGGATGGACTGTCATGAAAGGTTGTACAGACATTCATGACATCTATGTCGTCTAGCACAGACATAAGGTTTACATTTGTGGCTTTGCGGGCAAGAGATTGTTTAACTGAATCAAATAGGTCTGGTCTGAAATCATCCTTTGTCTTATTATATTATGTTTACTCTAAATGACATATTCCTCTTTAGGAAGCATTAAGCTTTAATCCACCGCAGCATCTGCAAACCCAGATAGTAAAGCACCACCTTACTGCACAGAATAGTATTGTAAGCTGACTAATGACCCTCACCTTTCACTTATACTAAAGGAAATTGATGTGGTGATAAAAGGAAACAGGATACCATTTCCTGCGAAACTAATAAGCTCTACCAAATGTCATTTAATAAATATTCAAAATTTGTGTTTAATCAAACCATCCATTTTTTATAACTTTCTTTGTAGCTTCAAATATCTCCAGTCCGAAATGTGATGATATTCCCTGAAATGCTTTGGTGTGGCGAGTGCAGCTGCCGCACAGCGCCAGCACTGGTTTGCGTTAAATGGCAAACCCCTTCTCATGTCCTGATCAAATGCACTCACACAGACAGACCAGCTTCCATAATGGATCTGCCATCCTCCCTCGGCTGTAATGAATGAGATTTGAAACAAAGGAGGATGGTACCTGCAAGCCAGACACTAAACACACAGATGGCTCAAATTGCCTATGTTGCTCCAGAGACTGGGGGAGACTGAAGTAGTGCCAGAGAAAGTTAAAATAACCTTGAACAAAACAAAGTAGGAAGGAAAACAGCAAAACAATATGTAGAATCTGTCAATGTTAATGAATTATAGCTAGGATTTCAACGGAGCTGTCAGGTCCCTTGAAGTATCTTCCTTTCTGTTGCCTGTAATTATTTGAATGTGGATTGTTTTCCGGGTAGTCTCGTGTCCTAGGAAATAGTACAAAGTGCCGTGTGCAAACACATAAATTAATTAACACTTTGTCACCTTATAGCGTGACCCATATGCCACACTTCCACCCCCCCTTCTAACATCTGGAAGCTGTCGCAGAGCTTCCACTAATCATGTTTGAAATCCGATTATACTGCTTTCACACATTGGAAATGCAGAGAGGCAAGCGGACAGATAGCGGTGCAGCATGCTTCAGAAATATCTATTGCCCTATTAAAATGGGCACGAGTGAGAGCAGTAATTATTTGCAACCTGCGTCTGGAATGATGAATGGCATGGTGGGTTTGTTGAGCCCAACACGCATCTATCTCTGGTATGCTGGAGGTCCCGTGCCTATCTACACTCTCAGAACCCCCTCTATCTCCTGACTAGGAGTCTGGAGTCCTGGAGGGTGTTAGGCTGAGTGATGGCCTGTGTGTCTGTGGGAAGGATTAGGCACGTGTGTGCGTTTGCCCTTTTAGACAAAATTCTCCCTTTCAGAAACATTTTTTTCCCCAGGAATGTGGAGCAGCTGAGGCTCTAATAGAGGTGGAGATTGTGACAGAGGACACTCATGTTAATGAGGATATTGTTTGGTTGTCATTGATTAAAATGTTTCCCCACGGCTGCCGCATTCATAGACTAATACAAAAATGTAATCGCTGATGTGATTAAGAGATGTGTGATGATTCATGACAATAATTGTGCTGGAGGGGAGATAACCGCTGATGACCTCTTAAATGGGCGAGATACAGGAAAGTCAATCCCTGATTTCATTACGGACAAATCAGGGCGAACCCAACAGCTCTCCGCAGATACAGATCGGAGAACGGCTGCTGAAGATAAATTGATAATTTCTATGAACTCATACAGCCATTGGGGGGGATGAGTCTTATAAAAGAACTGATGAGAATCTATATTTACCTGTTTGAGACAAGTATGTATTTGCCCAACAGACAACAGTGACTAATGGTACCATTCAAAACACATACCTGCAGGAGTCCCTCTTGTAAAAGAGTGTCAGCAGCTAACGATGGTGTTTTGAGAAGCCATGAAATCATTACATTCTTAATTTCCGTTCAGCAGACCCCCGTGCCCGCAGCACTTATAGTAACTACAAAGAACTGTCAGTATTAACTTCTAATCTGCGCCCACACAAAATCCACCCGCCTTCCCTGAGATTATCTGCCGTGCTGCTCATTTAGAAATGGCCACTTGTGACCATTTGCGTAAGTGTATTACAGGGATAAAACAAGACACACACATTGGTCTTTGTATAGCAAACACGATTATTGCATTTGGGGTTGTTCATTAAGATGCCAGAAGGCTAATGATCTAATATCTAACGGCAATGATTATTAACATATGCCCATAAAGACTCACTTGTAAACCCTAAGGGGTGGGTCAGGATACAAAGTAGCATACTAAAATAGCGTGTGTGTGTGTGTGTCTGTGAAGTATTACTCCTGTAGGTTTACAGCGACAGATATGTTCTAATTGAGCAGGATCATATAATCCACTTACACTGAAGTTAAAATCCCTACAATAACACAGCCTTTGGAGCTTCTTTTCATTTCCTGGTTGCAAAGCAGACAGGAAGGACAGTGCTTGTTTTGTGCACTTCCTCTGAAACCCCGCCAACCACAATGTTGACATATGAGCACACGGTCATTCTAACAAATTGTAGATGAGTGCACAACACGTCCAGCGGAACGGTTAGACTCAGACAGATGCTTCCCGTCTTCCAAAGCATTGAAAGAGGTGCGTCCCCTTTTGGATGACGAGGCAATAACCTCACAATCACTGTGTATGCTCACTGAAATGTACTTTATGAGGTGCCTTGTTGCATCTCTCGCTACCCACTGACCATGTGGAGTATATGTTTGTGCCTCGTAGTAAATTGACAAATTAAGTTTGAATTAGCACGCATCCATCCAGTCTCTCGGAACACCTGCTACAATTTAGACAACTAGTCATCTGTGAATGTGCAGTGTGCTTAACAGCTGGAAGTTATTCGATGAAGGGGATCAATCCACCTTTCTTCAGCACTAACATCAGTCAGACAATTAACAAACAAGGCAGAAGTATTAGGGAGGTGATGGTGAAGGTATTCACCTGCTGGTTGTAGTCTGTAGACGGTGTCAGCTTGACCTGGGTCACCCATTGCTGCTGAGTAGTGGTGTCACTGGCCTTGAT
The DNA here is from genome assembly GCF_902827115.2 of Pseudochaenichthys georgianus. Lineage (NCBI taxonomy): Eukaryota > Metazoa > Chordata > Actinopteri > Perciformes > Channichthyidae > Pseudochaenichthys > Pseudochaenichthys georgianus. The sequence continues at coordinate 26,273,947 of NC_047519.1, forward strand.
CAGCAGCGGTGACGCAGGCAGCGTAGAGAGCTCAATGCCCCTGGCAGCATAAACTACTCCGTCAACTTCTATCCGGAAGTCCGATGGGTTACTGCATTCAAATCGCACCAGACCACCTCGGCCACAGTCGACAAACCTCACTGTAAGAGACGGAAGAAAATGGAGGATTAACAAACTGGCCTAAGAGTGAGAGAGAAACCAATAAGGAAAAGAAAAAGTGATAGAGACAAAGAGGGGGGAGGACAGACAGCCAGCCAGACACTGAGGGTCCACAAAGGTTTTCTGATTCTCCTTCTATCTCATACATTATTCACTTCAAGCTGTGCCCCAAAGGTATTTCTCAAAACAGGTGCAGTGGAGGAGAGTTAGCAGGAGAGAAAACTAAAGAAAAAAGGAGAGTGTGCCCCTTAAGGTCTATTAAATAAAAACCCCAAAACATTACATGTAAAGTCTGATGTGTTAATTACACTGTCTAAATTCCCCACTGCAATTGAGAATATATACACCGCATGTGTAAACCTGAATCTAGAATTCAGCTAGATAAGTCTGATTTTATTCGCAGCTAAGGCCATCCATTGCATGCTAGCTTTGTCCCTCATGACATACAGGGATGCCTTCTGCGGATGACTACCGATCCTCAGCTCCTCGAGAGACAGAAGTAAGTGCTGTGCTGAAGTAACGGATGTTTATTTCATCAGCATTGTTCACACAAAAAAACACTGAAACTCACGCACGCATACAGACACTGCAGACAGGTGGCTCATGGGGGTTTGAGTCCCACCGGTGGCAGTGGTACAACACCGGTTAATGTTACAAGTGAGTGACAGCACAGCACAGCCTATGTAGCTCCTACATGTACACACAAACACCAGATACACACAGAAGCCCCTTCATTGAGCTTCATTGTGTGGATATGGGTCCCTGGCAGGCTCCCTTCATGTGTATAGGCACCAAACACACAGATCAGAACGTTCCTATATCATTTGTGTGGAGGCTCTGCTGGTGCCGCTTTGAATTATTAAAGGAGATGTGGAATTACTTAACAAAAGCCTTGAAGGAGGGTGCCTAATCTTCCTTTGTGCCGTTACCTTGGGGACCCACAGATGTCTCCAGAGTATCATCTGCATTCGGAGGGTATCAAGTTCCTCTGACTTCAAGAGGATGCAGTAGATCGGCACTGGGGCCAAAGGAAGTCCTTAGTTTTGCCCCTAGGCCTAATTTAATAGAAACACTCGATGCATGCACTCAATTGTCCTAAAGTGTACCACACCCTACTATTAATAAATCTCTCAGGGATGACAGTAGTGAATTTAGCCATCTTCTTGGTGCTTGTAACAGCAGTCATGGCAGATGTTTTCAGGTAGATACCCTTGGTCCCAGCTGTATCTGTTTTCTTAGTGAGAAACTAAATGCAGGCTGAAAGCTAAATGGCAGTGGGAAATGGAAACACAAATAGACAACCTATTATTGAAAAGGAAATGTGGCTAAATAAAAAAGTAGTGTCCAATACAAAGTATTATGTTTCTGAATGTGAGAACTAGAATGCATGTCAGAGAGAAGGAGAGAGAATGAATCAAAATAGGAAGTTGCACAAGGGAAGTTTGTCATGCAGTGTAGTCACAATGTATTCATCGTGTCCTTATGAATGAAAATGCAATCTTGCTATACTTTATCAAAACCAAAACGGGGAGAACAAATCTTCTGCTTGAGGACCATGAGCTGCATTTTATAACAGCTGCTGCTAAAAGATTGAACACTGACAAAATGGGTAAACAACACTGCAAATGCACTTTTTTTACCAGAAGAGTTACAATTCATCTGAATATTTCTAAATGACACACAAGGTGAAATCGAAATGTAAGGAGAGCTGGCTGTTCTAATAATAAAGATAGAAGATGACAAGATCTTTCTTCTTTCCTGGAATATACTTGATATTGACTCTCTCCTTCCTAGCAGCTTCTGTTCAATTACCCTTGACCAATTAGCTTTTTTACTCTTGGAACCGGGCAAAGCTGACATCAGATAGATGACCTTCTCCTTCTGAAGGGTTTTTGCCTTAAAGCCAGCCGTCTGTAAACTCAAAGTCTTCAGGCAATCACCAGCCAGCCAAAGTCAGCAGATACTCAGACAGAGGGAGAATACAGAGTAAGGGACTGTCAAAAGAACTCACAATGCAGCAGAAGACACTCCATAGATTTTACAATTCCTCACTCCACTATTCTGACTGAGGTGCCAATGCTATATAATGTTACTCGGCAAGTGTATTACAGCTGAAAGGAGTCTGATAAATGAAAACTGGATTATTCCAGCTTCTCAAATATCAGCATTTTCTGATTTCAGTTGGTTTGTATCATGTTTATTTGAATATGACAAAACAAAGAATTTAACAATATAACATTTGACTCTTAAGGATTGCAGGTTTATTTATAATGGAAATAATCATTATGGCTTATATAAATTGGTTGCCTGCGATTTAATTAGATGACTGCAGGTAACTCAGATGTCCGCAGGTATGAGTCTGGGCAGCACTTGCTAATGAACAATTCACTTTAACATTATTATATTCATGGAGAATTCCAATCATATTTGTGTTATTTAGTAGCAACAGGATGTCATGGAACTATGGCTTGCCTGATCTTAAAAAGATAGTATATACTGCAGATGATCTAAAATGTGTTCTACTAGCTCACTATGTAACAGTACAACCAATACTAAAAGCGTTTAATTGACTCTGAACATTTTGGAACCAGAAAAGCTGCAGCCCATGTGCTTCCGTTTTCTGTCCACCCAGCACTTTTGACTATACATTATTGTGTGCAGCAGTGCAGTCCACTTGACAGCAGCGTTCCCCTGTGAGTTATCTAAGCCCAGCCTCTTGTTGAGCTTAGCTCCTGCTCTTTAACATTGTCTGAAATGTGGCCATCAGGACACCTCTGTGAGTCAGCGAGCCCCCACGGCAATCGCTGCACAAACTCCCAGCAGGCACGGCCATTCCCAATGATAATGAATGAGAATGTCCAGCATGTGTCTATTCATTTATCAGACACCCTCTAGTGGCTTATAAACCACAGAAATGTGTAGCGAGGCTCCGGTTAGACCCTGGCTGCTGCAACTTAACTACATCTAGATATATTGGCTCCCCAAGGTTCAGGGCTAAATGAGAATTTGGCTGCCACGCCCTATCAGGCATGCCGTCATGGGCACAACGATAAAGGCCTTTGGTTGGACAGAAATGCCGATGCAGCAGAGGAGGACTGGGGGTTAAAAAACAGAGGGGGGGGATAGAGGGAGAAACAGGCCTGTCAGCAGAAAGGTCTGTCCAACTAATGCCCTGCACCGGGGCCCAAAATTACCTCCGACTCAATGATTCTATTCACAGCTTAGATGCCCCCCCCCTCACGGACGAGCAACACAAAAACCCAGCTAACCTCTTCGTAGTGCCAGAGTGCCTCTCTATTGTCTGCTCCGTCACGTGATAGCTCTAACTCAGACAGACACAAATAGTTAGAGAGAGATTGGGAGAGGCGGAGAGATGCATTACATTTGGAACATAGGATGGGGACCGTGTGACTGCACAGAGGCAAATCAAATGTTCCACAATCTCAGTTTTTATTCTAGTTTGCCAAATACACTAGCTGCGAGTGAGCCGGCTGAAAGTCTCTCTAATGCGCCGTACAAGACTGAAACCTCTCATGTGAGATCATCCCAATACACCATCATTCATTTCGGGGAAGTGAGGTCACTGACAGTTGAGACATACTCAGCATAGGTGTTTCATCAGTAGCTGTGGATAAATGCAGACCCAGGCAAATACCCCAGTGGCAACCCCCCCCCTTCCCTCCCCTCAACCCTGGCTAATGGTACAACACCCCTGACAAAATGCATTATTCACAAATGAATGTGAGCAGGGTTAGTACAGTGGCCAGTACATATGAAGCAGAGGCTGCAACTGAATGTGCTGTGTGACACATCCATGCCAGCACCACTGTTTATAAGATCCGTTTAAGCCCCAGTGGAGCCCCCACTCTTGTACCTGAATTCAAACTGCTGTGATATGAAATCCTAATCCAGTCCAACATTGGGGAGAACAAGCCAAATTAAGGTCAGCATTCTTGTGCAGCATACAGACTTTGTGCCCAAGCACAAAAACATCCTTCACAGCGTATTCTGTAATTGCCCAATTATTGTACAAAATGCTAAAAGCACAATACACTAATGTTTTTAATTTGCTTAATTGTGCATGCATGTTATTTTCTCCAACTCTACTTTTTTTCCATGATGCTTTTATTTTGAATGCATATTCTACAGCTTCAAGGCTGGTGAGTTAACAAATACCATTGGGTACCTTATTACATCGTATTCTTCACAATTATGGAATTTGTATGTAGATGCTTAAAATGTAAGACTATTTTCCAATGGAAAATGTGCATTTTGTTTCTGCTCTCTGATCCTAACTATGCACATTTGAACTGATATTAAAAAGAAAACTAGAATCAATTGTGTCTAGAATTAAGTCAACAAATGTGGGGTTATAAAAGCATCATCAATTGTTTTTCTTTCTTTTTTTAAACAGCAACGTTATAGGAGCTTTTGTTCAAATGTATTCAAAGAGAGTGAGATTCAGAGCTGAGGCAAAGATGTATTTTATGTTTGCGATAATAGGGTATTCTTCAGAGAAAGTAAACTGTTTATAGCTGAAGCTTGGATCTGGGAATGATGATACTGCCTTTTGCCAGACTAAGCCCTTGCAGGCGTTTTACTAATGCACTTCACTTCAAACGCGCAGAGCATTCCATGCATTTATAGCCAGGCCTAAAATATGCAAAGGGATTTGCATGAAAAAAACATGCAGTGTTTGTACTCTGTTCAATGTCTCTAGCAATTAAGAAAACTAAAGAGGAATTGCATCACAGCATAAACACATTAACAAGCAGCTGGCTTATTTCCCTAGCTTGATTGTAGTGACCATTCCCCCAACACTTTGGTTTGTGTAGTTTATGCATATTGTTGGAGCTATTTTTCCCTTCCCAAAACTGCTGCTTCAATTACAGAATGATGAAGAGGCCCTCAGAAAGCGTATTGATACCCTTATCACACACGCCCACATTGGGATGCACACTGAGAAATGTAAGAAGCATGAATGTTGGAGCGGCTACAGCGATACGAGCTTGTTCAATCTCAAACAGAGATGTTTTAGCTCCCTTGATCTACAAAACTGGCCCTGAGGAGATGGAAACTATTAGTATTTGGTTTGATGTGTTCTTTCTTTTCACATTTGCACATGGTCATTTGCACTCTCTCAGAGTACAGCAACCATTTTTGACAACCATTGTATTTTAAGGACAATTACTATAAGCAGGCTCCCCACCAGGTAAGAGTCACCTCCGTTTCCTTCAGAGTGTCAAAACCTTTCCCTTTTCCTGTTGGCTAGGAATGTTCTTTGTTGTGTCTCAGCAATGATTGACTTTTAATGAAACTACCCCGACCCTCTCCGCTGACTGGCCCATGCCTACACCTCAGCGCCATGCTTATTAGATACCTGCTGGGTTCTGATTGAGCAAAAAAGCTAGAAGATATCTGGCTGCTGTGATCTCCCTAAACTGACATTCAGTAAGAGCCTCTTATAACTGTGGCAAAACATGTTTCTCTGTGAAGAAAAAAAATACACGATGACAGTTCAGCTCTTTCGAATAAGTAATATTTGGCCTTTGAAAATTATCAACCTCCATGGGTTCGTGGTGAAGGGGAAGCACAGGGGAAATCACAATTATTCTTTCGCCTTTGTTGGGTAAATGAAATGATTGTGTGTTTCCCAGTACAATGACAGCGGAGCATTGTGTGGATTACTGTGTCACTGGAGCCACGAGCTGATAAGCCTAAGCTACATCCTTCTGCAGTTATCAGCACATAGCTACTGGGATTTTGTTCTGCGAGTTATTGAGACGCGCGGCGTGATACGTAGGCTTTAGTGGGGTATTAAACTGACCACATTACCAGGATGTCAAACACTCTTACTCGTTATGATGTCTTTCTGAAAGGCTCTGTGACCCCTGGGAACGCTTGCACGAGAAAAACCTTATGAAAGTCATCACGTTTATATGCTGGTTCAATCAAACTACTAAAATGACAGAAAATCAGCCTCCAAGTATGATTCACTGTCATTTATTCTTTGAGTTCAAAGGACAATCATTGATACTTTGTGAAGAGTGGGACTTCTAATTACTGTAGACTGTGATTGGGCCAAGTGTCAGTGAATGTGACCGTAAAACACAAACGTAGTCTCTAAATCTTTGAAGCCTTACTGTCTACCACACCCTGTTGGCAGAACCTCTGAGATGTAAATCACAGTTATTGGAAATGAGGTGTTGACCTTCATGACCATAACAGCCATTCTTTGACCTCCTTCTGTCCTCACATAAAAAGGTTGCAGGTTTTTAATTGCTCACTATACCCCATTTCACCTTATAATTTGCTGACATTGGTCACTTTGTTACATCCACCAACGCTTTAATGATTATCGGAGGGAAGGAGAAAGAGATGGAGAACAAAAGCAGGTAGGGGTAAAGTAAAGCAATCTGCACAAGGTTGGAGGCCAGCGGCAGTATGAGACACTGAGACTCCTTTAAGAAATCAGACTGTGAATAATAAGCCATTGAAGGTGGCCACATGCATCATTTTGTATTGTTCCTGTATCACAGAGGTCATTCTTTGGTGACCGCACACCGCAGTAATACACATATTAGGAAATGCTCTACTGCACCGAGCATCCATCTCGGCTGCACCTCGGCGATTTTCTGCTGGACAGGAAGTTCACTCATGTCTGGTGCTCTCGTTGGCTGAGAAATAACCATTAATGATATACATCAGATACTGTGTCTCCTTTCATTTATTATGCCTCGACTGTGGTGAACACATGGGTACCACTAGAGCTAAATAAAGTGACCCACCCCCCTCGAAATTATGTATTTTATGAACATATTTAAGAATATGCTTCAAATAGATGAAAGAACTCATGGTATATGTATTTTTTCTTAACTATATTTGGTGATTAATGACTCAAAGGAGTCTGAGAGAAAAGAGGAATATGAAAGGGCAGCAGCCAAAGGCTTCATCACATGAACGCTGTGAGCCCCCATGCCTTTGGTTCCAAGCTGAGCTGATGTTTTCTGAAGAGGCTGGTCACGAGGGCCTGGCACTAAAACTGCCTCAGTGCAACCTGTAATGTAACATTATTAGGTCCGTTTGATCTCAAAAGCACAGACTCAAAGCTATTTAATTCTTTCCCTTGATCATTTTTGTCAAAATACCATCATAAATATCAAAGAGACAAAGCAGGAGGCAGTGACCCGATGATGAGGTAACCTCGGCTCGCATGCTCACTGGGCCTTGTAAGACTTTTTAATCTCAGCAGCAGAGTGTGTCCTGTCTCAGATTTGTTTCCGAGAGAAAAAGACCGAAATATATCTCCCTGCCCAGAGCTGTACCAATCATTGTTCCATAGGGACAATGATTATCCAGGGCTTTTGGTGGGAAATGGAATAGGTGACTTATGCAATGTCAATGTCTCCTTCTGCTTTCACCAAGTATAAGACTAATGGTGTTAAAATCCTGCATGGTTAGGCTACAGGCTGCAGCTCCACTGTCTCCAGCTGTAGTAAATCATATCTGTCAAACACTCGGCCAAGGCTTTGGTTGATATAATTTCCATAAACATGCACTTCTGACTCACTCACAATGATACTGTGCGTATCATTGTGAGTGAGTCAGAAGTGCATGTTTATGGAAATTATATCAACAATCACTTAAGGTACTCACTTATTTTAGAAGTAAGAACTGTTATCACTGCAGAAAACGCAATTGGTGTTTCTTCGGTTGAAGATGGCTGGTGCCAGACAGAAATGCTCCAGCGCCAGTGTGTGTGCAAACATCGCATGTGTCAGTGAAGGGTGGAAACATATTGTATCAATCATAACACAACCACTCGCATATTTGTCATTCATGCTGAGCGACGATAAAAACGGAAGCCGTGTATTGAGCCACAGTTTGGCATACGGATAGACAGCTGATGAATTCATTATGTAAAAGGTGTTGTTTGAGAAGTTTCAACAGTTTTTGAATAGTTGTTGTTGTTGATTTACCAATTAGCTTTTTGTGAGACAGAATATGTTATTTTTGATAAATATCCATGAAAAGCTGATTTGTTTATAGAAAGATACATGTTAATGTAGTTCATAAAAATAATGTGATTCTGAAATAGAGTCCTACATACATGTATCTATGTTTATATCAAGTTCCACATTGAATACGTTTCAAGACAGTAAGAAGACAGACCGGACCTTTAATAGGAGAAAAAACCTGTCCATTAAAACTTGAATTGGCCCTCGACAAAGCTTGTGCAAATGAATGTTCAAGAAGACATTTCCCGGGAGATTGACCATCAAGGAAACTATTTGTACATTATCAATTTGGATTCAAAGGAAAACAAATGTACGTCGTTGAGTGTGATTCATTCCAACACATTGTCTTACCACCTGTGTCATTACTTGACATGGAGTTAATTTAATGCTTAAAGGAAGCGGATCAAGCCACCGTAAATAATAACTATCATGCGTGACAGGGCTTGACGCTCTCTCTTTAAATGTAACACGCCCTATGCATAGTTATACAGCAGCAGATGGTTATTGCTAATCCTAAAGTCTTTAAGTGCTTTCTGTCTAGTAATAAATGTAACCATATTGATTGCCTCACTATATTTAAACACATTAAATCTTTCATTACACGGTGCCATGTGAATAACCAGCCAGGACAAACACAATGGCAAGAACATGACATTCAAGGCCATGTAAAACAGTGATATGAATAATACAATCTAATTCATATGAACGACTCCCTTCTATCTGTTGCGTGAGTCATATTCACACCTTTGTGAGTGAATAGAAGTCATGGCTGCTTAATAATATCGGTGTAAATATTCAGAATGAAAGTACAACGCATAATAGTATGTCATTTAATTTCTTATTTACAGTAAAAGCTCTCAATCAATCAATCAATCAATCAATCAATCAATCAATCAATCAATGTTTATTTATATAGCCCAATATCACAAATGTTACATTTGTCTCAGTGGTCTTCACAGTGTGTACAGAATATCAGTATGACAATACGACACCCTCTGTCCTTAGACCCTCACATCGTACAAGGAAAAACTTCCAAAGCTCTGTACCCACCACAATGTTTTTTGGGGTGGTTTTTCCCCCAAAATGTTCCTTTTCCATGTCCTTGATTGTACTCCTTGATGTTTCTCTTTTTAGGCTTTGCTTCACTTGTTAAAATGGACGTTGAGGATTCTTCTCAGTATGTTACGTTTGATGACTTAAGCAAATGTATAGAAACCTCCCACTGTGTTTAACTTAAGGCAAGGTCTAATCTACTGAAACACACTCCAGTAGATGGGGCATGGCTGGATAGACTTGATATGCCTTTATGCATATGCAATTTCAACAATTTCCTTAGCAAAAATGACTCCATACTAATTAACATGAAAGTGATAGCTATTAAACAAGGCATGGTTTGCACATCCTCTCTGTCTTCATAGGGAATTATATTTGCGCCTGCGTTGCATCGCGCTGTTGTCAATCAAACCCATGCAAATGACTAGCTCAGGTAAAGACTGATATGGTCCACTGAATCCAATTACAAACCTAACCACACACACAAACATGGGATTCCTGTTCACTTTCAACAATTTCTTTTTAACATGCCCACATGAATGTGTGTGCCCACACACACAGTAACATACCGTTCCCCTTTATGTGCTCAAACAGAGGAGTGCAGCCATTTGAGCCACATTCACAAAGCAAGGGATTGCATAGAAACCAGAGTGTGTCTAAAAGGAACAAAACATTGGAGATGTGATGCACTCACCTACAGCATAAGATGTAAAATAAAGCTGTAGAAAAATGCATGGGGATATGGGGCCATTATGTCATGTGTATCACAGTCACAAGTTCATGCCTTTTTTTGAGAACATGGTTAATGGAATTCCTGCTTCTCTGCTTTTTTCTTTTTGTGAAGTCGGGCACAGGGAGAAACAAGGAGAGGGCACGGGGAGAAACAAGGAGAGGGCACGTGAATCCTCTTTGCAGAGGAAACAAAGCAGCAGACAAAGGGAGATGAGGCTGACAGCCTCTGGAGAACACTATTATACCGTAAGAGATGGGGCTTGTTTCTGCGTCTCCCGTAGAAGAAAATGATGAAATTGCGCACAAAGAAAAAAAAAATGAATATATACCGTGTACATTAATGTGCTATTCTCTTAAATTATTCATAGATTTTAAAAAGAAAAAAGATATATATATTGCCGGAGAGGTCATAAGGATATGTAAATGTTTCTTTTTAAAGCTAAACAAAGCAAATGAGTCACTGGTGGGCAGACCATTACAGTCGTAAATACCAACCATTATCCTCATTTGACGCACTTCCCCCTTATGCCACACATCACCAAACACTTAAAAATCTCCCTCTCTAAACCCAAGACCAAAACAAACTGAGATATGGAGAAAAAACAAAGCTCTGACTTGCCTCCTCTGAAAGGCTGGGGAGAAAGTACATGAATCCATTCAGAAAACAATGACAGCAAGGAAAAATAAGCTTCTTCAAAGAGAGGGATTATTAGGGCATCTGCCAATACATCCGGTGTGCGCATTTGCCATTTCACGTTTGAATCAATATGTGTCAAATTCTGCTTGAAACACAATTAGCCCGTGCGTAAAGAGAAGACGAAAAATACACAGAAGCAAGATTAAAGACAAGCCCCGTGTTCCACTTAAAAGCTTTCACATGCAACACATACACAGCTTTTCATATGCATGACAGCTTGTTATGTGCTGCTCCAGCAGAAGAAAGCAAACACAGAGGAAACTATGCATTTGTATGAATTTACAAACGCTGTCTTAATGTGTCAACTGAGCGTATCCCTTTGTATTGCGTTGGTTCCTGGAGACATCGAGCTACAACTGAGATGTCGAATGCATCTCGTTACTAACCTACTCTGACCTGCATGACCCTCCCCCACACATAGTTTGTCCTCAAAAGAGATCCACGGGGTGGAATGGAAAAAGGGTGAGGAGGCAGGTTATTGTATGGATTGGATTGGGGGGGGGGGGTTATGAAATCCTTCTCTGCAGAGCAAATAATGAATGATCTCAAGGCTGAATGAGTCATATTTTCAAATTGATAGCAAAACTCCTACTCTACTTGAGTTAACAAATACATCTAGTGTACTGCTTTTTTTCCCAGACTTGGACAGTTTGTAGAATATCGAGTTGCTGATTGGAGGTGGAAAGTCGGTATGCTGTGAGATATAGACATCTCATGCACAATCCAGAGCTGGTATCAATCCCTGTTACTGTTTTTATTTTGTCTTTAATGAGAAGCCTCTGACGCTCAATGCGGCATCAATTTGTAAAAGAGACACAGCTTTCTATTAGTGCTGCTCACTTTCTTATGCATGACTTCTTTTTTTATTTCTGAGCAGAAGCAATTTAACACAATCCAACCCAGCAAATTGGCATACTGCATAGGAGTCTCGCCTCCACACAATGCACTATTTTAACCACTCCAACTATTTGATCATTCAAAAGGTTTCCTGTCACGCCTAGACTGAGAAATACATCTGGCAAGCTAAAAGATGTATTCTAAACAATGTATATCGATAAAGACTGAACATGGTTGTCCTTATGTGAGCACAATCTGCATTACTAATAGAAAACTCATCTCTTTCGACTCCACTTCGAGCGATAGAACTATTAACAAAGCACTTATATACTAATAAAGGGCTGGCTTACCTAAAGCCAGTTGAGTAGCACTTGAAATGTTTTTGCTCTATGAAGCCTGATGTACTTATATGATTCTGTTTCATCAAGTTTGTATTTTGTTGGTCGAACGCACTTATTGTAAGTCGCTTTGGATAAAAGCGTCAGCTAAATGCAATGTAATGTAATGTAAATGGATATCACAGTTTATCCGATGTAACAGTTGCCCAGATCAGATGCAACATCAGGTGTAAACAATTAGTCATGGCATGAGTCCAGCACAAGGAAGTGTCTCCTCTCGCATGCATCATCTGTGTTCAGGGAACAGTAGAGCGTTGCCATGTGGGGAGCATGGCTGTGCGACTGGACTGTGAGAGGAGAGCCCTCTTACTCCCATGTAATCATCTGAACTGAGTGGGTTCAGAGAAGGATCTGTGCAGCTGTGCTTTATTACAGACACAATGCGTCCCGGATTAGGGGAACTGGGAGGAAGGAGGGAGGGGATAGAGGATCACGGTGGGGGGAAGGAGGGGTGAAAAGGACTCAAAACACATCTGTCCTCATTTTGTCTGCAGCTATAACACCAAACCACAAGCAGGGCCATGTACAAATCTGTCTCTGCTTGGAAAGGCCGCCTGCGGAAATGTTTCCAGACCTTGGGTTTTTAGCGCGAGGGCTCGTGGGAATAGTCTGTCGCCTCACAGTGATAGCAGTGTTCATCAGGGTCGCACTCACATCGGCGGCAGTGGCACAAACAAGCAGGTTGCACAAACATGTGAATCGCTGTGGACAGCTTCTGGTTGTAGCTTGTGGTCTTGTTGTCGGTGACTCGAGGAAGCAATCAGTTATGCATTTATTGTGACCGTTAGTCTTATGGTGAATGACATATGACAAGTGTTCCTGCTGTTTCCACTTTGGAAAACAGACAGACTGGTAAAGGCTTTCAGGTCAGGCGTGGCAGTGCATCTACACAGTGGTGAAGTGGGACTTTTATAACCTAAAGAAATGCAAGCTATCATGACGCCTCCACGTGAGTCATCCTAACCGAGGCAGAGCGAAGAGAATTGAGGTGCTATGTTTGGTCAGTGCTGTCCCATCATTCTGCTTCACTGGAACCTCTCAGGAAAACATAAAATGCAGATTCACAGCAGGTTATGCCAACCGAGGCAAGATATACCAGAAAGACATCCCACTACCATTAGAGCTTACTGAAAAGCCTTTCTATCCCCTCAGAACATCTTACGCACAAGAAGTGTTTAAACATCAAACCACACTGTTGCACCCTAATCCACCACCCAATTCCTGATTTGCCTCCCTGTTTGTCTTGCTTTCTACTTCACATATACATAAGAAGAGACGAGCTGGTTCTGAACACTACTTAGGATTAATCCGCCAATAAGATGTTGTGTTTGAAAAGTGGCTTTGTTAAAGAGTGGGGAAGATGTTCCTTTGTTACAGTTTACTCACTGACAAAAAAAGCTTCATGTGACTTAATGATGAAATGCAATTTTTTTTTTAACTCTGGGAGATTTGAAGTTAGTGGCACTGACAAAGGGAGGGAGAGGCACTATTTATTTGTTGGAAAAGGAGAATTAGATGTTCCAAGTAGGGTCCTATTTTCTTTAAAACTCCCCTGCAGGTATAAACATAGCAATTCCAAAGACTGGAGTTGATCCTTGTTTTTCAAAGCTCATGAACAGACCAACATAAATGATGTGTGCCGCATCACTTGCTTTGTGGCTGCTTTTCTCACTTACACTGCTTCTCATCTAAGGCTGTTGTTCACACTGGTTCACACGCGTCTGATTTATTGGTGAAGGTACAGGAATTACATTTTTTTTAACAAGCTAAATCCCATTTATTTCATTGGCTGACAAAACCATGCGCAAAAAACAAGCTTATTATTTTGAACAAAGTCTATGTGAGCAAGGTCAGAAAGACGCTTGGATTCAGACATGTTAGGAGGTGATATTAATAATATAAACCTGTTGTTTCTTTCATATATCCTGTGGTCAGGGTATAGCGCAGCTGCTTAATAACCAATATGATCTCCTCGGCTACTCTATTTCCTCTAGGACCACACCAGACACATCCTGCAATATACATGGACACTCAAGATGTACGGCCTAATAACGCACATGACATGAATTCAATAACACGTGTCTATAGCCCTGCATGGTTGCTGTTGAGAGCAGTAAAACAAACTTTAATATCCCAGTGTGTTAGAACTGTTAATGATCAGTGCTAAGGGCAGTGAGGCTCTAACTCACTGTCCACAGCCACCTCACTGCCAATGTAGACTGTAGCTCTCATGCTAACTGTGAACAACATTGAAGAGATGTTCCTCCACAGCACCAATAAATAACAGCATTTTTATATGCTTACCAGTTCTGTGACGTCAGCATTTAACTTGGAAAAATAAGACTCACTGCATTGTGTTATTCACCATCTTATTTTCTCACGAAAGCCTGACACTGATTACTTTGGAAAGTTATTCATCAGTATGTGATTTGGCATCCGAGGGCAAATAATTAGTTTGCAGAGGTAGGGTTTTGGCAAGGCTGACGGGTTCAGCAAAATATGGCAAACATGGCATGCTATGAGATCACAGAGCGCCGGCCAGCTGTGTCTGTTGATGCTGTTGAACCCTTTCAAGCCCCTTCAACATATGGTTTGAGTCAAGCACATCAAGAGTCATACTGAGTTTTAAAAACAAGCAAGGGTGCCGTGTATTTGCAAATGCTGGATTAATTAAAACACTGAAATACACATCATTAAATGCATCTTGTAGAAATGCTGACACTGTACTTATGGGACCACATCATTCAAAAGCACAATTCAAAAGGAGGGAAAAAAATACTTGGCCAACTGGTTTGGTTTAATCCAGAAACTGCTTTAAATTAAAAATCGAAACTGCTTTTGACAGTGAGGTTAACGCTAACAGCATCGTTCTGTTCATTAAAATCAAGGATTTGACTTTATAATGGGGTGCTGAAATATCTGGACACATTTTTCCAAAAAAACTGTTCAGGTGGGAAATAATCAAGACATCTAAATGGTTTAAATTGAATACAGCTATCACAGTCAATATCTTTCAGCACAGGAAATGGTTGCATTTATTAGAGCTTACAGTGTTAAGGCCCTGACACACCAAGCAGTCACCAGAGGACTAGCCGACGCTGAAGTCGGCTGTTGCCTGGCCGTGTTCTCCTGCGTTTTGGCCATGTGTCGCACGGGAACACACCGCACCGACTTCAGTGCGTGAGTGGCAATAACTCTCCTTACCAGCAGGCGGCGGTAGTGTGTATTCGTCATTCAAAAGAGGCAACAACCGGAAGACAGAGAAGAAGAAGAAGAGTATCTTTTCTCCGTAATATCATACAGAGCTGGGCTGCAGTCGGATAGTTTAAAAATCAGCTCCTAAGTTCTAACCCTATCGTCTATTCCTTGACCTCTGAGTGAAACGTCACGGGGTTAAGGGATAATGGATAGGAGAATTCAAAAGGACTTAGGAGAAGAGACTGCGGTACTTTAGAGAATCCGAATGCACTTTCACTATCCGACGTGTTTATGATGCGCCAGCGGACGTCATTGTGTGCGTCTGCTGCTGTGGGGAAACTATGGAAACCACAGTTTTCTATACAGCGGACGACAACATGGATGTTTAATAAGAACGAGGGACTAATGTGAACTCATCTAGAGACTCTGCACCGTGCTCTGATGCTGCTGCTTTATGAACGTGGACAACAGAGAAACATATTCTTCATGACCAAAGTTGGAATTGAAATAAAAAAGGAAAGTGAAACTTATGCTCGTCCCCCTCTCCCTCCGGTCCACATTAATACAAATGATCCCAATACGTATGAGTGTATGAACTAAAGATCTTAAAATCAATACAGATGTATTTATTATAAACGTTAGTCCTTAACATCTATCACTGTGTATATCACCATTCAAACATCTTTTAAAAGTTGAACAAACCCCACACAGCTCAGTAAAGACTGTGAAATGTTGACTTTATTTGATAATTTCAGTGAAAACTAACGTTCATATTTCTCTTTTTAAGTATAATACTGATGAACGTTCAAAACAAAGCACTTTGGCAACTTACCACCTATGTTTTAAAATGCTTAATAAGCACCGTAACTTTCATGATATCATTTCTCGGTCATAATCAGTTGTTTCCGTGAACGGCCGACTGTTGAGTGACGGCAAATGCTGCGGCTGCAAGGCATTGTGGGGCAGCATTTTCGCTTCTCCTGTCGGTTAGGGAGGTCCAGTGGTTCCTAAGCTAAAGGAGGTTATAAAGGAAGTTTGAAACCTCCTTTCCTATCATTCTCATCATTCTAGAGAATTCGAACGGCACTTATCATGGCTGCCACTGAGGGACTTCCGGGTCATTTCACTCCTTTAGGAAGGTTCCTAAGCTAAATGGACTATTCGACTTCAGCCCTGGCCTCTCCTGGATCAAGGTGATGAGCAGGTCTTCGTTTGCATCATTCCAGATCGCCATGATGAGATGAAAATGAATAGCAGTCTGTGTGTGCCTTCTTAAATCGTTTGTTTACGTCCCTCCCTTCCGCTTCGCTTCTCATGCACTGATTTGCTAGCTGAACAGCCAATCAGAGTGATTATTTGGTCCGACTGCCAGACCCGATGCATGGCCGATTCAACATGTTGAATCGGCCATGCATCGGGTCTGGCAGTCCAAATAAGGCGTGTCACGTCGACTGTGCGGGACACACCAACCTGACTACGGCGCCGCGAATGCCCGACAGCCTCTGACTCCCAAAATCGGGTTGGTGTGTCAGGGCCTTTAGACTACAAGCTTTTAATAGTTTAAAAAACCTTCTCTTGCCTCGTACACATGTTCAGATGAAGACACATTAACCAACAGCTACTGTTCGCAAAACGAAAGCTTTCTTTTTGACGGGTGCTGTTGTATTCATAAACCCTGCACACAAAAGGCAGGGGCAGACTGGCCTTCAGTCACTTTGAAAGCAAACACAGGGAACTGGCAAATACATGTTTCTTTCCAAAGAGCATGTTAAAAAAAGGAATGAGTCACTGATTGCAGACCACTGTCCCTTGTACGCTCAAAGCGTGAATATGAAGCAGATACTGAACTCATGTAATCAATATCAGTCATGTTAGTGCTCGGTCAGCTCACACCACCTGAACCATAACACACCTACACAACGTCCTATTATGTGCTGGTTTGTCACATCTCCACATCAGTTAATACCGTGTAGGTTGGAAGATAATCTATATTTGCCTTTTATTACGTTTGTGGCTGACATGCATATAAATTGTCACCATTTTGGACTGCAGCAAGTGTATGCTAACTAGAGGCTTACAATAATAGCCTTGTTGCAATGCTATATTTGCATGATAACCATGGTTCACCTGATCATACCGAAGCAGGCAGAACCCAGACAAGTAATCGGGTCAGAAAACTCATGTTGAACACATTCATACTTTTTTACAAAAAACATAATGTCCAGGGTTTCTGTGACATGCAATGGCCAGTTGATACTCTGAGATAGAGTCTGGGAAAGGGCGTTGCCCATGAACCTCAGCGTGCTGCTCCATCTTGTGTTACACATCCCCCCATGCTTTGTGCACAGGGACAATAACAGCGTTTGGTGGGGTGGGGGCTGTTGAAGGGCTGACGGGGGGGATCTGGTTACCTTCACAACCACTGCCATAACAACATATGGAGGAAGCTCACTTACATGACAACAGGTCCATCTTCCTGTGTTTCTGTTCAGGCCGTCTACGTGCCTCGGGACACAGATTGTTCAGTGCAGTCAAATCTAAAACTCGGCAGTAGCCTATTATAGACTGAAACCTCATATGTTAACGTGGACATGATGTAGGACTAAAGCCAATGTCTGGCTTCAATTGCGTCACCGTGTGCAAACTCACAAACACTAACATAGAGTGTGTGTGTAGGCAAATATTTGTCTCATCCCTCCTTTTTGTACATTCATTAACATAATGTGGGCGTAGAGGGGTCAAAGATCAGCCCCATCACAAACCCTTTGAGTGAGGACGTACAATGGGCAGGAGCTGAATGCTTTAAGGCTAGCAGGAAAGGGGAGAACGGCTCCTCCCTTGGTACTGCGATCCTCCATCCCTATCCCCGCACCTCCACTACATCCAGTTATTCACCGAGTTTACCATTTGAAAAGAACTGCACTGTAACCTGAAGCGGTCTATTGCATATCATTTTTCCACCGAAAGTAAGGAGAGCTGCAGGGGAGAGGAGAGGAAATAATATAAGGTAGAAAAAAAAAAACGTGTAAAACAAAGGGAAAGAGGGGGGGGGGTTAAAAGCAGAGCTCCACTAGTTTTATTGTACCCTGGTCCATGGCAGAAACTGTGGGGCTTCTTTCAGTTGTCACATTAAAAGACCCATCCATCAGAAACAGAGCTCAGTGTGGTCTCCGCAGAATGCCAAAGAGGGGACACTTTCCACTGTGCTGGCCAACACCCCTAAACCCATCTAGTGTAAATACGTTTTCCATTGGCGCTCATTATGACCAGCATACAAACAAGGCCGCTACATTCCTTAGAAAAGAAAACAATGAAATTAAAGAGCTAGTGGGAGGGTGGATATGTGCACACAAGCCAAGCGTAGCTAAGGAGAGAGTTTACAAGCTTTTACCCTGGATAACACTCAGAGGGTACAATATCTAAAAATCTGTAGTTCATGTTAAGTTCATTCAGCATTTAAGAGAGCAAGGCATTATGAGGGCTTTAAATCCGATTCCTACAGTTGTTGTTTTCCGGTTGGGACTCGAGGCTCAAAGATGGCTTTTGTGCCGGAAGCCTGGTGAGTAAGTATGCACGCATCCGTCCAAATAACAGCAGATATCTTGGAGCGTCTGCAGGAGGGACACTAGCCGATATTGTGTTGCATCCTGATTTGGGAGGACGGTTCGGTTGGAAAGCGGATAACATGACAGCTGTAGCGACCCAGGATGCCGGGAAGACCTGGAAGCACAAACATTTGCCTTTCTGCCTCGCTGGAATCCACATTAAGAGGTCATCGGCATTACAGAAAGCCCCAGACGTGCCCTGGTGGCAGCTGTGCACGAGAGTTCACAGCCCAAACACAAACAAGAGATAGAGTGCTCAGAAAAGGGATGGGTGCTGCCAAGCATGTACAGTATCACACTGACACTCTATCCCAGACAGTAGGCCTGGATTCAATTCAATTACCATTTCATGGAACCAAGTACACATTTCTGTATATTAACAAAGAGAGAGGATAAGAGTGAGCAACGAGGCGAGTGGTAACATGAGAAAGACCATTTGCATCATAAATCAATCGGGATAACATCACCAGGGTCATGTGATCTTACACCAAATAGTGAAATGTTTGATGTTGCCCTTGCATATGTCCCACTCAATCAGTCTAAGGTCTTCTCCTCAAGTACACCAGGGGGAGCAGAGCTTTTAAGATCAATGTAACATATGGAACACACCAAACTGAGAAGGAGTGGCGCCTAAGGGTTAGATTTGAACACGGACAGACAGCTGGTGCCATGAGCTATGACAGCAGAGAATTCATATGGAATTCAATTCCATTTTTTACGGCTGTGGAATTGTGGGCAAATTGTGGAGCTTCTCTGCTAAGAACATTAAAGGGTTTTTTATGGGTCTCCGAGCAGAGAGCAGGTCACTTTAATGAGGGGCAATGTCCAGCCTGTGCTCCTCCTCTCTTTTAACGGCATGCTTCCTCAAAGCCCAGGTTGGACCCTCAGCCACATCAGGGACATCTGGCCCTTCCATCTACAAACATGGGCCTTAATGGGCAATTACAAAGTCCAGGGCCTGGGAATATGCTTCGATTTATGGTT
This sequence comes from Pseudochaenichthys georgianus, assembly GCF_902827115.2. NCBI lineage: Eukaryota > Metazoa > Chordata > Actinopteri > Perciformes > Channichthyidae > Pseudochaenichthys > Pseudochaenichthys georgianus. Next base: position 26,293,628 of record NC_047519.1, read on the forward strand.
CCAATGTATCCAAACCCAGAATCCTCTGTCTATCATGGCCACATTAGGTTATATGAGACAGGAGGCCCATCAGACCTAATAAGCCTTATCCTTTCCAGAGGATGGCCATTTAACTCCCCCCTACCACGCCAGCCCAGTCATCGGCTCCCAGTCTAGTCAATTAAACAAATGAATGGCGTCCGTGGTATTACAATTAAAGCATAGAACATGAAACTATGGAGCTCATTAAAGCCAGACTCCTATACTCCGAGCAGAGCCCAGGAAAACTCAATTACAGACATCCTATGTGTGTATTTCTGTTTCACCCTTTCAATGTCAGGCTCGTATTCAGTCGCACTATATTCCTACATCTGAGGGAGGGAGGGGGGGGGGGGAGAGCTGTGTCAGTTGCCCCTGACAACCCATGGCTTTTGCCAAGTTGAGCCCTCTTCATTTAAGTTTCCCTCTTCTTTATTTCACTCTTCCTCCCTCTTTTCTTCAAGTGGGGGTCTCCTGCTTTTGTTAAGCCCCCTCCCCCCTTTCGTTACAAACACTACCACGTAATCCATGTCAAATCCATTGGAGACAGCCCGAGGAAGTCAATATGGAGCGAATAGATTCTCTGCTTTCAGTGTGGAGCTCCTGAGGCAGCGGAGGCAAACGCTGAAACTATCGCAGACAGTTCAAAAAAACAACCGTAACAATTGTTTTTCATCCAATGCAAGAATATACTGTATTTTTAGGGAGGAGCTGGTATTTTCGGAAAATATATCAAAAACACTATTCAACAGCTATTTCTTCGCACCTCAGTCTGTTCAGGGGGGTATACTACGAATCTAGTTCAACCTATCCTGGATATGATTTGAGTTATCCGGTTGACTTAATCCAAAACAAAGCCGCTCTCGCTAAACTGTCCTACAACGCTGGCTATCAACTCGTTCGCTCAAGCCAGCCGTGTCCTATCTAGTTAGGTGCGCGTTCACATAAAAGGGGTGGTATCTGGAGCATTCGACCAATCACAAACATGAAGAAGCGTACTGACAGCGCAGCGTCATACTTCCTGAATGAAAAGTCAACTATAATATTAGACATATGAAGAAGTTAAACTTTAAACATCCATGACTTAAACACTTTATCCAGGATAAAAGCCACATAGCTGCACCTGCAAGGTGAATACAGCTGGTAAAAGAACAAGTGTTTGAATGCGTACATTAACAGGTTTATGATATCACTGCCCCGTCTAAAACACGATCTGACTTCAATTACATTTGTCTCGAGTGTTTTGTCAACTTAATGTGTTGCTTAAAATAATACTTCTGCATACATTATGTGACACTGAGTGTTGCACGGCAAGATACGGCTCAGCTGACTCAGATAAAGAAATATATAATACATTATGATATGATGTGATATGATATGAATGATAATGGGACACATCGACGTCTGCACTCACAGTGCCGCGGACTGTAGGCTACGTAATGTTACTTTGATCCGGTTACTTATGTTGTGGCAGATATTTAATTAAGCTTTCTTAACATAATAGTATAATGATAGTTATAATAGTCCGATTGCTCTGAACATGGGAGGTGATATTCTATTAATTTTCACGTTCACACAGTCGGTAATTTTGGTCGGCCGTCTTTCCTGCAACCGCAGTTTAAACTGTATTTCCTCCGCACACTGAGCTCTGATTGGTCAGCAGGCGTGGTGCTTTCGCTGAGTTGATCTCTTATCCTGAACCTATCCTGCTTCGGAGCACAGACTAGGTCCCAGGATAAGTCACCATGGTGATCTAGCCCGCTAAAAAGTGAACCAGCTTCGTAGTACCGGAAATCCCAGAAGTATTCAGAAGTGACAGTGATGTTTCAGTAAACTGTTTATCTTCCTTGCAATGTTCAATTAAATAAGAAATGTGAAAGCCCCCCTGCTGAAATGAAAAGCTGGACATGTGAGAGAAAGATATGAAACTCTTCTGTGCTCAGAGCCAATGAAAAGAGGATTTACAAACACATTCATCTCTGTACTTTATTGAAGTGCTTGAGCAAAGATGAAATTTGAATTCAATGAAAATGAAAATCAGAACAATTGATTGTGTAATACTTCATTCCTCCCATTTAGAATTGGATGCAAAAATAAAACGAGTGTTGGGAATTCATTCTTAGTTGTGTGAAACATCAGCTCAGGAGAGAACAAGAAGATGGTGCGAAATGATATATGTCCATGCCGGGGTCTCCACTGTATTTTTTAGCAATTAACACCTGCCAACACCCTTTCACCCCCCTGTCCTGCGCCGCAGGTGTGAGGCGACCAACGTGCGACCTGATGAAAGACACACTGCCAGTGTAGTGCCAAACAGTCATTTCCCCTCACTGATAGGCTATTCTTTATTTAGCGTAGCCTAAGGCGGTGTGCTGTGCTACCCCCCAGACCAACAGACACCGGCGAAAACACTAACAATAAACTGTTACCACCAGCACGGCCCCCTGGTCACACATTAACCACAGCAAACTGATATGATAGTGAGGCTCGGAATCAAACGCATCAGACAGGAAACAGGAGAGGGCAGAGATGGAACCAGGAAGTATGAATCACCACCTGTACGGCACTATTTCCTTCGGCTCGCCCAATGGCCGGAACTATAGAAGTGACAGTGAATACTAACAATGTGAGCTAGTGTCTCTTGGGCTTCTGTACAGCAGGCACAGCCGAGAATCATAAATGAGCGACTTTGACAGAAAACACATCTAGGCTTGGAGAAAAAAAAGGGGTGAAGGATGAGCGGCAGAGGAGGCAATGAATTCAGAGGTTGGGGGACTTTCAATATGACGGGGGTAGTTATTTGTTGGCAGCAGCAAGCCCTTTACCAACAAAGGGCCTTTCATATTTCCTGTGAACAGAGACTCCCATTAATCCCGGAGGGAGGACTCATCTCAGGCTTCTCCTCCGCACATAAATTACTCTTCTTATGCCCTTCCTCCCATTACTGCTCAGTGTTTACAGCGTGAAGTGTAAAGGAAGAAAGTAAAGGAGCCGGCCGCACGGCTTTAATATGTTAGACCACTCTTAAAAACAGTTATGTCAGCGCTAACTCATAACACATGTATCAACATTTGCTTTGCCCCAAGCCACAGCCGGGAAGCTCTAGCAACCACACTCCCCATGTCTCACCTCTCATTCTGTCTCTCTGTGTCTCATGTCTGTCTGTCTCTCACATAGAGGAGGAGTGAAAAGGCTCTGCCCAGCTGTCGCATTTTTGAGCAGATGAAACCGCCCCTGACGGGCAGAGTACATGCCAATCCCCACTTATCCCACACAGAAAGTAGTTTAACAGTGGTGCACAGCTGCCTGTGTACACATGCTTAGACCCCTCGGCGGTCTGGTGGAAGGCACGATAAGCGGCTGAAGAACCATCGCTTCGTCTGTGTGGCACACTGAGAATGGATTTGCAGGAAGTGGAGGAGAAAGAGAGATAGGGATGGAAATGGAGATAGAATGAGAGAGAAAAGGGTAAAAAAGAAAATTCTCCCACTTATGCATGTGCCCAGTGTCTGAGCGGCCTTATTTTAAACAGGCACAAATCAATGCTGGTGCAATTGCATTTTCCAGGCGCACTGCAGACGGACCCATAAATGAAGGCCGGGGATCAGAGGATAGCGAGGCTAGACACTGCATTGGCTGTGGCCAAGTTTCATAGAATGCTGTTCCAGCTGTCAGCAAGCTCCAACACCTACTGCCACACACACACACACACACACACACACACACACACACACACACACACACACACACACACACACACACACTTTAATGCCTGCAACAGTCCTTTTCATAAGATTCTTAACGTGAGAGGCCTCTGGTTGTTGTCTACCTATAAAAGCAACAACGGCCACACTGTTTCCCTGTGAGATTGTACTAATGATTATTCTAAGTGCCATACAAATGTGGAACAATTATCTTGTAAAAGGGCTGAATTTAGGGACGCGTTACTTGGTAAGATATTCATTTACACAGTTATTTAGCATGTGCCTGATTCATCACAATGAATAATTGTTCATATTTAAATTTGAATTGTGGATTGTATGGTACTCTTATCAATCTCTTACGGAAAACCCACAGTTATCTTCCACACAGTCAAATGTAGCTGCTGTGGGCCATGAATCATTCCAGTTTGGATTGTTTTTAAGTCCATGAAAAACCTCAAAAACTTCCTCTTAATTCAATTTGGAAAAGAATCATTTGTGACTATCTTGTCAGTGGAAAAAATACAATTAATATACAGCCTTGTAACTCATGAATAATTATTCCCTTTCGATCAACTAACCAATCTTTAACATGTGTATAAAAAACAATGTGTGCCTCTGTTGTCCACGACAGACGTTCGGCACAGTATAAGCCGGGCAAATGCAGAACAAAGCCTTGTTTGTGTCTTGAAACCAAAGCTCTCCTAGACAACACATTCTTCGGAGGACAGGGGGGAAACATCTAAATGGGTTCACCATAGTTGTTTTTTCTACTATTTGTCCAATAAGATACCCTTTAAAAGAAAAGATGTGTGTGTGTTGACACTTGGTGGGTGCTGCTTTAAGCAAACACGACAAACTCTAGTCAGGGCTCGACATTATAAATGGCCCGCTGGCCCGGAAGCACTATTTAGACACCCCGGGCCAGCATAACGTACTTTCCACTTGCCCGCTCGGGCCACTAAAAATATTCCTTAAAAAAAAATATTGTCCTGTGGTATTGGTATTTTGACAAGCAATTTTGTTAAATTGTTTCGTTTATTAACGCTACAACATAGCGTTTCGTGAGTCGGTTGTCGTTGTTGGGTGAAAAGCAAACAGCTGTTTGCTGCGGTGCGGAGCGCGCTCCTTCACTACAGACTATCGCGCCACCTAACCATTCGCCAACATGTTTTTAATACCAGCGGTAACCGGTCAAGCGCCGTGCAAAAAACAATCTTCAAATAAAAGAAAGTCACCGGAAAAAGGAGAAAGGAGAGTGACAGCCAGCTTGATCGATGGAGTTGGCTTCTAGTGGTGCAGTGACGCGTCCTAAAACCCTTTTATAATCTATCGATTAGATTTATGATTCGAAAATTATAAAAGTAGGGTATACATGTGAATATTATCCGGCTGAACAAAACGTGCATTTATCAAACAGGTTTGTTTTCCACAGACCTTATTTCAAGCTATTTTCCAAAACCCTGTGGAGAAATCCCATTGCTTTTTGTCGAGGGAACCAGCAGCTTACTTCCTGGTTTTAGGACGCGTCACTGGCTGCACCTCTCAATATGATGCCAATATAAACAAGGTCTTCTGTCGGCTCTGTACATCAATGCCGACCTATGCTGACAAGTGAGTGAAGAGTAGACAATATAAAGGTATTGGCTATAGGGAAATGTCCCAGCAGTTTAGGAGAATGAAGGTTCTAATCTAATCTATTACATAGCCATTACATTTCTAACTCCTAATGACAGGAAGGCAGAAAGTGCATTATACAAATAATAATACTCATAATAATAGCCGACATTTTTTTAACAATGACCACAATATCCTTATTTTAATAAACCAAATATGAACAATTGAGGGAAATGAGGAAGAACTGATGGTTCAAATGTTGTAGTACTAGTAGTAATGTAGTTGCATAAATTACTATTGCAACAAATGTGTTAATTTTCCTCATTATTAGAGGGCCAGTGGGTACAACCCTTAATGTCTACCCCTGGTAGTGTAAAAGTAGTCAATCCATGTCAACTATATGTTCTTGGCAAGTCATCCACAGCAAACTTTGGTAAGAACTGTTCTAAATTCAATAGTAAGAAGTTAATATATCACTAGATTTAGCAAAAAAAGAACAGATAAGTGACTACAAATGTCTTAGGTCGAGTGAATTCCTAATGACTCAGTGGTAGTTTGTGATTGACAGCTCTATTTAAAAGGTACAGGCAATTTAAATGACTTACTTCAGCAGGGCACGATGAGTAAACGAGAAAATTGTAATATTGTACCATAACTAACACCTGTAACCACAGCAACATCTGTTCCGACCGTAAAATGGTGCCTACACTAGCTATCAGACTTTTTTTTCCAGCATGGCTTGATTGCTGAAATCAGCAAAGGTGTAATTTTCTCCATCAGCTTGTGATAAACCAACAGTGGCTTTATGTGCTTTTCCTCCTGACAAATGTACTACCTTTAAGAAAAGCAAGACTATAAAGTGGTTCGCAATGGGAGCAAAAGCTGTGGAGAGGAATCGTCTGGATCAAATATGAGGATGTAACGTCTCATCTCTATGAGGAAGAGGTAGAGTGTACAAAAGGCTGACTATGACTGCGATGTGGCTGACTTCTAGATGGCTGATGTGTTTTCAGAACATAAGGCAGAGTTTGACAAGTAAAGTCAAGTTCGAAAGTAAACTATTCTTTTTGCCTGTTCAGTATTTGTTGGTCATACTCTTTAGTGATTGAACTGCGTTTGAACTTCAGCTTTAGAGTGACAGCCATATTTGGCTGCAGTGCAATCATATGCTGGGTGCATGTTCCCCCCCCCCATCATCTGGCACCCACAGTCCTCGCTCGAGGTATAAGCTTTTGCGATATGGAGATTTTCAGGTCCAAAATAGCCCTCCCACTCTTACATACCCCTGGTACTAATAGGCAAAGATAATACTTGTTTCCATTTTATACAGTACATTTGTATAAGTCGTCCACCCCAGCATGCAAATCAGTCCCTACTCTCAAGCGCACACAATTCTCATGCATTAGTCCTTTTACCTCGTCCTCTGGCTAACTTTCTGCAAATAAACAAACACTTGAAAGATTCAACAGGCTCCTCTAAATGAATACTACAGAGAATGGCTGAGGCAGCATCAGTGATGCTGCCTGTGTTCTTGTTCCTCTAAATGAGGTTATAAGCCCGCTTGAAATATATGTGGTATATGTATGAATGGAACAAATGTATGATATTAAAAATGTCCTTTAAGTTGGACCTCACCAGGGACGTCTTCTAATAACAAAAACGCATTTATAGTAGCAGTTTGCTGTTTTTCTCTATTGCTTATTTCCACTGGGATGGGATTGTGGTCCTATGTACAAACAATGTATCAGGCGGAGATAAGCTTCTCCAGAGTCAATACAAATGGTTTTGGTTGAACGCCATAAGGGACCGGGTATGATTATAAACACAAGTAGTGGAGCTGGAAAAATAACATCATCCATGTTGATCTAATATAAATGCATGCCTCCCTTTCCTCCCACCAGGTTTGTACAGACTAGGAGCTCTGAGGGCTGAAATAACATGCGCTCCTTCTTCTCTCTCCGTGCTCCCCTGCAGTCCACACAGCATTCTTTACATGCTACATTTGATTCATATAGGGTTCTACCCATTCAGCTGCCTTCTTTTGTCTCACAGATAGAAATGTAGAAGCAAAGACCCACGGAGACTGAAAGATTTGGGATTAAAATAAAAACAGCGAAGTTGGCTAAGTACAAATTGCGAGTGACTCTTGAGTCTACAAAATCTTTCATCTGATAATGATGACCTCATTTGAAGATGTGTTTTGTGCTCCAAGTATGAATCCTTCAGGCATTTCACACAATGCCCCCTGATCTCTCTGAGACGTATTCACGGCAGCATTATGATTCAGTGTCACTGCCGCTGTATGCGCTCTCCATTTCTACTTTGGCAGAAGACAATTGGTCAACTAGTGAAAAAAAAAAGGTTTGAATGAAAAAGAACCCTGGAGAATTAAGTCGCCCCTCAGTTTGATTCCAAGCCAAGCTTCTTAATAAGCTCAATTCATTTTCCTCCTGGGCCTGGCTCCCTCTATCACTAGTGACAGGCGTGAAAGGTCAATAACCTTGGCTCATAGCCCTCATATGGTTAGCAATGCCATAAATTAATGGTTGAGGCCGTTATTCCAAACTCTTCAAGTCAGCCGAGGGAAGCTTATCTTCTACAAAGGTCACAGTGCTTAGAACACTTAGTGTGAGAGTGAAGGGCTGACACTGGACCTGTATAAGATTGAGCGTCTCGCAATTGGGACGAATCAGATAGAAGGTAGGTGGGATGCTGGTAAACATTTGAAAACCTTTGTTACTGTTGCTAAGCATTCCGTGTGCAAGCACTGTTCTGATGTGATAATGGAATGGAGAAAAACGACACTATACGATTTCTTATGGTTAAAAGACACATTCAAATGTATCCGAAAGTAGCAACACAACGTTTTAGTTGAGACTGCTATTATCCACCAAACACCAAGAGATTAGATCCTCCAGGCAGCAGACTTTCTGTTACTTTTCATGGTCCTGATCGCTTCATCACATTGAACACATTGGTGGTGTTAGCTTCAAATGATGCAACTCAGATTAGCTTGCACTGTGCTTTTTTTATCATTTTGTTGGGGCTGTAGTATTCAGTACAGCTGAAGACGGGAAGGGAAGGGAGATAGAGCGAAGAAGAATTACAGTAAAGGGTTCAAACCCGATGCAGGAAGGACTCTGCCTTGGTACATTATAGGGCTGCTCCATTATGGCAAAAATCATAATCCCGATTATTTGGGTCAATAATTGATATTAAGATTATTAAATACGATTATTCATTGACTTTGAAAACATCCATTAATTGAACTTTAAAATAAATACAAATAATCATTTGAACAGCATCTTTTTAAATGTTGATTACCCTGAACATAATTCAACTGAAAAACCAATACTAAAATAAACGATACATTTATATTTACATTTAAATAAATAATATCAAAAATAATAAATAAATCAACAAATATTTTGGAGCGCACTTCAACAAGCTACTAAACATATAAAAATATGATAAATACAAATAAATTAGACTAAAATAAATGAGATCAAATATGTTGCAGTGCACTGTCACAACCTAGCAAAGCAAAACAATCGTTTTTTTCGATTATGTTGTTTTCGTAATTCACGCAGGGCAAAATCGTAATTGCGATTAAAATAAGATTAATTGCATAGCCCTAGTACATGAGCAACCTAGCAATGTGCTCTGGTCATGGCATCATCATATCATCGAAAGTGATATGATATGAGTATTTTAAAATACTGTAAACATGTTTGTGTCAAATTAGGATTGTATACATTTTGTTCCTCTTCCTCACCATCGTGTTTTCCTTTGTCTGAATCCTTCTGATCTCTGTTAGCAATCTAGGGAGCAATTAGGAGAGTTTGGCTTAATGCACTGATCTCCTGCTTATCCAAACGCTGCTAAATCAATGTCATGTACGAATGAGATTTCAGAGTTATGAATGTTGTTCTTGATTTCATTACAATTAATCATGCAGCTCCAATGGACAGCTTCTCTCGCCTCAAAACCTCACACAAGCACATCAACCTGCAATGACTAAAGCGGCAGAGGGCCAAAGAAAGCAAGAAACTAGTGAAGAAATGGAAATTGTTGTGACGTTTCTTATGGAGTCTTGCTGTTAGGAAATCTCTTGATTTAGAGCAACTTAATGAATGAACACTGCCAACTCTAGCAAGTGGTAATGCAACCATTGTCTCCACAATTCTGTTCTTCGTGCTCACAACTTGAGGCAGGAAGTAATTTACAACAAAAGGAATTCAAATCAAAACCACAATCAAACTGTTACGCCATATGCCTTTGTCTTCTCCACATGGTTTGTGCAGACTCAGTCAGACTCAACGTGTTTGGAGAAATTAGCAGACCTTCATCTTGTAGCAGCACTTATACCCCTCAGTAAGAAAGTACCCCCCTAGCCCTTGTCCTGCTGAGCAGGCAATGCTACAGGAAATAAAGTGGCGACATGCTGCACGCTCTTTAATGCCTCAGTAAATATCGACAGAGGCAGAGATAATATAAACTCAGACATCGCAGGCCGCAGAGCGATGTGTTGCTTACTGCCATAGTGTGCACTCAATGGAGACTAAAAATTGCTGCAGGTCAATCATAATACCCGTGTGGCGGAGGCAGACACTGGTGTCAGCAAGGCTTGGTAACAGTAGATCACTTGAGACAAGTAATATGGCGTGCTACATATGCTTATCTGATGAGCACACAGTTTGGGGGCGGAGGGATATGTAAGGCAATGTTCCTAAATCACCAATCCAGGCAAGATTACATTTAAAGATTAATTTACTGTTAATAAAAGTAAAAATATACTCCTCATTTTGTTAGACAAGCAAAAACTGCTCCCAGACGTATTTGATTAATACACAATGAGACTTTAAATCCTGTCTCGACAGATGCACACACACAGCAAAAGGAACTATCAAAAAAGCACAAGCTCCACAAAACCTCAAGATAGCCATCTATCAAAAAGTATTACCAACAGCACTAAAATCGCACATCACACTCATGACTGGAGCCACGAAGCAACCAAGGTCACTTCCAGAAACAAACTCAGTTATAGAATAAGGGACTAAATGCAGCAGCACTGTACTTGCATTACTCAATTAAGTCACATCAATCATTGTAAAGAGCCAGGGGAGTCCTCCATCTTAAGCCTCACGTGAGGTAGGGGGGAGCGGAGGGAAGGGAAGGGAGTAGTGGGGGTGATACAAAGCGAGATAAAAGGAGGATGCATGGAGGATGTCCCTTTTTTATGACCTAGCGGCTCATCAGAGGCTAGTGTCCAAAAGAGGCGCTGGTGCGTTGAAATTGAAGCCCCCGCCGGAACACAATAGTTGGCGTGGCCCGCAGGAGGTAGACGTTTCTTCCCAAGCAGGATATTGGCTTTTGTGAACATGGCTACAGTATCTGGGTCAATTAACGTGTCCCTGCTTCAAATGTCTCTTTTGTTGGCAGAGGAATAATAGCGTGCCAATTCATGTAGTCTCTTGAACACAGCATGAGGTTTGAAAATGCAAGCTATGTGTGTCACTTGCATACAAAAAAAGGCTAAACACAAGGCTCTGTCTATTTTTTTCATTTGCTCAAACTCTCATTAATATATTCATTTGAGTATAAGCTTCCCGGTTTGACCCTGCACACAAAGACGTTGTGTATGCCTGTTGTCAGTCAATGCTGTTTGATTTATATCTGGCCAGCAAGTGAATGCATTCCTGTCGAAAAGAAACGGAGCTGAAGCTTAACGTTTTGCCTTTAGAATAAAAGATTTCACGAGAAACAGAAAGTTGTTGATAGGTCTGCCGATTTCAAATGTGAAGCCAAGGCTCTTTACTCGAATCTGTCTACACATAATGCGAAAAAACAAACAGGAGAGGGAGAAAAACTGGACAAATCAAGTGGGGGTATTGCACAATAAACAGCTGGGGCAACACTGCAAACAGAACCCTCTTTGTGGAGACGGGATCTGAGAAAGAGATATGGAGCTGTATGCTCAACCAGCCAAAAAAAATGTTGTCCCTCAGAAGAAAAATGGCACTGAAATCCACAAATCAGTCCAGGGAAAAGTCAACAATTCACTCCATAGTGCTGATGTATTGTCTTCCTTATGCAAGCTGGCATTTTCTGTTCCACACTTGTTCTGGTATTTCCCTTGTGAAAAATAACTGCTAGCCTAGTTATAAGAAGGCATATATGCAGGTCAATACGGCTATTTATACACGGCCTCATTACATAGTGGGGTCATCTTATGCACTTTCCTGGGTGTTCTTCACGTTAAATAAAACACATCAGAATCAGTGTGACACCACAATCACTAAGAATGATTGCAGCTCCCTCTCATGTCAGGACCAACTGCAAACAGGAAGGGATTGTTTTAGAAGAATACATAAATGTAAAAGGGAAAAGAAAGTTTGGGGCTCTCTGCTGGAACTGCTACCCCCGCGACCCGACCACGGATAAGCGGGAGAAGATGGATGGATGGATGGACATAAATGTCCTCTTTTGACAGTCTAGATGGGAGCACACAGATCCATTTTTAAAACCTTAGCAATACAGCATTAAGGATGGAGGGGCGCAGGTGGGATCTAAAACCAAATAACCTATCAAATCCCTCCAACCTTCACATGACTGTCAAGCAGCAATGCAGTGAGAGGTGTGCTTTCCACATCTGTGTCCAGTGTCTGTAGATCATGATAGGCAATGACACTTTGATTTGGCAAACCTAGTTACATGAAACCTTGTGAAAAATAAGTGACAGTTTACATTTAACGAGTCGCAGTTCGATTTTAGAGCATGGTCTGGCTGCGGGTTTTCAGTCAAATGTTGTTGTTAAATGCAGTCTAGGTGAATTAACCTTTACCAACAGCTAGTTATAGAATTCTCTGTTACCAGGAGCTGCCCTTCAACACCACCACCGAAAGCCGTCTGTCTGAGTTGAACGAGCTAATTATATGCCAAGGACAACCCCCCCCCCCCCACACATTCACACAGGCACGAGAGGGACACCTTAACTCCTGTCCAATGTCAGAACCACACACTGTTAGGCGCCAATGGCAGAGGGCAGGGCCTGTGGCTGATAACAGCGATATGAAGGGAGGTGATGAAAAGCCATCAGGATAATGTCAGTCCTACAAAATACTTTAACTGCATCAAGGCGTTTCTCAAGAATCCGTCTGCTTCCTAATATGGAGGGGTTATTTTACGACAACTGTTTGGTTTAGTTAAGAAGATAGAGCCTAAAAAGGTCAGACGTAAATAAAATATGTGATATTCTGTCATGCCACCCAGCAGGCTCAGAAAGCAAATTAGCCACAGATGGGTGCACTTGTTTTAATATGCTAACACTATTCATTATTTTTTTACGATATGGCCTAAGGAGTGCAACTGTGATCCTCTGACAAAGAGTTGTGGTAGCTCTGACGCTAGCACTCAACCAGCTCTACTTTTTCTTGTAAGACCGGAGGCCAACTGCGCCAGAGATAACTTTCCAAAACCATGCAGTGCCAAAATTCAATCTTTTGTCACAATATGTGGTGGTTATCTAGGCCATGGCGCTCCCAGGAAGAAAAATAAGACAGTGACGGGATGAAAAGAAATGTATGCAGGCTGACAACGATGAGGAATAAAGCAAATTCAACTCTAACTCGCCAGTGAGGCTTCAGCTGGGAATTGAAGCGTGGCCTTCATTACAACATATTGATCACTGAAAACAAAGACCCTGGATTCATTGATTGACTTCCTGAAAAAAAGGAGGGGGGTGGGGATGAACGGTCTGCTCTTACTAACACACTTGCGCTGAAGCTGCTGCTAGTACAAATAAAGGAGAGCTGGAGTTTGAACCCCACTAAAAAGAGAAGGATGGTGGGGTTGCTCTTGATGTCGCACTATGACAAAGAGAATATGTGAAACATGCCGCAGCTGCTATACAATTAAAAAGCTTCACAGTGTCTCATGATGCTCTTGATTTTTCTCATCTGCTGTGTGATGGCTCCTCTGTGCTCATGGAAGTCATCTTGAACAGGGATCTGAATATTAAAAAAGTCGTGTTTGACTACTGAATTATTCAGCATCAGCACAGACATCAATGCAGATACATACACCTCAAACACAGGAATATTGATGGCAGATAGTCTTTTTATGACACTAGGCTTCAGCAGATACCCTATTCCAGGCTATTCTGTAACTTATAATGAATGTTTAAATAAACAACAACGCTATATAGCATTTCAAGTAGGAAATGTTCCACAAACAGTCCCATATCGTTTCTGGCACATAGGACAAGGGGCATGTGATACTATCCAACTTGCTATACAATCCTGAAAACCTGGACTTTTCAAATTTGCCTTTTCCGTTTCTCCGAGTGATGGATGACCAACTTGCTAGGTCAGAACAACATGAGGTAAGGTAGCCCCCCTAGTGACGGGTCAGGACCCCTTGGGCTGGGCTTTCATTCATCTACACTCCACCAGGAAACCCCCACCAGCCTCATCACCAGTCTGAGAGCAGGGGAAAGGGTTGAGTATGTCGCTGAGCACTTGGCCCAGTTTACAGGAGAGGGTCGAGCAGGGTCATGTCTGACCAAACACCGGGGCCCCTTAAACACATCTGAGTGGCCCCAGCTGTACCCAGGGCCATCAGGATCTCAACAGAGCGCAGAGAACCAGAACAACATAAAACTCCGGATTTCATGAATACCATGTTTTTCTTGTCAAAAGGGTGAAATTTGGTTTGTTTAAAAGGTTCGCCTTGAACAAACACGGCAAAGAGAGGTAATTACAGCTAATGATAGATTAACTGAAAACTCAGAGATATATATATAACCCCAACGCGCTTTCCAGTTCATGTTCTCATTGCCGACGTTGACACTAATTGTTCCAATCACATTATTAAACTGGTCAACTGTAAACCCCCCCCCACTCCCCATTTGGTGGAGCCTTCTCCCCTGAGTCTCTTGGCATGCTCACATTTAAAGCACTTGCACCAAGGCTAAAGCAGAGTAAAGACGTACTCCCCTTATTGTGAGGAAACAGAAGAAACAGAGGTGTGAGGTGGAGGGAGGAAATATGAAAGCAGGGTACATGTTGGGGGTAGGGGTGGCAGAACAGCAGCATGAGAGACTGTATTAGGCCCAATTAGGCTTTTGGGCTTTTCATTAACCCAGTTTTTAGGGAGGGAAACCTCTGCTGAATAATGCTCTGACTGACTCACTTTGCAACACCACTATAAAAGGCCTCATCGTTAAAAAAAACGGAACAATGTGTGTCAGCTCTCCAAAGCCACCAGAATTCCATTAGACACCCAGCGGCAAACCCCCCGCAGCTGCAGGCTACCTGAAATTAAATGCAATTTTGTAAAACAAGTCACTTTATTAAGTGACTAAACAAGATAAGTGAAAACACTAAAGGCACGTTTAAAGGCTCCTTTCTTCCGTATGATGGTCTGATAATAAATAACTATGTTTGGCCGTTTCTCTCCTCTCAGTATCAGGCCAGAGAAAATATTCAAACGTTAAAAGCAAGGTCAAATCGGCCCCAGAGGGTAAACAGTGGGTAACCCCCTAATACTGAGTTGGTTTTGCGATCTGAAACGATGAGTGTAACCTCCCTTTAATGGATCATTGGAGATGAGTTCTCATAGAAGAATAATTGTCCTTCCTGGCTTTTCTCTTTGCTGCTCTGCCAAAGAACTTTAAAGAAACACATTGAACACATCTATTGAAAATCAATGGGGCTTCACTTGGCCAACTAACAGTTAAAGTGTACTTGATGCCGCTGCTAATGTGATTAAATTGTAAAATCTAATAACTATTATAAATGGTTGGCCATAATAGATATCATCATATCCACAGGATGTTTTTCATTTAGCACATAGAATGTCAGCCGTTTACATGTGAACTGCCCCCCATTTCCAGGTGTTACAGACCGCAGGATGTGTATTCTCTTGATCGATAACAAAAGGGGAGACTGCAGTTAGACGGGACAAAGATATCTAACAGCTCACTCTTGCTGCGCCTCATGCATACAGTACACCAGGGTCAAAAGCAATACAATACGAACAAAGGACTCATATCACTGACACCTAACACAATGTACGGATACTATTACACGGATATTCAAGCAGGTCTTATTTCAACTGAGCTAAACTACAAACCAATAACAAGGAGTTGTTGCATACTGGAATTAGCTGACTGGGTTATTTATCACATGACAAACCCTATGCATTCTGTTGGAACGTGTTGAGACTTTCAAGTATTGTTTAAGAAAATAACTCCAACAAGTTTAATTTATGCGTTTGTATTCATTATGTAATCCTTTCAGGGCTTAATTGACAAAGTTAATGAAACGCGAGGAAACTTAAAGAGTAAGCCCTCTACATGTAGCTACAGAATGAACCCTCAGCTCCTGGTCCAAAACAATATCCTCACCCAGCATGGTGAAAGAAAGTTGAAAAACGTTGGGCATACTCTCCCCACTGTGGGGGCTTTGTCTTTCAAAACATGCCACAGGAGCTTTTCATTAGAGAATGCAATTTCATTAACATCATCCCACGCTGCTGAGCCCTGCTTCATTACAATGACACAGGAGTGCCCCTCTCTGTCAAGGAAACCTCCACAGAGCAACAACTCGCTGGGGGAGGGGAGGGGAGAGAAAAGAAAAGAGGGGGTTGCGTGAGGGGGGGCAAACAAAAGGGAACCTGATTACCCCCGGTCACGGCTCATCCACAAGCCAACACAGGGAAATCCATCACCTGCAGGATCAAACGGAAACTTGTGCACAATTTAAAGCTCAGTGAAAGCTGTACCCACCCATCTAAACACTCTCTTCCCTCTCTCTTTTCTTCTCGCGTCACTGCTACCTCCCCCACCACCTATCTGACTCACTACGACGGCAGCGTGCAAGTTTTAGGCACACACTGTGAAATCCAACACAAGTGAGAATGTTTTCTGGTCCAAATGACCTCAAGGCTCTAACCTCTCTGATAGCACACTGGTGATATATTCCAGTTTTTATTATCGTCTGTGGGCCTGCATACTCTTTCATGGTAGCTGCGTACTCATGTTGTCAATATTAAACGCCAAAGAGGCAGTATTGGTCATGCTTGCTGCAATTTAATGGGTTAAGAAAATCATTATTTTTCACTTTGTTGTTTGGATGTTATGTATACACCTATTACATGTGGGTTTCCACACAGAAAGACTATCGCTGTAACAAACATTTTGAAAGGTATTTAAATTGCTGTTATTACTGGGCTTAGCGGTGCAACACTGCAAACGGATACATAACGATTAGGGATGCACGATATTGTTTTTTTGAAACCGATACGGATACCGATAACTTCCTGCTTCTCAAGACCGATACCGATAACCGAAAAAAAAAAAAAATGTACGCCACTAATTATTTTAACGCATGTGTATTTCTTTTCCTCGGCCGCCCCGTAGTTTCAGAGCGCATCGAGTTTAAAATACCATCTACAAGCTGATGCTGACAGCCCCGCCCCTGCCGCCCGCTTGTGGCAGACCACACTTCCACGCTCACCGGCAGGCACCGACTGGCCATCTGGAGGACCGGGAGGGTGTGTGTATGTGTGGCCCGAGCGAGAGAGAGAGAGACCTTACGTGCATTGTTGTTGTTAGCATCTGGTGCTAGCTAGCTGCGCTAACGGATATAAGGAGCTGTTTAAATGAAAACAGAGGAGCGACATTTCGCCACAACTGCGCCGAGCACTTGACTTTATGCAGGAAGCCAGACAGTGGGACATTGTACGAAAAGTCAGCACACTCAGCACGGATAGTGCGCAACATGATTGCAGCGTCCAGGCAGCTCCGGTTCGAGCATATGCCTTGAGTTGCACATAGCTCCAACGCCCATACCACCGACGACATGTTTGTCTACTGTCCTGGCTTCACGGCCGCTCACCATTTACGTCACAGCCAGGCATGAGTTAGGGAGCGCTGGATTTGTGAAGAACTCCCCTCTTCCTAAACCACTAATACCACAGTACTGGCAAAACGGGAGGAGCCGAGTGAAAAACAAGCACCCCTCATCCCAATCCACCCACACCGCAGTATTTTTTTCTTTTTTTTACCCAAAAAATATATTATATATTATTGGGGCTATTAATACTGGTATCGGGTTTATCGGGATGACGTCATAATTCCTAATATCGGACCGATAATTATCGGCCCGATAACGATGTGATTCAAGCGTGTATTCTTAGGCATAAAAGTGTTTAAGGTAACAGAGAAATACTTCCTGCATATGGTTTGAATCCGTACTGAAGAAATTATAAATAAAAGAGAAGACAAATGCAAAAGAAAGGCATATGGTGAAGGTAGTGATTGAATGGATCAGCACAAGGCATGGAATGTTTAATAGCTAGGTTATTTGCTTGATTAAAGTGGTGCAAATACTCAAATCCGTGTGTAATTGACTTTCTAGTCAGTGCAGTCAAAGAAGTTTCCGTACTTAAAATCACAAAGCCAGCAGTTTAGCCTGCCTGTATGATCAAGTATTAAAGTAACAATACGCTCATGTGTATGTCTGCTTTCGAAAGCTAAAACAGCATGGTGGCTGAATTGACAGGAGCTATATAGTTAAGTTGAACCACATTTGTGCTGGTTTACAAGGCAAACTACACGACTTGCAATACAGCACAGCAACACAGAGGCTAATTGTTTAAATATGTCAGGCTTGTTCTGATCCTCTCTGAAATGTAAAACATGGAGGCAAGCGCACACACACTCAAACAAACGTAGACACAACACGCATCCTGGGAATATTTGATCACTTACCGTTAAAAAGGGGATGTCCTTTCTCCACGATATCTGGCATCACAACCTTGTATACATCTTCAGAAAAGCCTGGTCTGCATGGTGGGGTGACCCTTCCCTCTGCTGCTATCTGTAATGGGGGGGGGGGGGGGGGGGTTAACAATGAGTCATAAACCAACCTTAAGAGATTCACTCTGTTGCCTCTAAAACCTCTTGGTCACGTTCTGAAGTCCCCACAGTTGTACAAAAGCATCTGTTGTTTTTATAGCAGGGACTGCAATTAGGATAATGAGGCCAAAAGGGTTAAGCATTAGCCAAAAAGCATGGCCAGGCAAGAACAGGCTCCATTTGTACCCCTGGAGGGGCCCAGGCACAGGGTAGGGTTATGACCAACTCTCCAACTCTGTCCCGGTGATCAACACACTGCTCTGGACAAACACTCCACTTTGAAGTACAGGAACAAAGCAATACAAAGGTAAATGCTAACGACCCACTGTTGTGGGAATAAACATTTATGTGTCAAAGTCTGAACACACAAGAAATACCAACTGCTGATGTTTAAAGAAACTGCAAGGCGATCACTGTGATCAACAAAGTGCTTTTTTCTTGCCTCATTTTGAAGCGGAAAACTCTTTTTAGGTTGTCAATACAACATATGCAGGGAGTAATGGGGATGTTGTAAAGAAAAAGCAGTCAGTGAATCACTGGGGATGGTGTTTCGGTAAAACATGATTGTAGCACAAATGTCCAAATATACTCCATCAGACAACCTCAGCATTGATTCAGCTCCTAGGAACGAAGGCCTGGCTCTATTTCTTTACATGCACTCAAATAATGTGAAAAGAGGAGTCCTGCTGAAAAAGAGCATTGTGGGTATCCGTGCCACTTGCCATTTTAAATCAGAGGAATTTAAATGGGAAATGCTTGAAGAGAGGGGAGGGGGAGCAGAGCTGGAATTCTAGCACGTTACACCAACGGCTCCGGGATGTACATTTCTGGATATGAATACAGACGCCAATCCCTTATAAAACAACTATTTCAGCTGCCAACGTGCATTACTTAATTCTGATGCTGCTCCTTTTCCTTTGCTCACGGGATACATTTTAACAAAGTAGCCACATTGTCAAGAAATACAATTATATCCGCAAAAACACTCCATTGCACTGTCAGGTTTCATTTGAGGTTCAACAACAATCACTATAACATGTAGATAAGCTATAACCACCTTTCTTCTTTACAGTAGGCTACTTTTCATAATTGCTTATAACGCATTTTAACAGAGAGGCAATTAACTCTCCGGGGGACAGAGACACGCTGCAGCAATCTACATAAATATTCTAAACTAAATTTAACCGAGTAAGAGCTCGGTTAGTCTGCGTCTGTATCGCCCAACTTTCAGACAATAAACGGTTGAGCTATTGTGAACTCTCATATGAGGCTACGTCATTGCAAATTTGAACTATTTTAGCTAGAATAATTAATTCAAATATGCGTACTAGCTAGGCAGATAGCACAGCATATCGCGAGCGAATAAATAACCAGAGATTACGGGGCACGTGCTAGACCTACTTTATCGTGAATGTTATGGTATATAAATGCAATGTTTTAGAACTGCACGCCATGTAAAGTGCATGTTGGAAAGCTAGCAGCTCGACTGAACTCGTAACTCAACAAATAGCATGGGCACCGAACAAGAAGCAGCTAAACTGTCCGGTGTAACTCCGCTCTGTAATTATATTACCTGCAGTCCTGCCAAGACCGCGAGCAGAAACAGACCGCTGCCCTCGTGTAGTGAGTACATTGGTGCGTCCGCGACTGTTTAATCTCCCCCTTCGGAAATCCGTGTGGCCACAAATAAAAAAGAAATAAGGGGAAAATAAAGGAATATCCGTCTGGATCAAGTGTAGCCGCGTTGAAAAAAAGGTCCCTCTACGACAAAGGCAGGAGCGGTGGCGGCAGCATGTAGCAGCCTCCTCCTCTATCTATCCAGTCAGCACTGAGGGAGAGCGGTGCCTGGTACTGAGGCTGCTGCTCCCTCCCATCCAGTCCGACACAAACACAAAAAGAGCCCCAGCCACTAGACTACACACCGCCCATCTCACTGTCTCTCCCTACCGGTCACACAGCCAATTTCACTGCTGGGACTGAGCCGGGTCCCCTATGTTAAGTAAGGTCCATCATCCCAAATGACAGAGTATTATAAAACGTTTACACACAATAGTTATGTTCATTCATGTGTGTGGTAGAGTTTCGAGTGTATGGTGGTCTTATCTTACATTACGGTAGGCGTATATCATTTATGCATTTCGTTTTTTCTTTTATTATTTATTTTCTAGACTATTATTTTGGATTTGTAAAGTAGTCAATCTAGGTAATAAAGTATTGTATATGAGCATGTTCAAGTTTCATGGTGGTCTTATCTTACATTATGGTAATCGTCTATGTTTTTCTATGTTTTTTATATTTATTTTCCAGCCTGGCATTTTGTATTTGTAATGTAGTTTTTTAAGGTAATCAGGTAATGTCTATGAGTATTTTTTGTAATGTTTATAGGGTATGTTATATGTATTTAATGTATTACTGTTGGCCTAAATTGGTAGATTTATGCTAAATTGCTGATAAGGCTTTAATATCCTTACTTAAACTGCATACAATCATAACCAACCAAACAAAAATACGGCTCCTATTGATATGACTGAACTGTCCTTCCAGTCCAAATTAAATTGAAAGACCACGTCTCTCTATTTCAGATTACAACATCAATAGTTTTCAACATTTAAAGGTTAGTTTTAGGTCAGTATTTATTTGCCTATTATCTCATTCACTACTCTTGCACATTATATTTAAATGAGACTGAGATAGAAATGCAAAGAAAGACAAATCAGAAAGGACGTTGCTGCATGTGAATGATCTTATCATCATCGTATCATGTGTACTAATGGTTGTCTTTGTTTCCAGTGTTTGATTTTGAAGTCAAGTTGGAATTTAACAAATGGTGTTGTGTTATTTGCTATCATAATGCACTGGTTTGAATGTTGTTTTCATTAGAGTTCTATTGTTTTTAGCTACAGACTACTTTGAGATGAATGCTTTTTAAATGTCATGCTCATCAGTAATGCAGAATTCAATCAGTTGTCTTTCAGTCTGCATAAAGAGTAGCCTAGGCCAGACTCTATTGATCACAAGGTGGGAGATTTTGATCACACAGCCCATAGGTAATTGCTGTTTACTGCACGTTTGATCTTAAGGATTATTACTTGTCAATGTTTTAAGGATCTGTGTGTGTGTGTGTGTGTGTGTGTGTGTGTGTGTGTGTGTGTGTGTGTGTGTGTGTGTGTGTGTGTGTGTGTGTGTGTGTGTGTGTGTGTGTGTGTGTGTGTGTGTGTGTGTGTGTGTGTGTGTGTGTGTGTGTGTGTGTGTGTGTGTGTGTGTGTGTGTGTGTGTGTGTGTGTGTGTGTGTGTGTGTGTGTGTGTGTGTGTGTGTGTGAGAGTTTTCTATACAGTCTGCCTCATTGCTGCCAAATAAGCTTGCTGTTTCACAAATTAGTATTACTGTGGAATTCTGAATTTTGCATTCTATCAATTCATCTTCACTTAAGCCTAGAATCCGTAAGTAAAGCTTTTTTCATGTTCCATTAAAATATGCAATGAATAATTCCCTCACATTATCTTCTCATGTGATACAGGCTGATGAAGGTTAAATGACCTTGGTTGTGCTGATGACATCTAATTAACTATCAAGACAGGGCTCTATGGAATAGATTTCATATGTGACACAGAAATATTTTAGTGTGGTTGGCGAGAAAAATACTTAGTCTCTCTCCAAATAATAAACAAGGGCTGACTTTTCATTCACCTCCTTCTGGGCAATCTGTTGTTTTCCAAGTTATTGGCGTTTTGTGCTGCATCAAGTTTGTGATGGGAGCGATGCTGCTCCCCTCCTCCCACATATCAAACCATTTGCTCCTGAGAGTGTCTTGTAATCCTAAACAAACAGTAGGCACTAACATTTCCCACTTATAGTCAGTACACACCTACACACACACAAACATACACACAGCAAGAGAGTGCTGAATAGTTTTTAAAAGTGCTTGCGTGTCATAATGAGACACACGTCACTTCACAGTCTTGTCATTGATTAGCACGCCTGATCATCCATGTTTTTAAACAATTACACTGTCTCATTTCTGTAAATGAATGCAATCAAAAGAAGAAAGAAAGTGCAACAAAATTAAAGATTATAGAGAGACTGTTGCCGTCAGGGTTTCCAACAGCCAGTTTTCCTCACAGCTGATAAGAAACATTACAAAATCATGTTTCGAAGGCAGTCAGATTCAATGTGCACTTTGGCAGAATTGGGCAAAAGATCAAGCTGAATAACCTGTTGATAATTGATATCGCATTTTGTACACATTTAGGTAATCTAATCTAATTGAAAGTAGGATCAAAATGCTTCATCTCTTTGATTAATGCAGAGGCGGTTATCTTTAATCAGCACTTGTCTGGGCAGGGACGGGAGGAGGCGTTAGTGGGAATCCAATTTGGACTTGGTGCATTCAATCAAACAATATCATGTTGCATGATTCATGAAAACCAATCTGAGACTCTGCGAGAACTCTGTGTGCATCTACCTGCATTTGGCATGGTCTTAAATGTGCAATAAAAGGATACATGTAACATATACGTCGCTGTGCAGTCATACATTCTCCGTTAGTGCTGTTTGTAGACAGATAACCTTGTTTTGCAGGCATGTGTGAGGCAGCTCTATATGATGCATGTTGGTGTTGCTGCTGACACTGCTGTTGACTCTCATAAGCGCAGGTGTCCGGGGGCTAGTGGCCTGGGGGGGCCTTTGATTCCACACCTTTTACTCTGCACAATTGGATGCAGCGTGAAGCACTGCAGCCTGGCCTTTATGGCACTGGAAGAAATATGGACGAGGTCAGCAGCACTTTCACATCCGCTGCACTTCTTCATGCTGACTTTGTGTTGATACAGGAATATCACACAGTTCACACTCCGCTCACACATACTGTAATTCAGAATTCAGTCCTTTCTGCTGAAAGCCAAATATAGAGGACAATATTCAGTGACACACATGCACATAGCCTCTTTCCTTTGAATTCATGCGCTGCTTATGCAAATATACAGAGGCACAGATCCAGTATTTCAAATGACACTCAGTAGTCGATCAGTGGGCAAGAATGTATTCTCTTGGCATAAACACACATATTTGGCTTATTATCTGGTCATTGGCAATTCAAAGCATGTCAAAGGTTGCTGTAACAAATTAGACACTGGGAAGGAGAAACCTAGTCCTCAAAGCTATTATCAATTCCAATCAAGCTTCATTGTTATGCATTCAATAAAAGATCTCCAAGGAGCACAGTAATGCTCTAATTATTCCCCTCTTCTGCAAAATCGGCTCATTCAATCTTTTATGCCACTCGAACAATGGAGCCAAACAGAGCCATGCATGTATTCGGGTGCACATACATGTGTGTGAATGTGAATCTGGCTACTTTGAGTTGTCTCTGGCTTTCGCGAGTATTTTATTGCAAAGTCCCAGCATGTGATCGACCACAAATGTAATGCATGACATGTTTTAGACAAGAATATTAGGTAATTATCTAGGAAAAAAATCGTAACGATAAAAAGGATCTCATTATTTTGTATTGTATGCAAAGTGACAAACAGTGACAGACACACGCAAGCACATTTCCGCTGAGCGTTCTCTCTGTAATTTCTTGTGAAAAGACATGTCAGTAAAGCAGCTTGGTGCCACCCTCTTGTCGACAAATAAAGGCGAAATGATGCTTCGCGAGCTCAGGCAGCAGCTTTGGCAGCGTCTACTGAGTCACAGAGCTCATACAAGTCCGTGTCTCCCCCAATTTAGAGATTGCAGTTTTTTGCTAGGGGCCACATGTGCCTGCTGTGTGCTTGTGTGGCACGCATATCTAATAGTGATTGATTGCCTTATCAAGGCAAATTGTATTGAACTTCAGAGCAACCCAAGGAGAGAATCGAGCTTCTTTGGTTAGTGATGCAATAACAGTGCGGCTATTGATTTTTAATGGCACATGTCGGCAAAAAGGCAGTTGTCTCAATTATTCATTGTTCACTTGTTATCTTCTTTTTCTTCCAATTCAAGTGTAACCCATATACAACATTTCACATGTAAATTATTTGTTGGGTTATGTGCTAATCACTTCAATTCAGACCTGTACAAAAGAATATTAAACTGAAACATTAAGAACAGAAACAGAACAGTATGTTTTATTCAGATTTGAAGTATGTATTGTACATGTGAGAATACAGAAATAATATGGCAGTCTACAAAGTCAATTACATTATGTATTACAACGTGAACATATGTCTGTATTAACGCTGGTTGAGTTGCTCCGAGACTCTTTATTAAATAGTTTCATCATCCATACATGAAATGCCGTGGTGAGTCTGTCAAGTGCTCACACACACACACACACACACACACACACACACACACACACACACACACACACACACACACACACACACACACACACACACACACACACACACACACACACACACACACACACACACACACACACACACACACACACACACACACACACACACACACACACACACACACACACACACACACACACACACACACACACACACTCACACTCATGAACTGACAATGCTTATAAGTAAACACATTTTTTGTGCAGAGCCATGTACGTCAATGTATCAACTGAACACAGACACATAATGTGTGCTGTTATCCACAAGAGCAACATCGACCAAACCATTATCTCAGCTCCCAGTGTGCAACATTTCCAACATCAACTTCCAAAATGCAGTACACATGTCTAAGGAGCTTCTTGCAGCCTCAGTGCATCTTTGGTGTTTTCAGTATTTGCAGCTTGAAATGTATTCCCCCTTATCACTATTGATATGTGAGAAGACAAGGTCTCTGGTCCTGACAGCCTGGCCTGCCTGATTTAGGGCTGGACCAACAGCCTGTCTGAGGCAGGAGGCGGGATGGATTTATATGAAGGCTGATTCTGCCGCCGATACCCCCCCCTCTACATTCTTCTGTCTCACACTGGGCTTTCTTATCGAGAGCCTAATTTTGGAGGCAGTCGAGGAATGAGCCACTGTTATTTTGCAATCACAGAGGTAATGAGATTATAGGTTACTTCAATAAATGCTTGATGTCTTTTGGTTACCCTAATGTGTTCACCTGGGAGAGTTTAGTTTTCACATGTATTAGATTTCCTTCCTGCAAAAGGCACAGAAGCCTGATTAGAAAAATGCATTAATAATTACCGTGGGCGCGAGAAGGTGGCAAAGGGCTGGTTTGCTCCCCGAATTTGACAGATTGAATAAAGAGGTATATGTGTTCATTAAAAAAGTAAAAATCATGATGAAAAGTATGATAAAAGGCAAGATAGTTAATATGACAATATAATAAATGAACCAGGGAATATGATGATGCATTGTTATGGTTATTGCAGTTGCCCTTTTCATATTGGCATATATTATCATTAACATGTATAACAGTTAAACATTGCAGATGAAAAAAATATTAATAAACAGAAAATAAATTACGAACATAATGGTTTTTCTTCTTTTACAGGAGATATTATCGCTCATTTGAAACAATATAGTGTGTTTTAATGAGATTAAAAAATGATCGTAATTCACGATAATTGCCATGGTACCTATTCCAGCACACATGCCTGTGGGTATTAAGTATCTTTTTTCCCCCGTCAATGTGAACAGGATTATCATCTGGTGCATAATGCTTTTCACAGCTCATTAGCAGTCAGCAGGATATTAAATGCTTAAGATGCTGTTTTTCTTTCATTCATTCAGAAAATAATGCTGCCTTTTTCCTCTGAATCTGATAATTGCTCGAAAATAAAACACCAGCATACTAACAACATGAAACGTTTTAAAGTGCATTGTTGAAAATTGTACAGGTCCATTCTGCACCCGGTGATATCAATTCCACTGTTGACTTGCTTTCACTTTCAGTAAAGAGAAGTCCTGCCAGCCATAACATGAATAATTCAACTAAAGAGAAGATACATTATTTGGAAATAGCATAGATTAAAGGTTTTCGTCATTATAGCTTATAATCAGAAGGATTTATATAACTTAGAAGGGTATTTACGGTCAAAGCAGCAGATGTTAGTGGCAGGTTGCTCAGAGCGAAGGGTGCCTCATTTGGCTCGCTCAGGAGGTGATCATGAGACATATTGCCTTTACTCTCGCCCTCCACAGACACATGACTGCTCCCTTCACCCGCTGGGGACTTCAGCAAGACACACACATCAAAGGGTCAGTAGGACGAAGCAAAACGTCTGAAGTGAACCAGCCAAAGTATTTCAGGTGCCTCACAATGTTTGTTCATGAAAACTGTAAGATCAAAAGCTCTTCATAGTCAAAACAGAGCTTTATTTGGTTAAAGGGAAGCACACTGATGCATCAGTGTGACTCACACAATCCCCACAAAACACAAAACACGTCCCACACAGTTCTTTTGAAACTCCCACGAATCATGAGTGAAGCTGTTCTCAGATTTGTTGCTTTTTAATATCAGCTTTCGCTCTCTTAAACACAAGGAGGATGTTTCAGGTATTTTTACAACAATTCTCAAGGATCACTTTTTGTCTCATTCTGTGCTTTTTCTTGCTGCTCAAGTCCTCTCTCACCTTTCTTGGTGTCTAATTGGGTTTCATTGATTTACTCCTCCATGATGCTGGCTTGGCCAAGTCTCTGCTGACCCTGCAGAAAAATATCAGCCGGCCTGTCTAACAGGCACTGTTCCGGCCACACACACACACACACACACACACACACACACACACACACACACACACACACACACACACACACACACACACACACACACACACACACACACACACACACACACACACACACACACACACACACACACACACACACACACACGCACGCACGCACGCACGCGCACACAGCACCCCCAATACAAGCAATGAATGATTGTGTCAGTGAGTTGGAAGTGAGTCAACCTGCCACTCCTGTGGCCCTCGCAGCAGAACCATAGATTTGCGTCGCACTGAAACAACAAAAGGCTCGAAGGGAGGTGTTTGAACCAACTGCTCTGGGACTCTGGTTCAGCTGTAGAGGGGGAACAAAAGTCAGTTGGCCAACTGGCGGCCCAGGGACAGCCACTCATCTGTGCCTGAACAACCATGTGTCACCTTGAGCTCTCTGGAGGAGGTGTCCGGACGCAGACCTGCTGGGCCAGGCGGGGTGTAAAGAAGGAGGAAGTAGAGCTATCCAGCTTTCCATATGGGACATCTGTCACTTAGGTATATGAGAGAGTGCAGCAATAACTTAAAGGATTTCAGTCAGAGTGAAAATGTCAAAAAAGGAAATACACTCCCTTTTTCAATTCTGCAAACACCAAGAGAGAGAGGTGTTTCTTTCTTTCTTAAGAAGAAAAGGATATACGGCACAGACAGGGCTTTGATACCAACTGTGTCCTCGTTTCCTCCTCTAGACTCATGTCCCCCTTCTGCCATGCATTATAAACGGCTGATTATGACAGTGACAGCTCCTCAGGTGTGCAGTATCCTAGATTTGTTATTCAGCTCACAGGCATTGCTGTCCCTCCCTCTTACCACCTGCACAGGCACACATACACATAGCGACACACACAAGTAAGAGTGCGCACACACACACACACACACACCCACGCACGTACGTATTGCTCACAGCTGCTGTGTCAGCGGGACTCTGGAGCCAGAGAGAAGAGGATATTACATGAATCAGCCTCACACAACTGTTGTGTTCATAGTGCTATGATCCAAACTCACAATTTAAATTGGACTTTCATTGTTTGATTTAGTCTTTCATGGGCCACTGGTGGTTTCGTGAACGAGGATTTGTTTAATTTTGGAGATATTGTTACATTTTAGTGGACAAGATGGCCAGATTTGCATTCCTGGAGCCCATTGCAAAGGCAGCCTAAAACTTTAGGCAACCTAAACACTACCCAAAAATGAGTATATTATACTTTTGAAATCATTTGTGAATGTTAGCTCTACTATAGTATATGGTACGAAATATTGAATGCCTCACATGATAAAGCATATGAGCAGCACTAATCAATATTCTTGTATTCATAATTAATCATTATGATTATGAGTGATGTGGAATGATTCAACCCACAGACAATTATCACCTTACTCAACAGTTCCCCTTGGAGACTTTAAGCATCTATTAGCTCATTGTTTGGGTTTTATGGCCCGCAGCTTTACTGTTTTAGTGACATGTCTAGTTTCAACAGAAAAAGGGTTGAATATTTTAAAGAAACTACAGGATATTTGTCTGTTGATGTTGGACATGGAGCTGGAGTGACGCTAGTCAAATTTCAGACTTGATCTGACAAATAAAGTAATATCGTAGCGTATTGTATCGTAGAATGGTGACAGAAACCGTTACTGACTGGCTGGTGAAGATAATGTAGCATTTAGCAGCTAAAGAGCAGACAACCCTCACTACACTGACAACACTGAGCTAAAGGGTGAGGGAATATTGGTCTCTGCTGAATGCGTAAATAAGCAAATGTTTGCTAACAACTTTATAAGGTACATATTAATCAATGTTATGTTCGTCATTTATTGTCCTGCCCTAAAGTGGCAAAATGTATAATGCTTTAAGTATTTCTGAGCCTGTTACTTAGTGGTGAATTGATCTCATTCTGGGGAACTTCTTAAAATATGAGGTGAGGTCACCCAGCAATTTTTAAATAATGGATATGCATCACAGTGGAAAATTGTTCATTAGAAAAATCAATGCTAAACATTTTATCTTCTGCTCTTCCAAATCAGAAAGTAAAGACGTTGTCATAGCCTCACTCGTTGCCGTTCTAAACCTGTATTTACAGTATCTCCAATTTACACATCATAAAACAATTATTGTCCTAAACATATGAATATCTATTGTATTAAAGTTTTTACATGGACTAATTCCCCCTTAGAGATAGGTGTCAATACCGCATGTGTGCTGCTGTGTACAATTCTCATTATCCTTTGATATTCTCCTGTTGCAGTATTTTTAGAAAACAAATTGGCTTTTGTATTAAAAAAAAGATTCAGTGAAAAGTTGGTGAGGAGTTGCCTTGTAAAACAAAATGGTGGGCAAAAATAATTTCAGGGCATGTTAAGAAAAAAGATAAGATTCCTGAGGTGTCTCCTCACATGGCATTTCTTAAAGTGCCTGTTTTTTTCAGCAGAGCCCATGGCTTAAAGCTCTAATTTGCTCCAGCTTTGGCTTCAGTCTACCATGTAAATGCAATCAAGTTGCTGACAAAGTATTACTGTTGGCAGAGCTGTCGTCTCCCCTCTACATTAAAGAAATAAATACATAGGAAACTGATCTAAAAATAGAAACATTAATCACTTTGCCAGGCCTCACTGTGGGAAGCATTAACTTACAGCGGGTTGTGGCTTCACCTTTTGAGTCACGTTGATTTTACAGACGTGAGGTTTCTACTTTCTGTATTTGCCACATGTATTTCTAACCTAATCTAACTTGACAGGGTTAATATCGCGGGGTCCAGTGTACAGTTCAACAGTCTGCTGACCTTTTGACGCACAGATTCATAGTCAACTTTTAATTAGGTTTCCTGTTCCCTTCATTGCTTTGCTTTTCTAATGCAGCCAGATTGCAAACACTAGATATATTAGATGTGATGTAACCTGAGTAGGTTAACCGAGCATTACACACTAAATCAAGACTGATTGCCCAACCTTATACATGAAAAGGTTACATCAACCTTCAATTAAAGCCTTCTTCACATTTCTCATGCTATACAGTCATGTCAATGTTAGTATAACGGGGTCCGGGTCAAGAGCTGAAATGTTAATGACCCAGTGCCTAATTGACTTTGTTTCCTCTAGGGTTAGAAATTAGTTCTCATAGCAGATAGATAGACAGACGTCTCCTTAATTGGACGTTGCTGTTACATAGTTTCAGTTTCGTAGGTCAGTAGTACATGGAGCAGAAATGAATGCACAATTACATTTTCATGCGTTGATGTGAATATATTATCCTCATCCCATAAGCACCTCTTTTAATATAATGCAAAAGAAACACACAAGGGACTTTTAACAAGTTTGTGTGTTTAAATGGCTATTAGGGAGGACCTAAAGATGCAGAGGAAATGTATATATTATGCTATGGATATAACCAGCTGTTAGTCAGGGCCGTGGGCACTCTTGGCTTACTCAGCGGCATTGAACCTTGGGGAGGCTGATCGAGCATCTGTTGGTGAGAGTGCCAGGGCTCAGACCCCTTAAAATAAGATTGTAATTGATACTGACAGAGAAGCTCTTATGAATGTCATGGGCTCCTGAGTGCGATGACAAATTGTATTGTTGGGAGAGTTTAGGATTCTGGTGACAAAGTGTCATCTTGCATTAGCTGGCTGGAGATTGGCGGATCCGGCTCAACAAGGTGGCAGTGAGGTAGTCAGCACATGAGACTGTTCACTCCTGACAAGCTTGCTGAACGCTCTTCAAGAACTGAGAGGAAGAGCCGGTGTAGCCAAGCGATTTTTAAGTGCTTGGGCTTCGCATTGCTGACTGTGAACCGCCCGATTTCCCTTTTCCCCAGTGCCATTGTTAGCTCTTTTTTCATCCTTTTTGAGTAGACACAGATATTTTTAAATCTAAAAAAAATGGTTTTATACCAACTCAGAGCGCATTTATGTCTAAAATAAAGAGGAAGATACAAGCTTAAAGCTCCTGTGCTTATCAAGCCACCTCATCCACAGTGTATACTTGGAACAAGTCTCAAATTCAGTCTCCCCACGGCATCATGTTGGAATCACAAACAAATGGTGCAATAAAGAGGAGGAACCCAGCTGAGATGTACCTCTTCCCATTACCTGCAGTTTCAGTTTAGAAGTTATTTGAGTAACTCTTGAGCTAGAAAATAGCTAAAAGTTTGCTTTTATATTCATTCCTCCTTAACCTATGGTGAACTCTATTCAGTACCAGCTTTTAAACACCTTAATTAAAAGACAACTTGTATGTAACCTTGATTTCTTCTCTTAGCCTCTCATTCTGTGTCTTTCTTGCAGGATCCCTGACTGTTGTAGTCCTTCACTCGTGGTTTCTTTGTGAAAGCGCTTATATTTTCAATTCCAAATGCATATTAACTGCAGTTAATATAAATGTATGTTAGCTTGTTTTTTATGCTTTTCAATTGCTTTTCAATTGCTTTTCGATTGCAAAGTGCTCTTTCATGTCTTGTGAAACACCTTATACTACCTGTATAGTTGAATATTGGATTTAAATGATTTATTTAAAAGGCCTGTTATTTTTTATGCTTAATCCCCTATTTTTATGATTTACTGTTGGCATAGATGAGTTAATGCATCTTAGTCAAACAGGGAAAGAAACTTGTGTCTTCCTGATTAACCGATACGTTTTCCTTTCAGAAGGAAACAATTGTGGCTGGAAATTTGCTAAATGAATCGCAACAAAATCCACATACTGTGTCTCTTCGACGTTTCAAATGCATCAGACATCTAAGATGCATTCAGCCTGCTGGGTAAAAAATAACGATGCTATGAATAGGATGCTGTAATTGTCCTTGCAATATTATGATGTTAATTTAATTTGTATTCCCACTTTACAATTTGAAAGGACAATGTGACATCTCCCCGAATGCAAAGTAGGGGGACTACACGTTATCTTATAATAGCTAATTAGATTTCTTATGTGAATACTGACATGTTAAAAATAGGCTTCTCCTAACAGTGTCCTTCATGGGCCATACTCGTGTTTATGATTACCATTAATCCTGCCAACAGAGTGGAAACATCTCGCTGCCTGTGTATTGGCACGGAGCTCCTCAATCATATCAAAACTAATTTGTTGTCTTGAGTTATTGATGTAGAGCATTTGGGCTGAAGCTATGAGGACTGATTTCCCTTTTCCAGTAACAAACAAAGCTGTTTGTTAAATTAGTCGGGCTGAACAGATATATTGAACAGATTTATTAATAAACATCCAGTGTTATTAACGTCTGCAAATGCTGTGCAGTCAATAACACAAAGGATGATTCCCCCAGCATACACTTCATTACTATATGATATGATGTTAGTAAAATGCTACATCTTACTTCTAACCCTTCTTATTCCTTAAAATCTTTCAATGCATGGATATGTTCATGCCCTGCTTCTAATCTCCACTGAGCAGCATTACATCAACAAATGAATCTTCTACAGCGTCTACAGCCACACGTCTGAGGATGGGACATATGAGGCAATTTGAAAAATTAGTTGTCAGCAGTATTGATTTGTAAACATCTCTTGAATTATCGACCCATGCAAGCGCAACTCAGAGCACTTCCTCTTTACATTATAATGTCTATCTATCAGGATAGCAGGTTAAGGCGCGAATATGGTTTCCAAATTCTTATAAAGAAATACAAATAAAGTCGTTGTTAGTAGAATGTGGCGGGGTACTATAGACACCATGTTAATCTGTTTGTGATCCTGTCCGTCAGAGAATGCGGCGATCTGTGGTTGTTTTCTGATTTATTCCCCCCCACCGCTCTGTTAAATGGGATGCCTGTAATGCTGGCACAATAACAAATTACCTGGTGAATTTGCATGCTGTTGTTGCAGCATGCT
This sequence comes from Pseudochaenichthys georgianus, assembly GCF_902827115.2. Classification (NCBI taxonomy): domain Eukaryota; kingdom Metazoa; phylum Chordata; class Actinopteri; order Perciformes; family Channichthyidae; genus Pseudochaenichthys; species Pseudochaenichthys georgianus. The sequence continues at coordinate 26,326,413 of NC_047519.1, forward strand.
AACATCATTGCTTCCAGTAATTACCTCCGATTTGCTAATGGAAGCTCTTTCATAGTATCTCTGCATATTTTTGCAACTGTATGTGGTCATCGGATGTAGACTTAAAAGCATAATTGGAAGGCACAGCGATTTGCTTAATCTACTATTTATTTGATGAAAATGGGGCGGTGGTGGCAAAGTCGATAGGGACTTGGTTTGGCAACTGGAAGGTCACCAGTTCAAGTCCCGGCAAGACCAAGTGCTACTGAGGTGTCCCTGAGCAAGGCACTGTTCCCTACACTGCTCCCCGGGCGCTGTTCAAAATGGCAGCACACTGCTCCTAACACAAGATGGGTCAAATGCAGAGAAACAATTTCCCCACGGGGGAATAAATGGGTCTTGCGCGCCATCAATAAGGCACTATCAGAACGTGAGGAGAAGTACTAATGTTTGTTTTCCAATGAGAGTGCTTAATCTGGCTGGGTGAAACTCACAAGCTGACATTTTTTCTGCAGGCTCTATTGATAAAAAATGCCTCAATATAGAAATGATGTGGCCCCTCGTTTGGCCTCTGAGGACTGACTGCCCTGAGATGGAGCACTACAGTTAACTGCACTGCAAACTTTCAGGAGATTATTTCCCAGTTGGGGAATAATAATTGTTGGACTTAAACTAATGGAAATCAAACAATTGACCATTGCATCAATACAGCAACATTTTCCATTACCTTTGTTTAGAGGGAAAGTTGCAACAACCATTTTCACTGCAGTACAGTTGGAGCCGAACAAAGGCATATAAATATAAATACTGCAGGCACATTCCTTTTCCCCATGTATTTACTTTTCTGTAGTTCTTGTACTCCCAAACTCCAGATGTCAATAACTGATATCAGTCTCACATCGCCATTTCTTTCATTGAAATGGTAGAACTTTTGGGAATATGTAATCAGACTAAAAGGTCGGAAGTAATCTTAGACAGATAGGCTGAATAAATACTTAACACCTTGAATACCTTAACGGACTGACTGAGTATTCACTCAAGTTTCAGCTGAAACTACTTTAGTGTTTGTAAGACTTCTCTGTGGTGCTGGCAGGAATTCAGTGTCACCCAGCGATATCTCTAAAGGCTTTTTGAAAATGCCTTGGACCGGCAGTGACACATCCTCCCTGACCTGGCACTACCTCTGTTAACAGTCACATGTGTTCAGTGTGATGACAGGAGGGAAGTGGAACAAGATAAATAGGCCTTATAGCTAAACAGTGAATTCACAGTAGAATGACCCAATACATTCTTCAAAGCAATGGAAGTCTCTTTTATCTTAAAATGTTGGACTATTACTAGTGATGTTCTTTGTATACATAAACAGATATTGACAATTTCTGTGGATAGCTCATACTTAAGCTCTTTAACAAGGAGGGGGCTCAGAGACAGACCTGCACCCTCTCCCAAATAGTCTGCCCCCCAAATATAAAGTTTAGAAAGTGTTATCTAACCATAATAATTGAAATCTAAATTACTTAATGAAAAATGTTGATGAATAAATAGTCATTAAATAAACAAACTTAATTTTGGGCGGTCTAACGACAGAGCGGAACCTCACATTTTGCGATATTGTCCACTGGGGTGATAATTAATGTAACAACACCTGGCTTACAACAGCTAGCTAACTTACAAATAGACGTTTTAAGGTTTGTTTTTCCAAACAAGAGCACTGGTTTTGGAGAAATCAGGAACTGCAACAGCTGATAAATAAAGTGTGGCCATATCAGGCGCAAACTATTATGCGCAAACTATTATGGACAAAAGTTTTACACTAGGACATTAACCGAGCATTGACGTCATTTAGGCTACTTCACATTGCAAAGCAGCTAGTTTAAGTGATAACCTAGCTAGCGTTTGGACTTTTGCCAGTAAGTGCACCATTTCCTGGAAGGATTTGTACCCTGTACCTAAACTGGCCCCCGCAGTCCTCAGTCACTTCAATGGTAAGTTATATTACGGTGGCCCTGAAGTGCAAGACACCACAGCATTTCACAAAACACCACAGCATTTCACAAAACGCCACAGCATTTCACAAAACACTACAGCATTTCATAAAACACCACAGCATTTCAGAAAACACCACAGCATTTCACAAAACGCCACAGCATTTCACAAAACACTACAGCATTTCATAAAACACCACAGCATTTCAGAAAACACCACAGCATTTCACAAAACACTACAGCATTTCACAAAACACCACAGCATTTCAGAAAACGCCGCAGCATTTCAGAAAACACCACAGCATTTCACATTGGACGGAAAGGGTATTCCTTTAGGGAGAACACTTCTTGTTTGTGATTGGACAGAGCCAGCCAGAGAAGCACTGCTGTGATTGGTTGTTTTTGCTGCCAGTCAAGAAATGACGCTTCGTGATTGGTCAACACCCGACAGCGAAATATGTCCCAACCATGGTCCCACAACGTATGGTCCCAACACATCAGCCGTTAGCACACACTCTCACAGCTCCTCATATCTGTTCAGAAACTGGACACAAGTTAAACATGTACAAACCACAGACTGTCTATGTCATGGCGAATACAGTCGCTGCTTTATTTATGTCTGTATGATGTTGTTGTGTGGACGGAGCAGCTACAGGTTAGTTTAGCCTGATGGATCCGATTCAGAAAACACGCATTTTAAAAGCTTTTCGCCTGCCGTCTTATCTGCAGACTTGTCAAAGCGTTAATTCATGGTTTTTACTAACTGCTATCAGTATGTAGTTACTTCGGCATTACTTTGAAACGTGTAATACAATTAAATCACGGTCAAATATGTTCATTTTGTTGTAGGATTTACATGGAGATACGCCCCGTCCCCTCTCCAGCGCCTCTTGTTTGAATGACAGCATTGACAGGAGCAAACACAGCTGACAGCCGCGGTGAAACTCGAGTGATTAGAGCGATGCGAATATTGGGTGGTCTACCATAGTATTTACATGGAGATAAGCCCCTTACAAACCATGAGTTAATAAAGCATTAATTCTGTGTTTACTCCTGTCATTCAAACAAGACGCTGGAGAGGGGGCGGGCCGTATCTCCATGTAAATCCTATCGGAATCGGATCCATCAGGCTAAACTAACCTGTAGCTGCTCCGTCCACGCTCACAACAACGTCATACAGACATAAATAAAGCAGCGACTGTATTCACCATGACATAGACAGTCTGTGGTTTGTACATGTTTAACTTTTGTCCAGTTTCTGAACAGATATGAGGAGCTGTGAGCTCTGAGTGTGTGCTAACAGCTGAGCTAACAGCTGATGTGTTGGGCTAATCACAAGCGTCATTTCTTGACTGGCAGCAAAAACAACCAATCACAATGAAATGCTGTGGTGTCTTGCACTTCAGGGCCACCGTACTATATATATATATTTATTTTTTCCCCACTGACATACCTGTGCTGCTTGGCTGTTGGTACATTTGTGGATCACACACACTGCTGCTTCACATCCGCTTGCAATGTTTTGATTTGTCAAAAATGTCTGTCTTGCTTCCTGTGATGTCTTGGAGCTCAGTTTATGTAACTAGTAATGTGCCTTCAATGGCACTGAATATACTGAATAACTATTGACTATTTGTGAAAGGTTTGATATTTCAGCATCGATATTAAACTATTAAGATAAAGGGGAGACTAAAATGACACTCAGAGGGACAATTTCATAACATTCATCTGCTATAATTATTTATCTATTATCTATATCATTCCAATAACTATATAGACTCTCACTTTTTTTAAAACTATTTTTCTTTTTGTATTACTTTTAATATAGTATATTCTAATATTGTTTTAATATTGTCTGCTTATCTGTATTATTGTGTTGCATTGTTGGAGAAGCCTGTGACCTAATATTTTCAACCACATAATTACTCTGTAGCTATGTTAGTTTGACAATAAAGAACCTTGAACCTTGAACCTTGAATAGGACAGCAAACAGATGCAGAACATATTATGGAAATATATGCATACATATTTTTAAAGACTCTTGTGATCTTGCTTATGTCATGGCAGCAATGATGAAAACATTGCCCAACATAAAATAATGCCAAAGGCAGCTGTTACAGACAGGATGGCAGCAGTATTTTTGAAGCATTTAAGTATTATATGAAGCTGCCTCGCTTCTGTTCACACAGAAAATATTATCCACATTACACTCAAGAGACACCATAACCGCTGGAAGAAGCTAATTAACAAATCATTAGAGTTTTGCATTTGATCCCTGGTTTTACATTTTTATGCTGCACCGAGAATTAGAAATAAGACCTCTCTTTTCTCTTTAAAGATGTTGTGTGAAAATACAGTTTTCCCAAAGAGTTGATTGGAGTTAATAAAATGTCACACTGTGAATGTATTAGATTTGAAATGAATGCATGGGCACAGTTTGATATAAAAGATATCCGTACACCTCCACTACTTATGATAATTGTTATATGCAACTAATTCAAAGGAGCAGCAAAGCATTTTGATGCCTAAATTTAGTTGAGCATGATTATAATCAAAGCCAGTCTGATGTGGAAAACAAAAGCAGGAGGCTTATGTAGAAAATGACTTTTGTTAAAAAAAAAAAGCATATTTTGGTGTCAAACCTGTCAAAGAACAGCGATGGTGTTACAACAAAATAATAATTCCCAGCCTAAGATGTGGTTACCGGCGCTGTTGTCACACGCTATGACAGTTGGGATATAGAGGAAGCTATCATGAAAAGGATATTGTTGTTCACCTGACATGGGAAATCTACTCTCCTAATAAATGAAATGATTAGTTTTCCTCAAAGAAGACACAATTCAGGGCTTGGATTCATCGAAAATAAAGGTTGCATGCGTTGAATATTTACTAAAAGGGCATAAGGGTGGATTTTTCCTAGTTTCCTCCTTTTTAAGGCTAAAATACTCAACACTAAAAGGCTGTTTTTTATCCCAGGGAAAGAATGGAACACAACAGCGCCTTAAACTCTATTGCTTTTGTGCTGATTGATTTAGATGAATTTACCCTGAATTATAACATAGTTAGCTCACAAGGGGTTTTTGCAAATCTGTTGCAGTAGTCAGGGCGTTCCTCTCTGTAGGGAAACTACTCTGCATCATTTACTACTTATTGTACCTTGGTTTTAAGACCGCTGTAAGCAGATACTCAATGGTACGGCTGTACAGGAGGCCAAAGAGGCTCGTCAGGCTGCTGCTGCAGAATTAAGGTGGTAATTACAGAGACAAATCACTTGAGCTTATCCCAAACTGTGGGAAATGTGGAAAACCAATTTCTGAACACATTAAAGGAGTTTCACGCGTTGCATGTTGATATCTCAGCCTGATGGTTTGCTGCCGGAGGATATTTAATTTCTTATACGATATTTTAGATATTTAATGATTCAATTCTTTAGGTGTTCCTCTGGTAGTTGTATATCACTCGCTCTCATTGTGCTATGCTTACTGTCACTTCCTTACTGTTTTTTTTTATTTGAGGGCATTCAGTACAATGTTACTAAAATACTGGTCTTTCATTCGTCCAAAATCAACACGGACACATTTCTCATTCAGTTTTAAAACACAGCGTCAAGCATCGTATCTCTCGTTAACAGCAAGCAAAAGCTCTGATATGGAAGCATTCAATTATTCTCTTTAGTATGCAGACACACAGTAAGGAATAGGTTTTTAACACTTTATTTTGGTATGTTTGGTTGCATCTTGAGAAATGTTACATTTTCTGTAAAAACACTAAACGCAAGGGTTAACCGGAGAAGCAGTTTATTGTTGACCCCAGTGCACAGAGATGTTTATAATACTTTGCAGGAAGGCCCCTTGAAACAGCATTAGCCTAAATGATAACAGTCAATCTTTACTTATGGCTCCTTGGCACTGTGTGACTTTGTGTATCTCTGCAGCCACTCTGCCTTTCCACACCAAGGACATCATGTTTGGACTCCAATTTCCCTGTCACTTTGTTTGACTGTTAGCACCGTATTTAAAAAAAAGAAAATAAATTGTATTAACAGAATGCAGTGACATCTTTTGAATTTTCTTTCTTCAAAATACATTTTGTTCAGAATTCTTCAGCCTTGAGCTATTATGAAGTCTGTGAGTGCTTGTTGGTATATTGCAATTGTTTTTGATTGGCCATGACATTTGTGGAAATGTTTCAGTCTGTTGGTATCTAAGTCTACAATAATAATCCTCAATGCTTGTGAACACACAATTATTGGTACACATTGATACATTTCACAGCTTTACTTACATTATTTACCTTACAGGTTTAGAATCATTCATTGTGATGTATTATTTTAAGGTTAAGCTTCCAAAACAGTGCACAAGGTCTTTTACTTTAGAGATGTACTATGTATATTTTGATGCTAATACTTAATATTAAAACTCATTTTGAATACAGTGTTTTTTCTTACACAAAAGTATTGCTCAAGTTAAAGATCTTAGTACTTCTTCAAACATGCATTTATGTCTAGATGTGGTCAGGATGTAAAGACAATCTCACGAAATATTTTAAATAATAAGGATAGACACTACCATTGAAGGCATAACATTGAAACCTCATGCACATATTTGGTATTTTTTCTCTATGAAATGAAGTAAATCCAAACACAAGTGGTCTTGGAATCTGCCAATAGTAAGCAACATTATAAGGTATATAAAGTTTATTATAACATTTCACAAAATAAAAATACTTCCCATTTGATTTATGCTAAATTGACAGTTAAACTAGTTTTTGAAGTGGGCAAACTTGTTGAAGCAGCTGCATCTTAAATTATAAAATGTAACCTGCTCGTTTGGGAAAGGATTGGGACTTTTATTCTTTACTGCAGTACTGTAAATGTTGGCTCCGCACTGTACCCTCATGGCCCAACTTGATGATAAAACTTTGATATGGCATGGAGAGCTCTGCCAATATGTCCTCGCCGTTCAAGCAAACGTTTGAAGTATGGCGCACCATCAGCAAATACCTTACTGAAATTCAAATGTGTTGAAATACAGTTATCCTTTTTATGGGGATTCAGGTGCAGCTATTTGGAGTTGGGGCTTCCTATTCATTTATTCTGTTTCTAGGAGCCGCTCAGCTGTATTACTGAATTGATGCACTGTGACAGTCTTAAGCTATTTTTATCTCTTTTCTCTATCACATTGAGAAATTACGGCTGAGATATTGTAGAAAAATCATGGATTTCCAACCGACACTGAACTGAACTTGATATAGCTCATAACACCATCTAAGGCTGCGTATTGAGTTTTGTTCCTCTGTGACCCTTAGATCAAAGTAATGGACTATTGGAGGCTGTGCTCTCCAAACCAAAGAGGCCTGAGATACTAAGCACTTTAATGGTTTTGGTCAGGTTCTTAATTATAGGACAGTTTCCCTTGAGTGATTCCTCTCTTATGGAAGAGCAAAGCAATTCTACATTTGTGCCTGATCAATACAATGAGAAGGTTTAATACAAAGTTAATGAACAGGCTCCATCAAATCAATTAACACACGATTATTCAGATTGGCAGCGATGCTATTCATTAGCCTAATACGACAGAACGTTCTTATAACATGCAGTCATGTTACAACTAACGCAGGGTATTAAGTAAACTCTAATATACCAATATTTTCTTTTACCAAAAACCATGTTGTGATGATATGATCATCACAAAATCCTTGCACAATGCAATTTTTGTTTAGTTATCATCAGGAATGTGGATTAAATCAACAGGTGAGTAAAGGCAAATAATAGAAGTGCTAGAATAGTCTGGTAAATTCAGCATATTGCATTACTTTGCTGTTATGCAGGCTTTTAAACCAAAATAAATAAATAAATATCCCAAATGTAACATGATATCTGGTCTCATAAGACTATTAAACACCTGAGCTCTGTTAAGTGCCTCGATAAACATTCATTTGTTTGTCATCTGGCAATTTACTTATTTATTTAATTTCATCTTTCTGTACAATATTTCATTTTACATTCTCTTCTTGTATATATCATATTCTATTTACGTGTACATAGACTTCATGCACTATCTTTTACTTGTATTTTTGTATTTTATTATATATGTTGCATCGTTGGAGGAGCTCGGGTCATACGATTTTCATTGCCGTTTCTACAATGTAGCTTATGTGCATATGACATTAAAATCTTTGAATCTAGAATATCACGATACAGAAATATTGGTACACATTGGCCAGCTCTAGTTACAACGCTATTTGCTCCAGAAATACAATTTCCAATGATATTGTTCAATAAATGTGCCTTCTAATTCAATGATATATAATATATTTGCAAGCACATTTCAATATGAAATGATACAAAGGGGTCAGTGTTATTAGCTGGCTCTAATTGTACTGTATATTGTGTGTCCTCAAAAGCTGCTGCTGAAGGTCTGTCCTTTCTATCCCTGCTTGTGAGCCTCTTGCATGAATGCTCTGTTAATGGTCTGATGACTTTTTGCTCCAACAAGTTCAGCGGGTCAGTCGTGTCATCCATTTTACTTTGGTCCGAGCTGTATTGATCTCTCCTAAGTGTAGATTATTTTTCTCCCTTAGCGGCGATTTCTATGGCAGCGGGAGAAAAATACTCCTACCCTACTTATCTGGGCATAACTCACCACCCGTCTAACATCCAGACAAGCTGTAAACATTGATACGGTACAGCAGAATGGTGTAAAGATGATGCATTGCCAATTTAGTTTTGCAGCATGGTATCTGAGTAAAATAACCTAGCATGGACTGTATTCAGTGGTGGATTGCTGAAAAGTGTTCCGTTTAGAAAAACCAGACATTTGTTGTTGCTCTTGTCTACCTAACATACTAAGGTTGATACAATCTGATACACTTGGTCGAGTATACATGGAGAATGTAAGGCTTTTTGAGTTAAACTATTTGTAAAGTTGTGTCTCTCACAGGATTTTGTACTTTTTGTACTTATACTTGGTACTTTGAATAATTAATAATTAAATGCATCAATCTGGTGTACTTTGAGATCAAAATGAAGACTTTAGACCTACGGAGACCTTTGTGTGCTTGTAAGAAATGTCTGGGTGATAATGTTGAGCTCTACAAACTATCTATCTAAACTATCCACATCTCTCTTTTGTATGTACATATAGATTACATTACATTACATTGCATTTAGCTGACGCTTTTATCCAAAGCGACTTACAATAAGTACATTCGACCAGGAAGACACAACCTTGAAGAAAACAGAATCATATAAGTACATCAGGTTTCATAGAGCCAAGTATTTCAAGTGCTACTCAACTGGCTATAGATAAGCCAGTCCTTTATTATTATATAAGTACTCTGTTAGCAATTCTTTGTTAGTAATTCTATCGCTCGAGGTGGAGTCGAAAGAGATGAGTTTTCAGTCTGCGCCGGAAGGTGTGTAAGCTTTCTGCCGTCCTGATGTCAATGGGGAGCTCATTCCATCATTTTGGAGCCAGGATAGCAAACCCACGTGTTTTTGCTCATGGGAACTTGGGTCCCCCTCGCAGCGAGGGTGCAGCGAGTCGTTTGGCTGATGCAGAGCGTAGAGCACGCGCTGGGGTGTACAGTTTAACCATGTCCTGGATGTAGGAAGGGCCAGATCCATTTGCAGCATGGTACGCAAGTACCAGTGTCTTGAAGTGAATTCTAGCAGTTACCGGAAGCCAGTGAAGGGAGCGGAGGAGCGGAGTGGTGTGGGAAAATTTAGGAAGCTTGAAGACCAGACGAGCCGCTGCATTCTGAATGAGCTGCAGAGGTCGGATGGCACATGCAGGTAGACCAGCCAGGAGGGAGTTGCAGTAGTCTAGGCGTGAGGTGACGAGAGCCTGGACCAGAACCTGCGTCGATTTCTGGGTCAGCTGGGGACGTATCTTCCTGATGTTGAAAAGCGTGTATCTGCAGCAGCGGGTTGTAGCAGCGATGTTTGCAGTGAAGGACAGGTTGTTATCTAGGATCACACCCAGATTCCTTGCAGTCTGGGTCGGGGAAACAACAGAGGTGCCGATGTTGATAGTCAGGTCAAGAGTGGGACAATCTTTTCCCGGAAGGAAAAGCAGTTCAGTTTTGTCAAGGTTGAGCTTGAGATGATGAGCGGACATCCACTGAGAGATATCAGCTAAACAAGCAGAGATGCGTGCGACGACCTGGGTCTCTGAGTGGGGAAAGGACAGAATTAATTGGGTGTCGTCAGCGTAGCAGTGGTATGAAAAACCATGCGGGCTAATGACAGATCCGAGCGAGTTTGTGTACAGGGAGAAGAGGAGGGGACCAAGAACAGAGCCCTGAGGGACCCCTGTAGTTAATTGACAAGGGTCGGACTCGGACCCTCTCCAAGTTACCCTGTAGGTACGGTCTTTGAGGTATGAGGTGAGGAGGGAAAGTGCAGAGCCTGAAACTCCAAGTTCTTGGAGAGTGCGAAGGAGGATCTGATGGTTCACCGTGTCGAATGCAGCAGACAGGTCCAACAGGATGATGACAGAGGAGAGGGAGGCTGCTTTAGCAGTGTGCAGTTCCTCAGTGACAGCAATGAGGGCCGTTTCTGTGGAGTGCCTTGAAACCAGACTGGTGCGGATCCAGAAGGTTGTTCTGATGGAGATAGCAGGAGAGTTGTCTAAAGACAGCGCGTTCAAGTGTTTTAGACAGGAACGGGAGGAGAGAGACAGGCCTGTAGTTTATAACATCAGACGGGTTGAGAGTGGGTTTCTTTAGGAGAGGGTTTACTCTTGCCTCCTTGAGACTGTTTGGAAAGTGACCAGAAGTTAGAGAAGTGTTGATGAAATGGGTGAGAAACGGTAGAATATCAGGAGCGATAGTCTGAAGGAGGTTTGAAGGGATAGGGTCCAGAGGACAGGTGGTAGGTCGGGCAGAGGTAATGAGGGTAAGAACCTCACTTGGCGAGAGAGGGGAAAAGGAGGTTAGTGTGCGGGTGGAAGGAGGGTCTGGTGACCCATCGGTGAGTAAAGGTGAGTCAGAAAAAGAAGAGCGAATATCATCAACCTTTTTTTCAAAGTGGTTAACAAAGTCGCATGACAGAAGTGAGGAGGGGGGAGGGTCCAAGAGGGTGGAGAAGATGGAAAATAGTTTTTTACGATTGGAATAGGAAGATTGGATCTTATCTTGAAAGAAAGTGCTTTTTGCCTGAGAGATCGAAGCAGAGAAAGAGGAGAGGAGAGCCTGATAGGTTAGGAGGTCGTCGCGGTGTTTGGATTTCCACCGTTTCCGCTCTGCTGCCCTAAGGACGGTTCTATTAGCACGCAGTGCGTCATTTAGCCAGGGAGCAGGAGGGGACTGACGAGCCTGCCGAGATGTGAGAGGACAGAGAGAGTCCAGAGAGGATGAGAGAGTAGAGAGGAGAGTTTCTGCAGCAGAGTTTGGAGGCAGGAGTTGGAACGAGTCCGAGGAAGGGAGGGCTGAGAGCACCGATGAGGCAAAGGTAGAGGGGGAGAGGGAATGGAGGTTACGGCGGACAGGTGCAGGATGAGAAGAGATTAGTTTGTTATGTTTGGAAAGGGGTAGAGAGAATGAATGAATATATATATATAGCCAAGTGATTTACATTTTCTAGCATTTATTCCTTTATACAGTTTTTGTCCTTGTTTTGAGTGGAAGGCAGATTTAAGATATTCATTGTACAGGTAAACTCGCTTTTAACTGTGCATATGACAATACATGCGACTTGATGTAAAAGGTGATTACACAGTACAGTAATATCACAGCAATAATGCATACTGCATAGTAAAAGAAACAGGCTCCGTGATTTAATGACGTATATGCAAATATATTAATTATTCATTAGTAAGTTGAATAGGTTGTGAATTATACATTTCTCTAGTGCAGTGAGCACTTCACCTCACAACCAGGATGTTGAGTGATCATCTGTTTCAACTCTGAAACAACACTCAAGCGTTTTTTAGCCAGCATGCTGGGCTATTATCAACCAGCAATTTCTTGTTTAGTTAACAGCTCCTTAATCGTTATGTACACCGTGTTTTGTGGTGGCTTTTGAATGCCCAGTTCTTTTTCACACTTAAGCTGCACATCGTTTCAAAACATTCTGAATAATTTAGTTTTTAAGTGGAGTTGCCCTGAAATCAAAGAGTGTGCTTGTCTGTAGTGCAGAGAAGAGCCTTCTGTATGACTCTGTTAGAACTGCTTTCTGTCAACTCAGTGTGCTTAAAACTCCTTTTGAAGAGTTTCATCAGTCATGCATAATTTTTCTTTGATGCACATGTTGGATGACTGTGAGTAATGTTCGCCTGATGTGAAGTTTAGTGACAGGGTTTTTCTTTGCCCGCATATACCTCAGGTATATCGCCTTATAGCATTTCAATGTATGTTTATTAGGGGTGTAACGGTTCACAAACATTTCGGTTCGGTACGTACCTCGGTTTTTAGGTCACGGTTCGGTTCGGTACGTTTTCGGTACAGCAGAACAAATGATCACAAAACATAAAATATTTTTTTAGTTTTTTTTATTATTATTAAACTGTGAATAATGTATTCACTCAAATAAATACAAAATATAATAAAATAAACATTAAGGTGCAGCATTTCGATTAACTGAAATAATCTGTATTTGAACTTTACTGTACTAGTACTCACAAAACATAAACTATTAGTTTTGGGTTTTTAATTATTATTAAACTGTGAATATTCACTCAAATAAATACAAAATATAATAAAATAAACATTAAGGTGCAGCATTTCGATGAACTGAAATAATCTGTATTTGAACTGTACTGTGCTAGTACCTAAGCAGCCAGTTTGACATTAGGACTTGCTTGTCATTGTATTTTCATGTTTTTTTAAAGAAAGATGAACTTGTCCACATGGCTGCTGAAAGGGCAGATCAGCTGGCACTAGCAATGTCTCCTGCCGTGGAGAACACCCTCTCGCTAGGGACAGAGGTAGCAGATACAGCCAGGTAGCGCTTTGCTAACATGGCAACATAAGGATATTTGGCGTTTGTAATAACTTTGGCTCGGTCTGAACTTTTTGCGAGTGGTGGAGGCTTAAATACTAGCGGGAGTTGGGTTTGCACTTCAGTCTTTTTTCTTTTGGTAACGGTGATATTCACGTTCGGGTGATGCCTTTTCAAATGAGTGTGCAAGTTTGATGTATTGCCAGCCGCGTAACCAATTTTAGTTGAACAATGCCGACAAACAGCTTTGGTTCGGTCCACCTGTCTTTGTCCGTCATCCAAAATGTTCCCAAACCGGAGACTTCAATGATGCTGGAGGATTTTCGAGCTCAACTTTATCTGCGTTCGCCATTTTGACAGTTCCTCAAATTACTGACTAAATTTGAACGCATCCCTGTGACCAGCTCTCATAGTATGCCTCTCGTCCATGACTTGCTCGCTCTATGACGCGTTGAACCCAACCCTTCGGTTCGGTACACACGTGTACCGAACCGAAGGGCCCATACCAGATAATTTCGGTACGTGTACCGTTACACCCCTACTGTTTATATACCGTACCGTGTCCTTCAGTTAGTCTTATTAGATCACATTTTTTACTGGTATATGAAAAGAGACATGAATAAGCTAAATATATAAACTAAGAGCGAAGACATGTTTTGCATGTACATCGCATTGCTTGGAACCAGTTTTTCTCTCTGAAAGTGTTTGATATGTAAAATGTAGGAATATCATTAGGTTAAGGAAGCACTTCAAGCCATTCCAGAAAAAGCTATGTTGCTGTCACCCTGCTCAGCGGTGAGCTAGTTTAGAAAGTCATCTCACTCTTTGACTTTGAGAAGTTCTACAAGACCTCATCCAGTCACGCTCCGGAATCAACTGGATGTGAACGATTTCAGGCAGACACAGATATCATCCATCAGCCACCTCACCTGGGCCTAATGGCTTGCCGCAGACAGGCATGTTTGACAGTGTGTTTCATGTGTGCATACCACATACCCACCTACTCTCTTTATGTCAGAATATCAGCAGGCAGCACAGTGTCAAGGCCTACAAATGGATTTTCTAATCCACTTGTTTGCTGGAAGTTCTTTCAACCCGGGTTTTGAAGTGCAAGCCAAAAATGTACTTAAACGCAAGCATTCCCTTAGACTCCTGTCCGTCTCAGCCCGAGGCTATCATTGTGTGTGTTTGACTGACTAAAAACATTTCCCTGGCAGAGAGAAGAAGATGCAGGCAGTAGAAGCGAAGGACATCAGGAAAGCTCTAATAATGAGATGTCAAGCAGGGCAGACCATAATTGTTAATTACATTTATTCCAGTGCTTTTGGAATGCCGCCACGATGCTTTCAGGAATATAAAGTGGTGTCCTCAACATGTTCCAGGTTCAGCCTTTTAAATGGGTCTGAGCTATCAGTCCTGAAATTCAATAAGGAGGGCCCCGTTTCAATCTGCAGGCATGGCCATATAAGGAACAAAGTCAGACGTTTAAAAGCAAGAAGTATAAAGTCTCACAGCGTCAAACTGTATGAAACACTAGCTTTGTTAGAGTGTCTGCAGACCTGCCAATGTGCTGTTAGTTTACTCTGACATACACAAATATATTTCTCCATTATAGCAGAGTTTGAGCTGCATGGGTGAACAGGACACGGCTTAATAGTTTGACATAGTGTTCATCAAACTGTTTTATGTCAACTGGAAATCACTCCCAGGCTATTTGCTTTGACTGGGCCATGTTTGCTTGTTCTTCTATTTAATTAGGTGACCTTTCCTCAACTCCTTACCTCTGCTTGAACCGAAGCTGCCTGGTCTGCACGCAGTGATGGCTACTTTTTCATAACATATGAAGGCAATTAAAAATGTGCTGGTCAAGAACAGTTAGTGAAGTCGGAAGTTCACGAGTGTCCCGTCCTTTAAAGAAACCCTTGTTATTTGGATTGGAGATTAGATATCCAACCACAGAATCACAAAGCGCCTCTTGTATGTACTGCTGAACATCCTTCCAGCTTGTTGCCTTAATTGCATTTGAAGGAGAATCTGTTAATCATACTACTTTTCTGTCCCTCAACAAATACACAGTCTGTTGCTGTAAAAATGACATAGACTAAGGAAAGACTAAGGAAAGACTACAAGCTCTGTTTGGTACCTTCTTTTTACATGCGTGCAAAAGCACATCCTCTGATGTACATATCCCTTCCTAGTTTTAGTTGCTACCCCCAAACCATCTGCTGTCAGACATCGGTAATTAGTTTTATGGTGTTCTTGGCAGCCAGAGTATGGCTTCACGATAATTACCCTTTTATTGTTTTGTATTCTATTGTTAATGTTGTTGTTGTTTCGTGGCTTGTCCTAATTAAAAGTTTGGAGCTTTACAGAATTAACACAGGCTGCCCTTTTTGTCCTCCTAAATTGCGTATCCCACAAAGCCAACATGAAAGGATGTGATGAATGGACTGTGTGACAAGAGCAGATATGGTGTGGGACAGTAAAGTCTCTCAGTAATGAAACACACCAAACCCTTCTGTTACCACAACCTGTCATGACTTTGAGTTTTACAGGTTGCTGGCACTTGTCTCAGAGGAGAGAGTATCATTTCTATTTTGTTATCCAAAAGTCTTGTCTTGCAGGCCCATGTCTTTCTGGTGGTGGAAACAAGCCATGTCTCCACTCTTCATCTTTCTTTGAGATCCTTCTTGTTTTTTTTCCTTCTGCTCTGCCATCCCCTGAGTAAAGTACAAGTCAATATTCTCCCTGCATCTCTCACCGTGCTGTTTGTTTTTAATGGCTTTTAAGTTGACTGGCGGTCAGCGCCGTCTCTCTCTGCCTCAAACGTGTTGTCTGAGAGGTCTGTGGCGCTGAGCTTCGGTCATCATCGCGGCCAAATCCACTTACACACAAACCAATAAGCTCTCACATTCAATAGCACACATTTGCCTTAAGTAAAAGCTCTCTAGATTAAATTGAAGACTTGACCAAGAGAGGGAAAAACTGACTTAATCTGGTATTGACGTACACAAACCCATCCTGATCCTTTGGAAATACAAGTCATCGATCATAAGGATTTAATCAAATGTATATTAATTTGTATTTTAACTTAACATACAATCATGAGTAATGTTATAGACGATTTAGCCACAATGTCAATAGTGAGGCACCTACAACCGACAAATGATACCTTGTTAAACTAAAAGCAATGATATTTACAACCAATAATACCTCCAATTTATATTGATTACATTTTCACTTTCCACAGTAGTGTGTTTTACCATTAACAAATATTTCCGAATGAGTAAGGTTTAAAAAGATTCAAAAAGAGTTAATGTCATATATCATATACAAAACTACAGTTTAGTTGTGAATGAAAAATATAAACAAAAAAATTCAAACTGTCTCTGACTCTGGTGTAATGGTAATTGTGGTGACTGAACAATGGTGACTGAGAAGAATTTGTCAGCTCCATATTTTTCCTTGATTATTAAATCATAGACGCCAGAGAAATGTTGTTATCATTTAGCTTTCAGCCTTTTTTTTGCACAATTGCATGCCGTCGGCAGTATGCTGTGAAGCAGTGAGGGGTATGTGTGATACAGCCTGCCTGACTGATTACTAGATCTTTAAATCCGTGTTTAACAAGAAGTTTGGGAAAGCAATCAAAACTGGCTCAGCCTCTTGTTATTTCACTCTCTCTGTTCTGTACATTTTCAAAATAGTGCGACATTCTGCTGTAGGAAAACACACCATTCCTGACAGAATGACTACAACTGTATTTCCACTTAAAGGTCACTCCAGCCCATAACATCTAAGACATTAGTAAGGTTTCATTATAGATTGGTCGAGATGCTTTTCAGCTATGACATGCATATCAAGGCCGTCAGCTGTCACTAGCACTTACATCTGAATGTTAAGACAACCTTGGTGATCCTGTAGTCAATAAAACATGTATGTTGTTTAATAGATGGCCTGAGCATTTTAATCACTAACATATTCAAATGAGCACAGAGAGCAGGGGAAGTATCAAGACATCTATTCCAGCGTATACATCGAAGACACATTTAAGCTGTTTTTCTACTAATCAAAAGCGGCTTTTTTTCATAGACTAATTGAAACCAAGTGGCGACCAATGATTCAAGGTGAACAGGGATTTTGTAATCGTGTTTTTTTGCCGCTCCGAGTAATTTAATACCAGGTCCAGATCGGATACTTATAACTAGCTCTTTTGCCAATTTCAAAACAGCACGATGTAATAATATCAGGGGAAAAGTACAGTGTGTTCCCTCTGTTTATTGAAATAGCATGGTAACAGTTTAAACCAAACTGTCATGTTTTTGGATTCATGTTTTCATTTTCCACCTTTTTCTTTTGAAATGTTTTCCTCCTTGTGTCTTCTCTGATCCTACTCCCTGTGTTTGCCTTCCTGTCGTTAGTTTCCCTGGTGTGTCTGATTGTCTGATTGTGTTCACCTGTTGCCCTTGTGTTTCTGCCTCCCCTGCCCAGCTGTGTCTTGTCCTGTGATTACCCTTCTGTGTATTTAGTCTTGTCTTCCCCCTGTGCTCCATGTCTGTTCATCGTCGTTTCATGTCCCTGCTACCTGTCGTCTATGCTTGTCCATGTCTCCTGCCTGTTCCCGCCTGTAAGTTTGTTCCTGTCTGTCGTGCTCCCCGGTTTTGTTTATTAGTTTCTTGTTTTTCTTGTCTTCGGCTTTTTATAAATAAAGCTCGCCTTTTGTTACCTTACCTTTTTTAGTCTTTTTTTAAACTGTACTTGGGTCCTATTTTCCCCAAACCTGACACAAACATTGGATCAAGCTCTATAGCTCACAATACCCCTTATGTATTGTAAATATAAATAAACGATTACTTGACCATTATCCGATCAATAAAATACTAGCTGTGAATCCTACAGTATTTGACCTTTAATTTAACTCCACCCGATCACAAATGTATCAGAAATACATGTATTGCTAAAGGTTAGTTCTATATAAGGGCTAGTTCTTCTCATTCCATTCAATATAAAAACATACACTTACTGGATCATTTTCGTTTCATTTCCCCACATTTTTCTTCTTCCTAATTACCCAAGTTTAAGTTTGCTTTTACATTGCACCCGAGCCTAAATGTCATAGCATTACATACTTTTGCTGTGGCTAATGGCCTGTGCTGACAAGTGAGTGGGCAAAACTATCTCTTTATTTAACACGCAGAGAGTAATGATTTGCACTCACGGGGGGCTCTGGTGAGGGCCGGACAACTCAGTCTGTTTCCCTTAATAGGGCCTGTCTCCAATGATTAGGGATTGTTGACAGCGGAAGTAGCAGTGCCTAGCACCAGACGGAGCGCTCGGTTTACTTTTCCCATTTATTAACAATTTCCTAATCTCCGCTCGACAAAAGAACTAGCCCACACACACATGCACAAATGAACACACACAGACATACTTTTGCTCATTATGTCAAATATCAGATGGTGAAACAAAGTCGCGGGGTAGAGATGGACGCCGCTCCTCCCACGCGTTCTGAAACTCCTGAGTCTCAGGGCCACACAGGCAATCGCACTCCAACTATCTCATCATTACACCGCGGTTCCCAGCACAGCATCAGGGCTCTCTATCCTGGACCAGGCTGGAACCAAACTAACTAGCCTTTCATTTCTCTTGTCTATGAGGCTGCTGATGCTTTGTGATCAGTGTCTTCCATGTCATTTCTTAAATAGTTCATGGGCCTCAAACTCTTTTCTGTCAAAATTAATTTACACTGTACTTTCTTCTTCTGGTAAAAAAAAAAAAAAAAAGGCTAGACCATGAGCTAATTGTAAAGAAATGGCTATGCCTCATTATTTTTCCCTCCAATGGACATAAGCCTGATTATCTTTTTCGTATCGCGACCCGGACTTTGGCATTCAATTCCTTTTTCTATCTCACCCCTTCGATTCGGGGATCAAACCTGGGTTCACTCTGGGATACAACACACTCTAATTGACCAACACCTTTGACATGTGCGTGAACACAACTTGTATAATCATAATGTAGCATGCAATGCATACTGAACAGCCTTCCTTTGGGGGCTGAAGGCTAAATTCATTTATATGAAAGTCAAGGATAACTAATGGGCAGCCTGGACAAATAATACAATAACACCCCTCTTATTGTACAGACATTCAAACACACAAGGCATATATAATTACATATTCCTGCCAAATGCATACTCATCCCAATATAAAAAAGGACACCTAATGGCATACTAATGCTTAGTGTTAGCTATTATGCATGAACCGTTTCAGCCTAAGCCACCATAAAAGCTAATCAAACCATAGCTTTCCAAATTCCACATTGGGCCTTATTTTTTTAGAACCGTGTATTCTTCTGATATCAGCAATTAATTGCACAGAGTTAATTGCAGAGTGAACTGCAGATGACTTCCTGCTGCAGTGTGTCTACCCTGAGACAAGAGTATAAAGGATGTACTGGGAAAAAAAGGATGCGCTCAGAGGATTACTAGTCTTTCTTGTGCGACTAAAGCTGGCATGTGATTTTAAAAGATAACACCTGACCATAATAGTGAAAAGCTACCACAGAGACGTTTTAATGTCGTATCCATCAGCGTGGACAGAAGTAAAAGTGACACACTCTTCAAAGGCATTCTTAGCTCTGGAAATTTGACCCAGCTTTGTGACTATCCATCATACAGTACATGGCCATTAACCTGTGACACATGGCAACCATCAACCAATCATTCCTCGCCATAAATCATTTCGTCCTATGAAAATGAAACTATACAATTTCTACACCCTTACAATGCGATGCCACGGGGTAGCGAGGACAAAGACACACAGGGCTCTTTGAAAGCGGTCATGTTGGGCAGCTCCAGTGCATAATGCCATGCTAGTTGATGTGCTGGCCCATGTGCATGCTCATGCCGTAATCGGTCCTGATTATACAGTAGCTAATGGCCATAATGATGTACATGTTCTCCCCAGCAGGACAGTGCAATTAGGTTCAAGCAAATTCAGTCTCTCCTCAGGCAGTCCCTAAAAACCCTCTTGCTCTCACAATCTATTTAGCCAAGTCGGTGCATGTGTGCACGTGGACATTGTGAGAGTGAGAGAGAAAATCGTTGACCATGTGTAAAACACAACACGCTTCACTTTTTATGGTAACTGACCTTTCATTCAATGACAAAAATGCAGTTTGATTGTGAATAAACTAGAACCAACACTTCAGAATCAGAAAACTTTATTTGGGGATAATGGGTTTTGTAACTATT